>NC_050068.2:171091105-171404249 GCF_009764565.3 Dermochelys coriacea | reverse complement strand
TATATGAGAAATAAAAACTTTGTTTCTTATTCTTTATTGTAAATGGAAACTTTTTGGGCCATAACATTCTCTGAAGCTATACCATGTCAAAATGATTCAGTGTAGTTAACAATCTTTGTTTACATAGAATCATAGAAATGTAGGACTGGAAGAGATCTTGACAGGTCATCTAGTCCAGTCTCCTGCACTGTGGCAGGACTAAGTATTATATAGACCATTCTTGACAGGTTTAACCTATTTTTAAAAACCTCCAAAGACAGATTCCACAACCTCCTTAGGTAGTTGTTCCACTGCTTAACTACCCTTAGAGTTAGGAAGTTTTTCTTTTTCCGAATGGCTAACTTAAATCTCCCCTGCTGTAATTTAAGTCTATTACTTCTTGACCTGTCCTCTGCAGATAAGGGGGGCAATTTATCACCCTCATTTTTATAACAACCTTTTATGTTGAAAACTGTTATTATGTCCCCTTTCAGTCTTTTCTTCTCCAGACTAAACAACCCCCCCCTTTTTTTTTAATCTTTCCCTGATGGCCATGTTTTCTATACATTTAATCATTTTCCCTGCTCTCTTCTGGATGTTCTTCAATTTGTCCACATCTTTCCCATGGTGTGGTGCCCACAACTGGACACAATACTCCATCTGAGACCTTATCAGTACTGACTGATGGAATTACTTCTAGTGTCTTGCTTACAACACTCCTGCTAACACATCCCAGAACCATGTTAGGATTTTTTTTTTTGCAACATTGTTGACTCATACTTAATTTGTGATCCACTATAAACCCTACCTCCTTTTCTGCAGTACTGCTTCCTAGTCCTCATTTTCCATTTTGTGTTTGTGCAATTGATTATTCCTTCCTAAATGTAGTACTCTGCGTTTGTCCTTACTGAATTTTCATCCTATTTATTTAAGACTATTTCTCCATTTTTCAAGATCCTTAATATCCTTATCATAAGCCTTATTAAAATTGAGATATCACATCAGTTACTTCTTGCTGTATACATATGGTCTTTTCAAACAACCAATAAAATGAAGAGAGATATTTCTGGAAATTGCTGCAGTTATTTACTTACTATTTTCACACAGTTGGCTCACTGCTCGATCTTCAGGTAGCTGCCTGATTTTGTGCCTTCCTCTTTCAGAAGTCATAGTAGATGTAATCATTTGACTTTGCATGGATGTTATAGGTAGTACCAAGTAGATTATTTCTTCTGCCCTTAAGAACCAATAGTTACATCATAACTGTTCGATTTCAATGGATGACAGCAGCATAGCCTGCAGAAGAGTTTGACAAAAGTTGCATGATTCAACCAATTTTACAGGAAAAAATAGTTGTGCCTTTTCTACTGTATGCTGCCAGGGCAATTTCAAAATAATGGCACCCTTATGAAACAGAAAAAGAAATAATAGAAACTGATCTGTGTCTTTATCTTTTCTTAAGGTGCTCATCGATCTTAAGTTTATTTCTAAAAACAGAGGCTTTGGAGTGTGGGGTTGCACCAGAGATGTACAGTATGTATTGAAATTTACATACTGTATGTGGGATTTCCACACTATAAAAAGCAGTTCAACTTTTAATGAAATATCACTTTCACATAGATACCTATAACCGGTTAACTACATAGTCTCTTCAGTATCCAAGGTAAACATTTATCCAATTATCTGGATTGATGACACCCTTATACATTTTTATGTCTGTATCCAGCAGCTTTTACTCAGGTAAAATTATTACTCACTGGAATTATGGGAAAAACACAACACTAAGGGAAAATAAAATTTATTGTAGGGGGGAAATATTGATTTTTGTTGTTGTCATAGCAAGTAGAGATTAAAAAATCCTGTCTGTGTTCTCAGAGAAGAAACATTAACTTACACAACTCTTTAGAATAAAGGTCCTTTTCCTCCTGTCTTGTTTGACTTTCTGCCCTTTCTCCATGGAGAAATATGAATCCAGTGAATAAAAAAGATGATGCATCCTTATAGTGCATGCATGGTGAACAGGTAAATTAGTCACTATCTAAGCAGTGCCCTGGAGAGTCTCAGTAAAGAGATCATAAGATTTCTTTAAAACTGTTAAAAAAGCCAATCTCAACAGCATGAATATATGTATAAATTATAACACTCATGAATGGGCATAAATAATTAGTTATTTTAGGTACATGGATCCATACAAGTAAAAGTGAACACAGTATTTTTTCTCATTTAGTTTGTCTGCTGCATTTCAGCTGCATTCAAAGTCCCTCCATTTCTGTATTAGAAATGGTGATTAGAAAGAGAACCTAGGAGTCTTATCTCCCAGAGCCCTGCTGTAACAACTAAACAAAGCTCTGAAGTATTGATCCTCAAAGATATTTAGGTGCCTAACTCCCATTTAAATGTATGAGAATTAGCTGCTGAAATACATTTGACAATCTGGATCTGAAAGTATGTTCAACATATTTAACTTTCCCAAGTGTTACTGAATACAGATGTTTCCTTCAGTGGGAATTTTTCTCTTAACTAATCACAGCAACTTGAATAAAGCAATCTCTCATACAAGGCAAGAAGCTCAAATGCTTCTGGTACCATCTGGCTTAGTTTTGGCTCCCGAGCAGGGAGTATGCTCAAGCATGAGCTCTTCCTTCAGAGTTGCTTTTTCAAGTTATTTGTAGATATGCCCTCAACACACTGAAATCGCAGATTACCTGTGTCACATATAACATTCATGTCATATGCTGGTAAACACTGTTAATTTTGTACTGGAAAGTTAACTGTTGATTTTAAAATATATTTTAAATACATCTCCTTTAGTTTAGAGCTTTCTTTCCCCCATCATCTTTTTTCCCCTTTCTGTCTCAATATGACAGTGAGTGCTTTTGATCAATTAGTTAAAATATGATTAATGCCAGAAGAAATAGTAAGCTCATTTAGAACTCTTTTGGCTGCTTCTACTCTATGGTCAAAATACAGTTTGGCTTCCGTGTAGCTTAGAAAGTAACGGCTGGGTGAAAGTCAAATTTTAATTTGTTGTTTATTTTTTGCTATATAATGGGACAAGTAGTTCCTGGTTTCCTTTATCTGTAAAACTGATCTTGAGTGATTTGAAAACTTATGCTACTACACAATTCACACTCAGGCACACACCTTTGGAAAGGAATAAAACTGATATTTTTCTTTAGCGCATCACACACTGGTTTCCAACTATTGATTTCTACCTTTTAGTGGTGATTTTTCTTCAATTTTTATTTTATTAATTTGTATGGTAATATTGCCAGGGGATCCAACCACAACTAGATATAACCCAGGTGACTATGTACAAATAAGTAATCAAAAGATGATTCCTGCCTCCAAGAGCTCACAATCTACATTTAATACAACAGTTAGATAAGTGAGACGAACACGGGTGTTTTGGGTGGATGTGGTAACAATCAAACAAAAATATTTTTTGCATAGTAATCTGTAGTCTCAGCTTTCCCTCTGTCAACTGACAAGAGCTACATTAGAAATACATACATTAGACAACAGATTGATATGACTAGATTGTAATCTTCACAGGTTTCTAAGTGGCAATCAAACACAGGTTTCAGAGGGGAAATGCAACTGTGTTAATGATTACACTGCCTAACTTACAGCTGGTGACCTATGAAATGATATTATAAATGCAAAATGCTTTAATGTTATGCTCAGAACAAGAAGTCTGATGTTGTTTTAAATGATTTAAGATAAAGAATCTGAGATGCCTTCCATGAAAACAGTTTTAATACATCATTCAGATTTTTCTGAAGGACAAGAGAATCTGTGCATGAGAATCAGTAGCTAAAGAATCCAGGAATCTTTCAGACCAACAATGTCCAATTTCAAAGGGGGATGATCTTCAGATTTATCAGAATGGTAGAAGTGGCTGTACATATCTAGAGAGAGATTCTGCTATTTGCTTGGTCCCAAAAATAGCAGGAGTGAGACTGAGACTGTCTATAATACACAGTTTTCTCAACAAATTCAGCTTTACCGACAAAGCAGTGGAGATATGCCCACTGCAATGTCCTCCCTCTGATTTAACTCTCCTGCAACACCAACATAATAAAACCTCCTGGCCCAGAGCTTTTTGTGACACAAGCAAAATGAAAGGCATAGTTAGAGCAACACAGCATCAGTGTAGACACTGCGTTGCTTATGTTATCCTAAGAGGTTCCCCAGGAGGTGTCTCACAATGCCCATTGTGACCACTCTGGTCACCAGTTTGATCTATGCTGCCCACAGGTGCTGGCTTTTTTCTTTGCCTGGGGGTGCTTAACCCAGTCTGCCCCAGGCCCTGCCCCTAATCCACCCCCTCCCCCAAGCTGCACCCTGCCCACCTCTTTCCGCCCCCACTCTGCTGCAGGAGTCTGCCACATTCAACCCCTTCCCCCAAAGCCCCACTCACCTCACCCCTTCCTGCCCAGTTCTTCCCCTCCCCCGATCTCCCCCCATCCTGCTTCCCCCCCATGCCTCCTGCATGCTGCGGAACAGCTGATCCACCATGGGCAGGAGGGGCTGGGAGGGAGAGGCAGGAGTTGAGCGGCAGGTCCGCCGATGGCTGGGAGGTGCTTGTGGGGGAGAGGGGAAGCTAGTTGCCAGTGGGTGCTAAATACCCACTAATTTTTTACTGTGGTTGCTCCAGGGCTGGAGCACCCATGGAGTCGGAGCCTATGGCTGCAGCCAGATGCACAGACATGCACCCTCCTCCTCCTTTTAAAGGCCCGATAATTTGTGAAATTCCACTTCCTGTTTGCTCAGCATGAACAGCTCATGTGTGTCTTCCCAGCTGACCATGCCAGCTCCCTGCAGCAACTGTGCTTCTGCCTGGACTACACCAGAGCTGTTGGGCCTGCTGAGTCTGTGGGGAGAGGAGGCTGTGCAGTTGCAGCTCCGTTCCAGCTGTAAGAACTTTGATTCCTCTGGGCAGACTGTTTGTGGCATGAAGGAGAAGGGGCACAAAAGGGACATGAAGCTGTGCCATGCTAAGATCAAGGAGCTGAGGCAGACATACCAGAATGCAAGGGAGGCCAATCATTAGTCTGGTGCATTGCCAAAGACATGTTGCTTCTACAAGGGGTTGCACATCATCCTTGGAGGTGATCCCCCCCACACTTCAGCACCAAGAGCCCCATGGACACTTTGGGACAGGGTGCTTGAGGCAGCAGCCAGTGGAGTGAACCCTGAGGACAAAGTGGTGGATGAGGAAGTGGAGTTGGAGGAAAATGGGGGACAGGTGACAGGGATGTCTGGTAGAGTGGCAATTGAGGACCTCTTTTTAACTCCAGAGGGGGTCTACCCAGTCCCAGCACTCCAGCTCTGCAACACATGATGCAGGAGAGGGAATCTCTGGTAAGTACTCATTGTGTTTTGATTCCACAGGGAGATATGAGGTGGAACTCTGCTTTGTTTGTTGTTGTTGTTCCAGGGTTGAAAAGGTATAGAAATAATCACACTAGCACTGTTTGCATCTCTTTCTCATTCCCTTGTGCTGCTAGGAAGAGAAGACACTGAGGAAAACTTTGTTGATGTACACAGGGATGTCCCAGGAATTCTCCATAGAGATATCTAGGAAATTTTCCTGGAGGTATTCTGCAATCCTCTGCTGAAGATTCCTTGAGAAGGCAACCTTGTTTCTTCCCTTCTCAGTAGGAAACTGCTGTGTCAATCAGCAGTTACATCTGCAAGAACCAAAGCAGCACACCACACAGTTGAGCACTTTATGGACTTAATCTGTAGCCACACACATGCAGAGGCTACACCCTTGCATCGTCAGTTTCCCTGATGAGTGAGATATCAGCTACTATCATACCTGCCTGTGGAAAACAGTGCCAGTATTCAGCAGAGTGGCCCTAGGTGCTTATATAGATACCCCTCTACACTCACCTTTTGTCCCATCTTCCCCTCCCCACAGCCAAACTCACCATAGGTAGGACTCTTGCTGCACTGTGTGCCTGCCAAGGGAAAATGAGAAAGAGGTGTATTTAATGTGCATGCATCAATATTGTGCCTCTCTCCGTTGTTTCTTGAGGGTTTCTTCCTGCACACCAGCTGAGTGTCTCTGAGTGATAAAGAGACGAACCAGGAGGAGTAAGGAAGACATGTTCAGGGAGGCGTTGCATTAGTCTGATGCGGCTGATAGTGAGCAAAGAGCATGGAGAGAGACTATAAGTGAAATAGTGAGAATGGATAGCCAGGAGAGGAAATGTGCAGGAGCAGATGATACAACTTCTGGAGGACCAAAGGGATATGGTAGCTAATCTGCTAAAAAAGGCAGTGCTAGTGACCCATTAATCTCCTAGAGGCCCATTCAATGGTCATTCTCCACCTGCTGAGTCTATTGTTGAAGTGCTTCTTGCTGCTGTTAAGTTTCTAGTGTAAGTCTTCATGAGCCATAAAAGCAAGGGGTAAGCTGGGTCTCCCAGGGTCACAATTGGAATTTCCACATCCCCAGTTGTAATCTTCTGGTCTGGAAAGAAAGTCCCTGCTTGCATCTTTCTATACAGACAAGTGTTCCTGAAGATGCATGTATCATGCACCTTCCCAGACCACCCTGTACTGATGTCGATGAAATGACTGTGGTGATCCACCACCACTTGCAATACCATAGAAAAGTAGCCCTTTCTGTTGATGTGCTCCATCACAAGGTGGTTTGGGGCCAAAATGGGGCTATGCAGGCATCTATCACCCCACAGCAGTTAGGGAATACCATTGCCACAAAGCCATCCACACATTGCCCAGAGTTACGGTCCTTTGTAGCAGATGATTAATGGCCTTGCACACATGCATGCCTGCAACCTCCATGGTGGACTTCCCAACTCCAAACTGATTCATGACTGATCAGTAGCAATCTGGAGTTGCCATCTTCCACACATCAATCACTACCCACTTCTCTACGATGAGGGCAGCTCTCATTTTGGTATACCTGTGCTGGAGGAAAAGGGTGAAATCTGCACACAATTCTCTGAATGAGGCATTGCGCATCCGGAAGTTCTGCAGCCACTGCTCATCATCCCATACCTGCATCACAATATGATCCCACCACTTAGCGCTTGTTTCCTGAGCCCCGTAACAACAGTCCACTGCTCTGTGAATGCCAAAAGCAATCTTGAATTGTTTCTTTCTATGGTGCACAGCAGGGCAGACACCATAGATTATCAGATTTGCAACTCATGAAATACTGTAGGATTAGCTGCGTTGTGTTCATAATGCTTATCACAAGACTGGAGAGCAGTGCTGGATCCATACTTTCAGATAGAGATGGCAGGCGCACATTTTACAATGGCTGTTGAAAAGGAGCATGAAACAGTCATAGACCCATAGTATGATGAGAAAACTGCATCATGGGACAGTGATCCTGCCCCCTTAATGCACCATGATCCCTTCCCAGAACTCCTAGCAGCAGACAGTGGCGAATTGCACGGTGCACTGCTCTCTGTCAATGCAAGAATACCAACTCTGGACGTGCTCCACCATCACAAGGGGAGTTGTGTGGACATACAAAAGCAGTTTAATTACAGCGGTAGGCAATTGTCGACAAAACTGTGTAATGTAGACATGGCCTAAATCGTGAACATCAGATGTTTCACAATATTGAGTAGTTAGGAGCTATGTACTGGTATGACAATTGAATATTTTATGTGATTACTTCATACCTCTGACCCAAGCCCCTGGACCTGAGCTGAGAATGGCCATTAATGATAACTGCTCCCACTCTTCCCTTGCTGACATATGTTAGTCCAGGGGATTCTGTTGCTATTGTTACTGTGGCTCTTTATTCTAACTTAACCCCTTCCTCTGATTTTATTAAGGAATCTAATTAAACTTTTTGTCCCCAGTTTAATGAATTTTTGGAAGTATTTCTCAGAAGATTTTTTACCGAGATTTCCAAGTAATCTCCCCCCCCCACTTTTTGTTTTGTGAGTATTGCTGATCACCTGGGAAGCATTTGGAATGGAAAAATGCTTTACAGCAGCCAGAATTTTACCCTTTGACCATCAGTTCTCTCCACTGCTGAGATGAACACAGGCTTTGCTTTCGTTAGATGAGCAAAACTGCACTAATATAAGTTATTTTGTTTGGCTTTCTATGAGGCCAACAGAAGGCTAAAAATTATTACATGCCAAATGTCACAGCTTTACTTATATGGTAAGACAGTATAAACAGAACTACATGTCTACTGGGCTGATAGTACACATGGAGACTTTGTCCTAGAGTATAAAGTATGGTGCAATGATGGTAATATTGAAAATAAAACGCTGGGGCAGTTCCCCAGCTGGTATAAATAGCCATAGTCCCATTAACATCAATGGGGCTCTAACAATGTATACTAGCTGAAGATCTGCCTCTATATTTCCCCTGATGGTTTAATGACAACATTGCTTGAGGCAGTTACAGATGGGTCTCTTCACCAGTCAGTACCCAAAGAATCCCATGATTTGAATACTAGCATATAAGAAAGGCAACATCTTTTCCACTGTTGCTACTGATTTGATGTGGAAATCACTCAAATGCTAGTGATGAGTAGCTGTGGAAACCTATAGATTGGATGAAATTGAAGCAGTAGAGCACATAGTGAATTAATAGTGTGTTTAGCGTGGAAACATTATACCTTATTATATCTACTATCTAGTAAATTCTTACACAGATCCAAAGTAGGCAAAAGCTGATATCACATATCTAGAAGAAACCCAGCTGTATTTACTGTTTACAGGAAGTATGCACTAGCTGTATATTTATTGAACACAACTGAGAATGTACTAAAAGGATTTGAGGAACAGTGAAACATCCTCCTGTTCAACAATAAAGCAAGGTTTTGGGAATGTGTGATTTTATTTATATTGGCCTTATTAGCAGTAAAAGAAATTAAATAAAAAGCCTTACTTACAATTATTTAGAGTCTGAAATAGTTGAATACAGCCTGAAGTTTATAGCAATCTTATCTGGTGAAAAGTAGCAAAGTACATGTTCTAGTACAATAATGCTACAAATACACATCCAAGACATTTCTTTATAGAAAATGATACATAAATCACATCCATTAATACACAAAACTTTTGGGCACCATGTACATACTGTAGCTGGAGGTGCATGTGTTATTTTTGGTTCAATTACTAAAATAGTCACTTAATGGAATTAGATTATTTCACTTGATACATCATGCAGCAACATTGGAATGGGAATTTGCCTTCTAAATTTTCCACCAGAGATGGATCCTTTTAATGGGAAAACTGTTGGCAGAACATAAGAGGAACAATATATCCTAAAACTTGAGGACAGTTTGTCTAGGACAGTAGTTCTCAAATGTATTTGATCTCATCCCCCTTCTTTGTGTGTATAATAGTTTACACCCTGCCATACACACACCAAAAATCAACATGCAACTCACTAAATATTAAAAACCACTAAGGCATTGATTCAAACAAACAGAGCCATTTAAATATATGGTAATGTAAATTTTAAGTGAGATACTGCTTACTTGTATCACACTATTGTTATTAGTATGATGGGTGCACTTTTTTTTTTTTTTTTTTTTTTTGAAGCAGAGCAATTCCATCCTGGGTTGAATGCTTGAAGCAGCTATCTTAAAAAGAATTTGCATCCCACATTGTAGCAAATGGATTAACCTACAGATGGCAACAACTTTGTATAATGCTATGCAAGAATAACAGAAATCCATCAAAATGCACCACATCATCTGTAGACCTGATATGTCTGGAGGAATCAGATTTGCTAGTTATTCATTGCTGTGGGTAAAATGTGCGCTTTTAATAAGTTTCCCCCCGCTAAAGCTTCCCATGCTCCCTTCCCCCCAATACCTTCTGTGTCCCCTTTTGGGGAGGTCTGCCCACTACTTTGAACACCTCTGGGCTAGCTATTTGTAGCTACCTACAAATACTGCCACATATACAGACAGAAAAAACAGCCTGATTGTATAATGGAAAAAAAGTGTATATTTTAGGGGCTGATGCTGCAAATTCTGCTTGCAAGCAATACCTACTGTTGCCGGTGAGTGTTGATCAAATGCAGTGGATAGAAAACTGAACACTGAAGCATGTGTTTAAGCATGTGTGTTCTCATCGACATCAGGGAAAATGCTCACTTCTTCTTGCTGTCACCTTTTCTCAGAGGCTCTCAAATTCAAGCAGTATAGAACCCTATGATAGAAAGATAAAAAAATTGAAAAATAGAAAGATAATAAGCTATTGTATTAAAATAATCAAATATTTCCTGCAGACTACCTGTGTGTGTACACAGTAGCCCATTTGAATGTTTTTTTCAAAAGATTTGCTATGGACATTTCCAAGTAATATTCCCTCTGTAGAAGAAGGAAATTCATTTTTTTAAATTCTTATATTTTGTATTTAGTTCCCAAGACATAGTAGTGTGATCTGTTGCTGTTAATAGTTTAATAAAACTATTGATGTTATAAAATAAATAAATATCATCTTGGTTAAAATAATGATGATTGTGACTTTTATTGGGAGTGAGGCTGGTTCTGTGTTTGTGATTGTCATTTTTTGTATGACCAGACCATGACTTTTCTTCTGAACAGGTCACTGTTCTCCTTAATCATCAGATGTACATGGCATTACATATATCAGCGTAGATCTAGCATTCATTGTAACCCCAAATTCTTATTAGCCTTTACTGAATGACTCACCATCTTTCAATCAGATTAGTAGAACAGGAGGAAAACAGAACAAATTGTTCCTGTATGAACGATTGTATTTCTGTGGTCTGTATATTATGAAAGGAGCCATTCCCTATATTTCCAGGCCAGCAGGTTTCCTTTGTCACTGGTGATGGTAACCTTAATGACAAATAGTTATAGTGTTATAATGATGTATAGTTATAATGATGTTATAGTTCCTGGACTATAAAGCACAATAATAGTGAATCTTTAGCCATCTTGATTACTCTGATTGTTTAATATGGGGTGTGTAAGATTTAGACACAGTGAGCACACAGGGCTGGCCACTACTAGTCTTTAAAATGTGGGGGGAAATAGCATTTTTTGGCTTTATCATCGTACCCTCACCTTTTGGCATGTTGACAAAGGCAATTACATCGCTCACACCTTATGCATTCTTCTTTTATTCCAAAGAAAGTTTTCTTCTCTCTGGCACATCCAGCAGCACTAGTTCCCAAACATTGGAGTTAACATCACCAATTTTTGATGTCTTATGAAATGCAAAGTTTTTTTTGGAAAATGAAAGAAAATTTCAACATAAGAATTAAGCAGAATAAACCAGCTAGATTAACACTCTCAGAACCAGAGCTAGCCAAGGCCTGACGCTTCTATAAAATATGTTTGCTAAGCAAAATGAAAACTTACATCTTAGGAAGTTCTGTGTCCCTCTAAAGGGAAACAAGATGTTTGTGTCTTTGTCCTTCTCTGATTTCCAGCAAATCCTCCTTCCACGGTTTGTATCTCCCCCTATAACTGCAGAACACAGGCGGGTCCAGTGTCAATGTATGGTTGTACATAACCTCATCTATTATCTCAGACCTCAGTACACAATAATAACTATTTTACAGTCCACTTGATTTCAAATATTATCTTTCATAGCTTACTTTTAAATGGTGTTTACTAAGAATTTTCAAAACCTAATTGTACTCAGTACTTAATGCAGCTCATTAACCTTGTGTATACAATTTAATTAATTTTCTTCTAATCTGCATGGGTGCATATGGAGCATTTCAAAGGCGTTCAAAGAATTTGTTTGAACCTGCAGAACACCTCTTACATACAAGCTAATTAAGAATTTCATACTGCTTAGAGTCGGTTACCTGGAACCTCTCAAAAGATATCCACCATGCGAGAGAAGGCCTGAACACACATTCACTTTAAAGTAGAATCTTTTCACACAGTAACGATTTCTGAGTAGCCTGAAGGCCTCCTTGTGTCCCTGGTGACAATAGCATTCTAATAGCCTACTCTGTAGAGATCCATTATTGTATTTATTGATATTTATAGACAATAAACTTGCCCCAAATAACCCTGCAGAGTAAAGAAAATTCTGAAGTCACCAGAAATTCACATGTTCCATTAGAGCTTTAGGTCAGTGTTGCAGATTGAGCACTCACTAACCCTGCTGGTCAGTCCAGGATTTAGCTCTTTACAGCCTCGGAGCACCCTATGCTGGCCGGTGTCTCGCCTGCCACAGGCCCCGTGTCCCTCCCAGACCCCAGTGCCCCTTATCATGGGGTGCTTCTCCACAACAGCACCCCCAAACTCTGGGTCACCCTTCCCAGGGGAACCTCCTCCCCCTTTGCCCACCTTGCCTCAGTGGCTTCTGCCAATCATCATCTAATCCCCGCTCACCGGGGCAAACTTCAGTCTGTAATGGCCACTCATCATTGGCAAGGGGGTTGGACCAGCTGCCTCTGCCTATTCCCGGGCTACACCTCTGCAGCCCCAGGACCTGCTTAGGCCTTACCCAAAGCCTCAGGCTGGAGCTCCCCAGCTGCTCTTGCCTTTTCCCAGCACTGCTCTGCTTCAGGTACCCTGTGCTCCTAGGGACTAGGCCCTCCTCCTTCCAAGGCAGGAGAGAGAGAGTTATACCTTATAATCTATAAGGTACCGTAGTCAGCAGGGATCAGCAACCTTTGGCCTTCGGCCCGCCGGGGTAAGACCCCTGGCAGGCCGGGCCATTTTGTTTACCTGCTGCATCCACAGGTTCGGCCGATCATAGCTCCCACTAGCCGCAGTTCGCCGTTCCAGGCCAATGGGTGTTGTGGGAGCAGTGACCAGCACATCACTCAGCCCACACCACTTCCTGCAGCCCCCATTGACCTGGATTGGCAATCTGCCAAACCTGCAGACACGGCAGGTAAATAAACCAGCCCTGTCTTCTAGGGGGCTTATCCTAGCAGGCCATGTGCCAAATGTTGCCAATCCCTGGTATACAGAATACAGCAGAGAGGACAATGTGAGTTCTGGGGACAGAAGAGATATTGGAAGTGCAATATCTAAGTGAGATAACAAGAAACCAGATCGTAGATGTGTTTCAGATTTTTAAAAAAATATATCTTAGAAAATGATGTTGCTGTCTAAAGTGTATTGACCGAAGATAAAAAAGGTTTATAGACAAAATTCAGGGAAAGGATACCCAGTAAGATCAACACTTTGGCCATGGTGCCTTCCTCACAATCTGAGAAAAAAGACACAGTAATCTGAAAAAAAAATAGAAGTCATAATAAATTAGTAACTATAACCACTGGAGAATGTTCTATGTTATTTATAGTCTGGTGACTACCACATAGCAAAATGGCCACCTCCATTCTTATTTTCAGTTTTACAAGTAAACTTTAGTTTGTTCTGATTTATGTTCCATCTATTGTCTCATCACATTTCCATAATAAAATATTTGGAACTAAGAAGTGATTGCTAAAAGGAGGATAAAATGTATTTTTGGGTGGTTATGTTGTATAAATCTGTATTTTCAAGGACCAACAGAAATTCTTATGAAAATGAGTTTGATAATGGTGAAGATTATTGGCTAAATTCCATCTTTGCAGAGTTGTGTTGGAAAGAAAATGCTCCTGAGTGGCAATGCCTGTGAAATAAGAATATTTTTCACTTGTACAGCTCCTCCTCACTCTGAGGATCTCAAAGTGGTTTAACAAATGTTAATAACAATGTGGAGTTTTACAAATGTGACAGCTGAGGTGCGGAGGACTTAAACGACCACAATATGACAGAAATATGTCTAAAACCTTTAAACACTTTCTTCCCATTGAGACAAATCCTGCTCAACTTGGAGCAAATCCAAAGCCCACTGAAGACCCTCATTGATTTCACTGGGATTTGGATCACGCCCCTTATGCAGATGACCACACCGCACCTTTAAGCAGAGGGTGGGGGGGTGTCGCGGGAGTGTTTGGCTGACTGGCTGAATGAAGGGAACAGTGTTTTATGGCTGGGGGTAGGGTTGCCAAGCATCCAGTTTTCGACCGGAATGCCCAGTCAAAAAGGGATCCTGGCGGCTCTGGTCAGCGCCACTGACCAGGCTGTTAAAAGTCCGGTTGATGGTTTAGTGGAGGTAAGGCAAGCTCCCTACCTGCCCTGGCTGCAAACAGCTCCCAGAAGCAGCCAGCATGTCCCTGGGGCCTCTAGGAAGAATCTCTCTGTGCTGCCCCACCCCAGCGCCAGCTCCGTAGCTCCCATTGGCTGGGAACCATGGCCGATGGGATCTGTGGGAGTGGCACCTGCGGGTGCAGATCCCCTTGGCCCCTCCACCTAGGAGCCAGACATGCCGGCTGCTTCCAGGAGCCACGCGGAGCCAAGGTAGTCAGGGAGACTGCCTTAGCCCCATAGTGCCACCGACTGGGAGCTGCCTGAGGTAAGCACTGCCTGGCTGGAGCCTGCACTCCCAACCTCCCGCCCCAGATTGGAACCCCCTCCTGCACCCTAACTCCATTCAGATCCCGCATCCCAATCCCCTGCCCCAGCCGTGGGCTCACTTCTAGAGCCTGCACCCCATTCTGTACCCCACCCCCCTGCCCCAGTCCTGAACCCCCCTCCTACACCACAACCCCCACATCCCTAGCACCACCCCAGAGCCCACACCCCCAGTCAGATCCTGCACCCCCTCTTGCACCCCAACTCCTTGCCCCAGCCCAGAGCCCCCTCCTCTATCCTGAACCCTTCATTTCTGACCCCAGAGCCTGCACCACCAGCCAGATTGCTCACTGCCTCCCACACCCCAACCCCCTGCCCCAGCCCAGAAAAGTGAGTGAGAGTAGGGAAGGGTGAGCGATGGCGGGAGGGGAGATGGCGTGAGTGTTGGGCAGGGATCCAGGGAAGGGGAGGGGCAAGGGTGTTTGATTTTGTGCAATTAGAGGGGTGGGGAGATGAAAACTGCTGCAAAAAGGGTTGGTGTGGTCACTGGCTCATCCCTTGGAAATGCAGGGTTTAAAAGGGGCAGCCCTGCACCTGAGCCAGCCTCCCTTTTACAGGGAGCAGGCTGAGGGAGGAGGGAGCATAGCACTTCAGCTGGTCTCAGCATGGCTCCTCATGAAAGCAGTACAGTAAGAAAGGGGTAGGGGAGCAATTCCCCCCTTCCTCTGATCTAGGTAGGGCGAAGCAGGCACACGAGAGTAGCTCTGCAAGGGGATGGGGATATGGCTAGCCAGGCAGCCTGCAGTCTGATTCAGCCCCCTGGTTGGAACACAAGAAGAGGGAGTGCCCCCAACTCCAGCAGGCATTAGTGAATCCAGTTTTAAGTTTTTCCTGGGACAACAGGGGGTACTTTTGCTCAGCTCAGCCCGTATCTGTGTAGAGGCAGGATGGTAAGCAGTGAAGAGGGAGAGGAGACCAAGAGGGAGAGGAAGCCCCCTCCCACACCTGTTCCCTCAATCCATGCAGAGATGGGCAGGAGCACATTTGTAGTGCCAAAAAGGGAGGGGGAGGTACTTAGTGAGAAGGCTTTAAGGGACATACTATTCTGGGTTGTAGGAGGAGGAGGAGGGAAACAGCAACATACCACACACACACCTTTATAGCAACTGAGCTGTGATAATTCAGTTAGGGGCAGTTTCAGGTTTTGGCTTGGGGCAGGCAGGGCAGACCCAGGAAATTATCACTTCTCCCTTTTCTGTCAGGCTCAGCACTAACCCTGGGAAAAGCTGGGGGGAGTGGATTCAAAGGCTGCACAGGGCATATGTAGTGGGGATGAAGGAATCAGAGGCAGTCAGGGGTAGTTGCTATGCAACTGAGGCTTGGGGATGGTGCTAGGACTGGGGTGCATGGGGTTCTTTTTCATTACCAAAGGCAGCCTCCTCTTCTCCCCAGGTTCATGGCTTGGGGGACTCCAAGGGAAGCAAAATTCTATCTCAGTCAGCAGGAATTTTCATGCAAGCGATTAAGACTGTTGTTTCTATGGTTGTCTTCACAGCATTCAGAGTTTCCAACGGATTCAGGATCTCCCAGAGAACTGATGTTCATCCCAACTGAGTACAAGACTTGAGGGCAACGCTGATAGCAAGGTGTGTGTCAGTGCAGCAACAGATGCATGTAGCATGGGGTGCAGATTTCGGAAAGCATCCGTGAGGACAGGCATATTTGCGGATTACGTTTTGGGGTGCATGCAGTATGTTCAGGCCACAGCATTAAGGAAAGGGTCCCAGGGGGAACCAGCATAGGGGTTAAATCCAGTGCCACCCACAGGTTGGCAAGGGTACCATTTCCAGTTCAGCTGAACTGTTAAGGGTGCTCATTTAGGGATACCTTCATAAAGCAGATGGGGGCAGATTACTGTTGGTTTAGGATTCTATTTATGGGGATTGTAAATAATACACTGTCAAACAAAAACCCTAGATGTCATGAGTGTAGATGGGGTATGTAATGTGTTGTCAAACAAAGATATTAGAAGTCAGGAGCATGGTTCGGCTATGTGGTTTTTAAAAAAAAAACAAAAAAGGATTCCACAGGAATGAAATGAGGGCAGAGTAGCAGGGCACTTCACACAATGGCCTGTACATAACTTGCAAGTTTTTCTCCTAGGGCTTGGTCCTCAAATAGTCTCTAGGATAAAATCCATTACTTTATTACCTATCCTGGGTTAATACTGGCATAGCAGATGCCTTGTCTCACTTTTACATAACAGCTTTCAGAAGCTGGCACCAGGAGCCAGCCAAGAACCAGACTGGATGCCATTAGCTGCATGGAACCTGGGGGGTAGGATGGCTAGCAATGTAGCATGGAGATTCACTCCCTCCATTCACATGGCAGTGCTAGAAGACAAGTTTTAATCAATTCATGCAATTACAGGAGCGGGAAGGCTCATCACAGAATGGCACATTACAGAGCAGCGGTACATGGAGTTGTGGGCAACCTGTCAACTGTCATCTGCAATGAACTTGGAATCATCTCCCGGCTGTTACATTTGTCAGTGGGCTAAATGGTTATCACAAGAACATAAGCATGGCCATACTGGGTCAGACCAAAGTATCCCGTCTTCCAACAGTGGCCACTGCCAGGTGCCCAGGGGGAAGGAACAGAACAGGTAATCATTAAGTGATCCATCCCCTCTCATCCATTCCCAGCTTCTGGCAAACAGAGGTTAGGGACACCATCCCTGCCCCACCCTGGTTAATAGCCATTGATGGACTTACCTAGTCCCTCCATGAATTTATTTAGGTCTTTTTATCCATATTCACACAGCCGTTTTAACTCAAAGGTTTCTGGCAAGGTGGCATTCCAAAGGCCTATGCAGCAGTCATGTGGGCACATCACTGTTAACATTCTCGGGTATCTAAGCGGCCTTGCTCAGATCAGCATTCTTAAAAGCAATTTTGGTGCTTTGGGGATCAGCCAGCTAATGCCTGGGTTTGGTTGTGGGGTGGTGGGCTTGGAACTGTGTAATGTACACCAGCAGGGGCAAGCAGAGATATTAAACTTGTGATGGTCAGCAACTGATCAAGGAGGATGGGGAGCATTTCTTTCCTTTTGCAAAGGTTGTGAGCTTGTTTCTGCCCCCATGGAATTTGGTTTCCACTCATTCGCAATCAGGGGCCACAACAGTAGCAGTACAGCTGGTTTGGGGGCAGAGGCAACTCTGATAATTGGGTGGTGGCATTCGGAAGCATACATTAAACATGTGCAAACTCGGTTGGTGAGTCAGCATTAATGTGTTGTGATTTCATTCCAGATGTTGGCAGACCAGCCATCTGTGGTGTGGATCTCTGGGCACAGGGTTGTTTTTCTTATGCACATAGGCAGACGTCCTAGTGGCATTGAGGGTTGGCTACTGGGGTTCAGTGATGGGGTGAGCCTGCATTGGTATGGAAGGAGAAGAATGTTATTGGGCATGCTGATGCCACTGCTGTGTGCCATAGAAGTCCATCAGCAGTCACCAACGGGATGTGGCACACCTTGGAAAATGCTATTTGAGAATGTGTAAAGAGGTTCAATTACTGCCCAGAACTAGAAGGGACTTGATGCAGATCTGTGTCGTCAGACATGCATTAATGCAGGGTCTGGCTGGGAGGTGTGGAGCGCCACCTGGGAGGACAAAGCATGACAGATGCTAACAGAGGGTGGCCAAATTCCTTGAGGTCATAAAAGGCTCAGCAGTTTGGGCATCCTGGGACACCAAATAATTCAGGAAGGATGGGGTTCCTCTGTACATCCTGGGAGCACATTTGTTTTGACCGATATAAAAGGAGGGGCAGTAAGAGATGGCTGGGAACCCGACTGAGTTTGTTGGGGAGGCAGCCAAGCTAATTGCCAGTGCCCCCTTGTGGCAGATGTCCAGTGTAGGTACTCCACAGGGAATGTATCCAGTGACTGGATAAATGGCTTGAAAAATGACTTTAAAAAAAGGTGTTCAGTAAAGGGGAAACTGGGGACTCTGATGAATGTTATGGCAGGGAGCCAACCCCCTATTCTTATAGCCCACTTTAACCCTCCTATGGATGAATGGGGAGTGGATGGTAAGGTCCCAGTAATGGATTTGCTGGAGGGACGGGAATGGAATAAACACGGGGTTACCTGCACTATGCACTGTTATCTGCCGAGTAGTCCCAGACATCTAATAATAAAGTTGTGGCCTGATTAAACCCATGTCAGATGTCTCCTGCCCTTCTTTCAGTATAGCCAAACAATGAATACACCCCAATGGTTTGGGGACAATATTTTTATCTAAGGTATGTAAGGCTATGGGCCCTTTATAACTTTAGCCTTCAATATCCCTTTCCCTAATGCTGTTTTCCAGATACAGATAAGGCTGTGAGGACTTTTAGCACTTTTGTCTCTTTATTCTTACAATTATGGATTTTAGTCTTAATTCCCAATATTTCTGTTTTTTCCCCTCAGTTCCTTTTCTCCCCCTTACACAATTGCTTCCCTACCTGTCATTGAACAAACACATTTCTCACACACATATAACTAGGTTTTGAATTTATGCATACAAAAGTTAAAAAAAGGAAAAGTCATTTACTATAGACTTTTAATTTGTGCTTTATTCATGATTTTTTCCCCTCTGATATCTTCATGACCTTCTCTTCCAAGTACTTACTAGTGAGATAGTGAACTTCAGAATGGCAAGGAGAATGTTGAAATGGGAACATATTGACACAGCAAGCTGCATTTCAAAGTTGACCTTCAGTATGATGCCTATATGGTTCCAAAAAGAACCGTTTTCACAAAGAAAAACGGCTTGTGTTTCATGGCAATTTTGGTGAAATTATCCAAAGGTAACTAAAAGAGAAACATAATTCTATTTTTTCTGCCATTGCTTTAAGTTTAAGGAGTTTCACTTGATGAATTGAAGCATGGCCATATTTTAGTTGTTTCTTTGGGTTTTTTTTTATCATTAATAATGGAATCTAGAAAGCATAATAATATAATTACATATTGTGGACCAGAACATAAAGTGATGTAAATCAGAGCAGCTCTATTGATTTCAAGAAAATTCTAATTTACACCAGCTGATGATCTGGGTCACTTTTCTTTATTTTTCATAATGTGTAACATATATAGGTGATTGTTACATTAGCTTCTCAATTTCTTTTAATAGAATTTACACTGTCTTTAGGACTTATTCTCAGATGGTGTTTTACTAACAAATAAATTCAATGCTATTTTTCTCCTTTAATATGGATGCTTTTATAGTGGATTAGATTAATAAATAACTGCCCAGCAAATATGGCTCATTTTCATTAAACAATGCCCCCTCCTCCCAAAAGTCTGTATGAATCCATTTAAAATAGCAAATGAATTAAATAGACAACAGAAACAACAAAAGTATAAATTGCTTATTCCATTATCAAATTGTTCTTTTATGCTAAAATCTTAATTTTCACTTCTTAAGATGCAATGAATAGCACAGCAATTTAAAGTTTTGTTTGTCGCTTCAGTTAATTACACCTAGAAAAAGATAAATCGTCTAATGACAAATAAATAGATGACAAACTGATTAGTTTAATCAGGCAGATCAACAAAGATAAGTATTTAGAAAGAAAGATATCAGAAAATTATGTCATTCAATTAAAGGAATTAGAGAGACAAAATGTCAAGTATAGAACATGAAATGTGAATACAAAAAACAGTAGCAGATGATAAGGTGGTGCAAAGTGAGGTCTCAGTATTTTATGATATAATGATTATCAGATTTGGAGGAATTTTTTATGAGTGTAAAGAGAAAAATATAGCATTTAGGGAAAGTATGTTACCATACATGCATCTTGGAATAGGATGGAGACCTTTCTTTTTTAAAAACTATTGTGTCGCCACCCAATCTCTCTGAATTGGGACTGAATACTTGTGTAGCGTAAATCACTATTTCTGTTACAACACTGTGTTGAAATGGTTAATATAATGAAGACAACGTTTGAAACATCTAGGAACAATTGGTGGTCTTTGTGTAGTAACAAAGACCACCAATTGGGGTCTGCAGAAAGTGAGGGAATAGGGATGGGAAAGGATGAAAGGTTCTGAGATACCTGAATATTTCAAAGAGAATTTTCTGATCATTTGCATGTGAGCTGTTCACTACAACTATTCACTGGAGTACTCAATATTTGAGCTTTGCTGTTTGAGTCATGTCATTGGAATATGACCAATCACCTTTGTGTTCACTCCTCATTGCCACCTCTCCACCTAGTTGCTTCTGGGAGCAGGTAGCCACCTAGGTATAGCTCTGCTCCTCACTGAGTACTACTGGTGTAAAACCACACAGCCATAGAACAAGATGGATGAGTCCTTACTCCTTCCTACTCCCCTGTACAGCTGTATAGAAGCATGGCACGATCTAACTCTGAGAGAGTACTTCACAGATCACATCATTAAGCACCTGGGGGCACATTCCATAGAGCTCACAGAAGCAGAAGATTACAAATTATGCTTTGACAACTCCTTCAGACCCATCTCAGAGAAGCTGGTATTCATTGATCTGCTCTTCAACAGCTGCCAGGAGGGCGAGGATGCTGATAACTGGGCCAAGGAAGTGGAGCCTCAGAACATGCTGGTCAGTAGATAAGAGATGAGGTGAGCATATGGAAGGATTATGGAAAAGTAGCTGCAGATATCAGAGCATGGGGGATAAGGGAGCATGGAATGTGATACCGAGCCTTTCACCTCAAATATGTCTGTGAGGATATGAAGAGGGGAGAGGAAGCTGCAGACTGAAATAAAAAGGTAAAACTTCCTGTAACAATATGCAAGGAAACCCTACTTAAGCTGCTGAAAAGATCCTGAGAAATTAAAGAATTCTGGCATTGGATGACTACGTCTGGGACACCATTTGGATAATGATTTAAATAAAAATCACCATAAATGGCATCATTAACAGAATCCAGGAACCATTTTAAGAAGAAAGTGGGTCTCCTCCACTGATTGCTTTGAAAGGGTTGTAGTTGCAAGTGCCTGATCAAAAGATTGATTTCCACCCACTCTCCTGAACATGATGGGAGATAAAAATCTCACCTTATTAACTGTCTATTGTAACTAGTCAGGGTCCCAAAGAGGAGATGGGCACCACTGGAATAAACCCTGCCCATTGAAACATCATGGAATGATACTCCTATGACTGAATGGATCATGGACTATTGAGCAGGGGGTTGGACTAGATGACCTCTTGAGGTCCCTTCCAACTCTGATATTCTATAATTCTATGTAGATGTAGACATAACCAGCCACACCCCTGTGTGTTACTTTTTTGACCATCGAGCATCATTCTTGAGTGAATCCACTAAACACTTGATGGTCATAGCTGGAGCATATACAGTGCTTACCTTCAACATTTATGATGCACTTTCTATCATATCCTATGTTACCAAATTATTGCACTACCCTGCGCAGAATAGATATGACCTGTACAATAAAGATAGGATCCGTAATGTAATATGATGCACATGCTGTGTTTGTTAAGCTATGTCACGTTTGGCTGCTATCCACAGGAATTTAGAGGTATTATGTTTAGTACAGAAGGATTCTAATGTTCTTCTAATTAATGCACCAGAATTACACTGAGAATTACAAAGAATAACCTTTATACTCAACTTCATATTTTATCACATTCAAAAAAATGTTTCCTCAGTTTATTCCAAAATGGTGATTCATTTAAAATAGTAGAAAATTCTAATTCATATTAGTTTTTACTATTTTTTTAATGAAAGAGATAAAGAAATATACTTTCATTACATTTGAACTACATTATATATTCCTCTACAAGCAGAAGGAATTGTATGTATATGTATGTAAAATATATATTTTATATAATTTTATGTGCATGTGTGTAATGTTGAGTCAATATGTATGCATTAAAATACATTATTTGATAGGTTGACAGATTAGTAAGGCTCTTTTTTAACTTAAATGTGAATCTCTTTCATGGTTCTTAATTTACTCAATTTCAGGAAAGCATCCAGTGGTGTATTGAAAACTGTTAAAATTACAAGCGGTCACTTTAAATTCTAAGGGGGTTCTGGTCCTCTATGGAAGTTAGGGGACTCTGAAGGAAGCATGCAATCTGGGTCCTCAGCAGTCAGTTTGAAAAAGAACCAGTCTGAACAAGGTGGGCTGAATTGTGCCTCTCTGCCTTAGGCTAGCAGCCTGCTCAGTCTCTCTTTGTATTTGTTTGTTGCGTGTTAGATTTCTGGATTTTGAGAGATAGTGGTGTTGTGTTGCAACTTTTGAAGAAGAATATTTATGTTTTGTTTCTAACTCTCTGTTACAAAGGCAAGTGCTTAAGCTCATGCTTAACTTTAAAATGAACTAAGTCCTAATGAAGTCAATGGAACTTCAGTTTGTACTTAACAGTTTAACACATCTATATGTTTTCTTTAATTGTGATCTGAGGGCCAAACCCTGGGGAGAAGAGAGAAAGTAAAAAACTGAGTATGGATTTAGGTCCTGTTCCGACACCCACTGAAGGAGTCCCACTGACTTCAAAGGATGCTGGATCTGGCACAATGGTCATACAATGTTGTTAAGCCTATTTACATTTCTTTATACATAAGTAACAGTTATCATTTATATGTTAATCCTTGGCAGATGCTGTGTGCCATCATTATTGGAAGTTCAGGTTGAAATAAAATAAAATTTACCTTCCAGTGAAGGAGTGATGCATATACATCTCATTACATTGTTTCACATGGCTAGTGGAAGTGAAACCATAAATACCTGAAGTTCTGATTACCAGTCAGGAGCAATCTGTTATGTAAAGTTTTCAGGGCAAAATCTGTTTTTCATGCTGCTCACAGCAAAATAGGACTACCTCTCAATAGGCTACATTTCTGTGATAAGTCTCACCATAAGAGCCTTTCAATTTCAAAACTCCTATTGACCTCAGTGAGAATGACTGCAATATAAAATTACATCAAATGGTGACTCATTCAGTTCCTAATACCCCTGCAACTGAAGTTTAAGGGGGCTTTACTATTGATATCAATGGGAATAGAATTAATCTCCTAATGGATCAGCCTCTGAATGACCCAAGATGTTCATCTTGTGCTTCACATTCACATACTATTAAGGTGTGCATCAGTGTCATAGATACCAGAATAAACTTTGCAACCTAAAGATTTAGGGGAATTGACTTTTAAAGCAGAAACTAGGTAATTATTCTGCTTAATTTTACCTCTGTATTGGGCACAATGAGTATATTTCCATAGAATACAGCTGTTGAACTATATACAGTTTTGAGTGTGGATGGAACGTAAGATTGGGTTTAGTCTGGAATTTTAGCCTATGCCAATTAGTGTAGACAACACAGAGAAACAGATTTCATACTAAGGAACAGGGAGTGGATTAGCGGTAGAATCTTTCAGCTGGAAAGTTTTCAGAGTTGTGCTGATTTAAGAAGATTTAAAATTATGGCAACAAAGGTGTCTTTTGTGCTTAGTTTCCTTTGGGATTTAGTTTGCTTTGCATTTTATGTTAAAAAATGCAGAAAAACAAAAGATGAAAAATATCATATAGAAGTATAGGAGTATTAAAATAAAAAATAAGCCAGACCATCTCCTTTGAAAAAGTTGTGGACTTTAAAGTTAACACATCAGAAGATAAATTTTAAAACACACCAAGACCACCTATTGGGCTCTTACTGAGGTCATTAAAATCACTACTTTATAGAAGCATTTAAGCCATTGGAAAAACCATTGTAGCATTCCTTCATATGTTTCAGCATGTACTTCAAAGCAGGTTCTCACTATTACACATGATGCTAGTTCACCAGCCCTTTATTTCACACCCAGAACAGAGTTCTCAACCCGTTTTTTCAACAGCCTTAATAAGAATGCATACAATGTGATCACACCTTACTAAGAATTCATTTTTTCCAAATGCCCTTTGGCACTGTCAAGGTTCCTTCCCCACTCTGAACTCTAGGGTACAGATGTGGGGACCTGCATGAAAGACCCCCTAAGCTTATTCTTACCAGCTTAGGTTAAAAACTTCCCCAAGGTACAAACTTTGCCTTGTCCTTGAACCCTATGCTGCCACCATCAAGTGTGTTAAACAAAGAAAGGGGAAAGAGCCCACATGGAGACATCTTCCCCCAAAATATCCCCCCAAGCCCTACACCCCCTTTCCTGGAGAAGGCTTGATAAAAATCCTCACCAATTTCTACAGGTGAACTGTACAAACCTATTTTACCAGCCATTTAACGAAAGGAAATTAAACACATTTCTAGCTAGATTACTTACTAACTTAACAGAGTTTCTGAGACTGCATTCCTGATCTGTTCCCGACAAAAGCATCACACAGACAGACAGACCCTTTGTTTCCCCCCCTCCAGCTTTGAAAGTATCTTGTCTCCTCATTGGTCATTTTGGTCAGGTGCCAGTGAGGTTATCTTAGCTTCTTAACCCTTTACAGATTAAAGGGTTTTGCTTCTAGTCAGGAGGGATTTTATAGCTCTGTATACAGAAAAGTGGTTACCCTTCCCTTTATTTTTATGACGGGTACATTCACACTACATAATATTTTTTTCACTTTCATGAAATCTGTTACCCCAGCTGTGATAGGGTGAAGAAATTTCTACCTCCCAGCAGAACTCTTCTAGGTTTTGGACAGCCTAGAGAATCTAACAGTTCTTTGCTCAGTTGTGAGGAATCTTTAGGCCAGATTTGATGGCAGCACAAGTGTCTTTTTCTTCCCCCCTCCCCTGCCCTGGAGACACTGCATGGGCAGTAATAGCCCCTTACAAATGCAAGCTTAGGATCAGTAGAGCACCACAGTGTTCTGTTCATGCCTCCTCCCCCAGATGCGTATACACCCAACACTCCAATGCTGCTGGCAGGAAACTTGAGTTGGAGGCATAGAGAAGGCTGTGGAGTCTCATACACTCCATGGTATACCATTCAGGGATTACCCTACACTGGTGGAATCCTTGGCTATCCAGCTGTATGGCATCCATCTGTACACTGCTACAGTTATGTATTGATACTATAGCAAGAAACAGATTCTGGCCTTTAGTAATTATACAGGAAAGCTGACATTAACCCTGATGTTATTAGGCTCTCCAAATTAGGAGAGGCTTGCAACTGTAAGGTCGGTGAGTCCCACAGGCTGGCTCTGTGAAGAGCAGACAGATAAGGTTTTCAAATTATAGCCTCTGGCTCATTCTTAGAACTGCACAAGTATATTGGAATATAAAAAGAAAAGTACCTCTGCTAGCATAAATTCTTCACATTCCATTCTTGTGAAACCTTGAACCATTTTACAATGAGCTTATGAGGGGCACCAGAAATTTCAAATAAGCACCACAGAAAGCAGAGCTAAAAATACATAATAGCAGGCTGTGGAAGAAATACGGTTAGGTCAAGTGAACATTTTAGAGGCAATGCATAGGGAAAATGAATTTTCCAAATATAAAAGGGAAATTAATTCTGCCAGTGGAAGAAGATCCCAGAGTTTATTTTCCCCTCACACTGGGCATCTCTCTCATTAGCAATGTATGTGCTGTTTGCACTACAAAGAGAAAAGACCACTTTTTTTTCCTCTGTGATGCAGTATGTCTCTATAGCTAATGTTTGTAAATGTATTCTGCTTAGTGAATTTCTCAGTGGGACAAGCAGTCTGACTAAACATTAACAGGAGAAACAGCATTTTCAAAATGTAGATTACTATAAGGTCATATAAGGGTGGGTAAATCTCAAAAGCTTTGGTGGTGGTGTTTAGTGATGATTATTTTGAACCATCTAGGTTTGCAGCTTTGTGCCCTGATCCTGCAAACACTTGATATACTCCATTTTATTTGACATGCTTAGTTCCACTGAGATAAAGCACATCCATAATTCTTTGTATGAAAGGGGCTTTGAACTAGAAACCTTTTGAGAACAGGCTTTCCTGCAAGATTTACTTCTTGCATCTATCCTAGGTGAACAAACAGTAAGAAGACCCGTGGCATGATATTTAAGCTTTCCTGCTTCAGGTCCCACCAGGAATCAAGAAGTGCAAAGATGCGCAACACTGAAACACAGTAAAAGCAAACAAACCAATCCCAAGACATTTTTTAACCTAAATAAGGTTGATTTAAGTCTAGATTATATGTTGGGTGAATGCTCAGATCATGTCTTTTTTTTCTGAAACCTTTTCATCATCATATCCGTTTAGCCCAAAATATGGAAAAATCTGGATTTGAACAATTTTATTTAAAATATTGTAATTTGTTATAAACAGTAAACCTTTTAAACGGTGATTGGTCTAATTGAGTAATAATGACTTACAAAGGAAATCCTTAAAAATCTACCACTCTGATACCAGCTATTTTAGAAATACTTAAGATAGCTAAAGTATGTAGTTATATTGGGCAATTTTTCCATGAATCTGTTGAAGGCTTTGACACCTGCACCCTATGTATTTAGTTTCACTTTTTTCAATTAGCATAATATTGTTGAAAAACACTAAGTTTTTCCCAAGCAAACATCCATTATTAGAAACATGATTTTCCTTATGCTCCAGGACATGAAGCAAGAATGGCTTTGAGCAGCCCAGAGAAATCTCTCAAACAAGGAAACAAATACAATATACAATGTAATCTGTGAGTCATAGAAGCATTTAAACAAGAGAGTGCTATTTTGCTCTGCCCTTACATCAAGTTAATTCTTGTAAAACCAGAAAATCTGGCAAAACACTGTTCTAAAAATAAATGATGCGTCCAAAATTAAAAGAGGCATGGAAGAATTTAAAATGAAGTGGCGTGACCCGAAAGATGTGCCAAAGATAAACTGCTGCCAGAAAACAAAGGAAGAACTGATCTATCACAGTAATAGTTTCATCACACAGGAGACAAGCAGGGATGAAATGCTTGTCGTATTGACTGAATCTGTTTCAAACCTGGATCAGAAGAGATACTCAAAAAATAAGGACAGGTTTCAGAGTAGCAGCCGTGTTAGTCTGTATTCGCAAAAAGAAAAGGAGAACTTGTGGCACCTTAGAGACTAACAAATTTATTAGAGCATAAGCTTTCGTGAGCTACAGCTCACTTCATCGGATGCATGCATAAGATGAAGTGAGCTGTAGCTCACGAAAGCTTATGCTCTAATAAATTTGTTAGTCTCTAAGGTGCCACAAGTTCTCCTTTTCTTTTTTCAAAAAATAAGGTAATACCCATGTTATCTCTCGCAAATATATTAAGTATTGTCAAGTCAAGTATTGTCATTGTCAAGTATGCTGATGTTATTTACACAAATGAAGAAACACTTGGAGAACACATAGAGAGACAGATGCATCATTTTCCACGTAGTATGGTACCCAGAAGAGGGAATCTCAAATACCAGTGGTCAGCAAGGCACCAGTACATATGAGGTGTCTACTGAAGAAAACAATCTTGAACCAACTTCTCATCAGGTTGCACTGAAGGGAATGAGAGTTCATGTGGACACAAAGATATAGAAAAGTATTTAAGTGGCATTACACATTTAAATTCTAGAGATGAAACCAATTATGAGACTAATTAAAGAGTTCACCTGTTGATTTTTAAGGCAGCTGAATCAGGAATTGGATGGCATGAACACTAATAATCCTTACAGTCTCTTGAATGCAGAATTGTTGTAGCCATATTGGTCCCAGGATATGAGAGAGACAAGGTATGTGAGGTAATTTCTTGTATTGAACCAAGTTCCGTTGGTAAGAGAGACAAGCTTCTGAGCTTCACAGACCTCTTCCTGAGGCCTTCAGTTCTGTATAAACTCAAAAGCTTATCTCTTTCACCAAGAGAAGCTGGTCCAACAAAAGATATTACCTCACCATCCTGTCACTCTAACAATTTCTTAACTGACAATGTAAAATGGAAGCACCACTATTTCTGAAACACAGTAACATTTCCACAGAATTAAAATCAGTAGACAAAATGATTGTAAGTTTAAGATAAAATCGGTAAAGCATCATTTGAGCAATGGCTTTCAACCTGTGGTCTGTGGACCCCTGGGGATCCGTAGACTATGACTAAGATTTCCACAGGGATCCACATCTCCATTTGAAATGTTTTAGGGGTCAACAGGTGAAAAAAGGTTGAAAACCACTGTCTTGGAGTCATGATTGAATAATGAGCTAAACTTGTTAGGAAGGGAACAATCAGGGCAGATACACAACAGCTGATGACCTGGCCATCTGTAGATCAACACCATTTCATTGATTTCGGTTTCATCCTGCATAATGCAATTTTGTAGATGAAATAACTTTCATCCTGATATTTCTTAAGAGATGCCATTCCTGCTCTGGTTGGATTCAGTTTTCCAGCACTAACTAATGAGATACTTAGGCATGCAAACGAGTAAATAACTGGCATACCCATTTACTTCACTTCCATATCCAAATGGCCAGTCACATGCATGGTAACTGCAAATAGGTGCACAAATGTGTAGGTACTTTACAGAAATCTGGCCCCAGGTGTCTGGATTTGGAAACTTGGTATGCCTAACTTGCAGCATATTCACATGATCATTTTTAAAAACTGATTATAAGATGTAGCTTTTTGAATATTAAGTAATTAAACTATCCAATTTAAATCAACCAACTATAAAGTAAGTGACTCAGAGCAAAAGTAAATACAAAAAATAAGGCAGAGGCAAGTAAGTAAAAAAGCCTTACAAGTTCAATCAGTGGAAAAAAAATTAAAAGTACATGTTCAATCTTTCTTAAACATTGAAATATCTATCAGTAAACTTTCCTGTCTCATCTGGGCTTCAGCAGTCATCTGGGCAATGGACAGCATCCGCTAGGGACAAAAAATATATAGTTTGGTAGAAACAGCTTTCAGTTGAGCTGGAAGGGGAAAAATATAAGCTCATTTTAGTTCTTAAGCCTATTTCAATTACACAAGCACTTTCTTGAGTTCTTTATATATTTTTCCAACTGTTAAAAGTAGCAGTTATAAATTATTTTTAGGTTTCAGAGTAGCAGCCGTGTTAGTCTGTATTCGCAAAAAGAAAAGGAGTACCCGTGGCACCTTAGAGACTAACAAATTTATTAGAGCATAAGCTTTCGTGAGCTACAGCTCACTTCATCGGATGCATTTGGTGGAAAAAGCAGAGGAGAGATTTATATACACACACACACACAGAGAGAACATGAAACAATGGGTTTATCATACACACTGTAAGGAGAGTGATCACTTAAGATAAGCCATCACCAGCAGCAGGGGGGGGAAAAGGAGGAAAACCTTTCATGGTGACAAGCAAGGTAGGCTAATTCCAGCAGTTAACAAGAATATCAGAGGAACAGTGGGGGGTGAGGTGGGAGGGAGAAATACCATGGGGAAATAGTTTTTTAGTATCTCTGATGATGACGACAAGGAAGTTTTCTTTCAGTCTTCAAATGGAATAAAGTCCAAGCTGCAAAATTTGGATCTGGATTACTGCCCATGTCTGACTGCCTGACTCTGCTCATTGTTGTGGTACCCAACCCATAAGCGGCCTGCCATCTAGTGGAATCTTCAACCTTGAGCTAGGTGCCCAGGATCCTCATAAGATGCATAGGGAGAGTTAGGTGCCTAAGAAAGTGATTCTCACAAGGTAGCACACTGAGCAGGGAGCCACCTAAACTAGGCAAGAGTGAAATGTTGAGGTGAGAGGACAGTTTTAGGCACCTATGTGGCCGACCTGGTATTTGTCACTGACGGGTACCTCCTTCCACTCAGGGTCCTCAGCCATGAACCCTCTCCTGGAGTTAAACACTTAAATCTGGTCAGCATCGTATGCCCTATCCACTTTCAGCTGAAACCATCTCTCCCTCCTGGATGTGCTTGGTACCTCTCTCATACCTACCCTTGCACTTATCTGTACTCCTCCCCAGCTGTCTTTTTTTTATCTTCTTCAAGTGCTGTGCTGTCATGTCCACCTGTTGGCACCCTGCATCTGTCCCTCCTGCAGCAGGATCTGATGGGTATCAGGTGTTAGGTGTGCTCAGAGTATGCCTACAGGATCAGGCCTGTTGATGAGATAGGTGTTACTTCCTCTTCATTTGAGAATTTCACTTACAGGCCTTCAAGACTTTGGCTAGAGCTAAAACTCCTACCTGTTTGTAACCTGAGAGGTGGTAATGGTGACAAGGCTTAGGTAAGCTTTGTGAATGCTGACTGGTGGAAATTTATGCACCTACAGGGCTAATTGGCATTTGAGTGGTGGTTTTGAAAATGTCAGGAATACCTAAATGGTAGACTTAGGTGCCTAAAAAGGCAGATTGTTACCTAAATACCACTTAGGATCTGGCTTCTAATACTTGAGGTCCAGTTAAGGTCAGTCTTTTGTCTTTGCTTTGTCACTGGTTCTGCAATTTTTTTTTAAAGTCACAGCTTTGTAGTTCTCCCTGAAACTCCTTTAGGTTTCAATTAAAAAAAATCTTGTTTTCATGAATGCAAAGATAATCTTCCAAATATGAACTAAGTATAATGGATGTAGTGTTGTCTTCCTGAATGCCAGCAATAAATAGCACTTCTGCAGAGCATTTATTCTCTTTACACTCAGAGTTGTTCTGAAATGGCAGGTGATCTCTAAATCCATGTAACTTAGTTATCAAAACTAAACTAAGTGTCAGTTTTATAAATATGATGTGCCAGATCCTCAGCTGGTGTAAATTAGCAAACTCTCCTGAAGCAGCCGTGCCCTCCACCATTAGTCTGTGTCAAGGTTCCTTCCCCATTTTGAACTCTAGGGTACAGATGTGGGGACCTGCATGAAAAAACCCCTACGCTTATTTTTACCAGCTTAGGTTAAAACTTTCCCAAGGTACAAACTATTTTTCCTTTTCTCCCTGGACTTTATTGCTGCCACCACCAAGCGTCTAACAAATATATCAGGGAAAGAGCCCACTTGGAAATGTCTTTCCCCCCCAAAGTCCCCCCAAGCCCTACACTCCCTTTCCTGGGGAAGGCTTGATAAAAATCCTCACTAATTTGCATAGGTGAACACAGACCCAAACCCTTGGACCTTAAGAACAATGAAAAAGCAATCAAGTTCTTAAAAGAAGAATTTTAATTAAAGAAAAAGTAAAAGAATCACCCCTGTAAAATCAGGATGGTAAATACCTTACAGGGTAATCAAATACAAAACATAGAGAATCCCTCTAGGCAAAACCTTAAGTTACAAAAAGACACAAAAACAGGAATATACATTCCATTTATCACAACTTATTTTATCAGCCATTTAAATAAAACAGAATCTAACACATATCTAACTAGATTGCTTACTGACTTTTTACAGGAGTTCTGACCTGCATTCCTGCTCTGATCCCAGCAAAAACCAACACACACAGATAGAGAGAACCCTTTGCCCCCCCCCCCTCTGGCTTTGAAAGTATCTTGTCTCCTCATTGGTCATTTTGGTCAGGTGCCAGCGAGGTTGTCTTAGCTTCTTAGCCCTTTACAGGTGAAAGGGTTTTTTTCCTCTGGCCAGGAGGGATTTAAAGGTGTTTACCCTTCCCTTTATATTTATAGGTTTCAGAGTAGCAGCCGTGTTAGTCTGTATTCGCAAAAAGAAAAGGAGTACTTGTGGCACCTTAGAGACTAACAAATTTATTAGAGCATAAGCTTTCGTGAGCTACAGCTCACTTCATCGGATGCATTTGGTGGAAAAAACAGAGGAGAGATTTATATACACACACACAGAGAACATGAAACAATGGGTTTATCATACACACTGTAAGGAGAGTGATCACTTAAGATAAGCCATCAGGGCTTATCTTAAGTGATCACTCTCCTTACAGTGTGTATGATAAACCCATTGTTTCATGTTCTCTGTGTGTGTGTATATAAATCTCTCCTCTGTTTTTTCCACCAAATGCATCCGATGAAGTGAGCTGTAGCTCACGAAAGCTTATGCTCTAATAAATTTGTTAGTCTCTAAGGTGCCACAAGTACTCCTTTTCTTTATATTTATGACAGCCTGCATGAGATTTCTGCTTCTCTCTGCTTTGCTGTAAATAAGCGCTAACTAATGGGAGCTTACAAGCATGCATTGTACATTCTCCCCTTTTAGCTATTAGCTGCTCTCATACTGAATTTTCAAACTTTAGTAAATTATGATTTTTTTCTGGATGTTCAATAGTCAACACAGTGACAGGTGATAATATGCAGTAAATTATTTGAACACAAAGTAGTACAATATACATAAGGAGGATAATTATAATCCATTCACTTGTTATGAAAAAGGGAGCCATTTTGTAGCTGATTATCCATCCCAACTGCAAATCCAAAATCCATGCCTTAATTTTTTGGTTTTTGTTTGTTGTTTAAGGAAATATTGGATTCAGTGCTAGAGACTTATTAACATTCAGGCTAGAGTATTTGATTGATAGCTAAATTGGGCTTTTATAGCCAGGTCATAACCATCTTACCACAGGGATTTGTCAAAGAATAGAGAGAGATACTTAATTATAGCAGCAATTACAGATATATGTGTTATTACTTTCAAAGACCTCATTTACTTTAAGTTACATGAAAAACTGCTGTTGATTGTGCCTGATTTGACTGTTATTGTAATATAAACAGGGGGCAAGGGATAAATCTGTATGTTTAAAATATTGGACAATTTTACATAGTTCTACTTCTAATTCAATGTGAATCATGTAACACTAGTTCATCTGAAAGGGGTAGATAAAGTCAGAAATAAAGCAAAAGACAGCACATGGAATGTTTGATAAAAATTCACACTAATTCCGTATTGGTGTGGGCTAACTCCTATAACAATGGCTTCTAGGAAACCACATACATTAATTTATTGCTCTCCACCATCACAAACTGAATCTGATGTTTGTTCACTGCTTGTACATTTAACTTCAGCTTTGTAGACACTGGTGAATTTAGCTTTACCTAAAATTTAAATAAATCTACACTGGCATCTAAAAATGAGCCTAGCTGAAGTTTAGCATCAAGAAAACTACTGATTCAAATTTTTAAAATTTTCATTTAATTTATTATTTTAGAATCATACTAATTAACTATTGAAGTACAGTGGGTCACATATGTGAATAGGACTTTGGTAGATAGTCTTCCACAATGCAACATGTAACTATGGTTGTTACAGCCTACATTGAAATTGTAATCTTTAGCAAACTGACTGTGTATCTACATTTTTAATTTGTTTTCTACTTGTGCTAAATTTATATTGAACTAAAAACCATAGTAATTACAAAAATTGAGTTAATGCAATGCTAAGGATGAGATTTAAGCCTTTAAAAGCCATGAAATGCATTATTAATAGTCCTATATCAGTCATAATTTTACTTCCTTGTACATTATGATGTCTTTCTTTACCTGATCAAACAAGATTATCCTATGACACTATATTTTAGGCATATTTTGACCAGCAGTTACAATTACTGAATGTAGTGTATTAACCTTCGGTGCTATATGCCACCAGATTTCCTACTCCCTTCTGAAAAAAATACAGTCTTATCAGATGTACTGCAAAAATGTACAAGTGTACTCTGCTTTTGGTGTACCTAATTCAAAACAACAACAAAGAGAAGGTTTTCCTGGATTTTACAGGTATTTCTGTTTGAGGGAATAGTGGCACATTATTTGTTTCACTATTTAGTGCTTCTGGTAATGATGTCATGTGAAGATTCTGAGATCCTTGTCCCAAAGCTTGTAGTTTCAATACCTGCCCAAATTCCCTTTCAGATTCATGCCAACTTCTCAACCCATCTGCAAACTGTATTTGGGGTCAGTCACATGAGCTTTGCTGCTCACAAATGCAAGGAATAAGGTCTAAGGCATAAAGAGCTCCCTTGCTCCACTGTGCAGACATATCACTGCTGGTTGGCAACACCGCTTATCATGTAGCTGGGAAGAGAGCAGGCAGGCAGGGATGAGCAATGGGTGGAGCCTTGGTTCTGCTTCACTGCTACAGTGCCCAATGCACCAAAGCCAGCACAGAGGAGGAAGAATACTATGCCAGCAAAATGAACAGGCATAGATTACTTCCTCATTAGAGCAAGGGGAAACAGGGACTAAGTTGTGACCCTCAGTCACTCTGTTCCATGTCCTGATCCAGCAGCACAGCTATGCTATGCCCCTTAGTTGGATAGGATCCCTTTCTTGGTTGCCCCGGCTTTCCTATAAAATACACTGTAAATATTTCCTGTGAGAAATAAATTACACTTTTAAAAAAGAAAATGTAACTGTGTAATCAGTTGCAGATTGTGCTGCAGGATGAATAACAGAAACACTGCTACACAACTAGTTATTTGTATACTGTCTATAAAGGCAAACAAAATGCAGTATATCCATGTATATTTCTATGCTTCTGCATTTAAAGTAGCAGGATGAAAGCCACAGGTATGTAGATTTAACAAGTGCTTTAATTGCAACCACACATAAAAGCCATGCATTGACTTGAAGAAAACTAATAAATACTGAAGGAACAGAAGTTATTTTGTAGAAGGTTGGCATTAAACCCTTGTTGTTGTTGTTTTTTATAATACTGTGGAAAGGTCAAGTTTTACTCAAGGGAACAAAGAGCAGCACAATATATTATTGATTACTTATGTGTTGTGTGTACCAACATAGCTCCAGGTTGTTCCTTCGCCTCCTCCCATATCTGTGCATCAAGGGAATCCTATAGCAATAGATTTCCTGTCTTCTGTGTAGCAGTGGAAAAACACATGCCTCTGCAACACTGTCCATTCCTGCTGCCTAGACCCCACACACCTCCTGGATCCCATAGGTGCTCGGTGGGAGTGAGGACAGAGAGGGCATGGACACCCATTCACGGAGGCAGCTGATCCTGACCATTGGGGTTAGAGCAATGGGAGAGCCATCCAGGAGCAAAGCCAGTGAAGATATACAGGCATCTTGGGGATCCAGTTTTAGAAGTGGGTCCTGTGGCCTAGTCACTGGCAAACTCCACCACCAACCTCCTCACCAAAGGAACAAAAGAGGATGAATGCCACAACACAGATGATCTTCACAGAGATTGCTTTCCCTTTGACTTTACTTCAGGAAGGGAAGATCCAAGACAGTATTTTGTGAATTGTTGCAATATAGCCTATGTATATGCCTTAGGTGAACATTAAGAAAATAAGCCACCCTAAAGGCAACCCCCAGAGAATTCTCCTTTGGGAGGGTATCTTCTGATGACATAAATACTAGCTTCAATGTAGAATGCCATTCCTTTGGACATGGATCAGGAATGTAGCTAGAGGAAAAGAGGTAAGATCAGACTGTCACTATGGCCCAGCAATCCCCAGCTTCTCAGCATCACTGACAAACAGCGGAACTTAGAACAGTTCTCAGGCTACATTGCTATGTTAAGGGACCAGGGCAGTATGCATTCGCCAAGGATCAGGAGAATGCACAAAGGCTTCTGAAAGCCACTTGTCTTCACACACATGCATACACACACACTCCTCTTGAGTTGCATTGAGCAGCTCTCAATGATAATTCAAGGTCTGGCCAATATGCCTGTGCTTTCTGCTGCAAAAAGTATGAAAGACATGACTATTACAAGTTCACTTATTCAAGTATAAAGTAAATTGATGCTACTGAAGTCAGAAAGAAAAAAAATCCAATTTACTTTAGACTTTCTACTAGAAATTCAGGTTTCAACACACATTACCTGTATGTATGGAGATATAAGTACAAATCCAATTTTTCTAAATAGATATTAGTTATAAATCATAATTGCATAAGTAACAAAAGAAAGACTTTTACATTGTCTACTAATGTTATGGCATTTTGTAGGTATTAAAATGATGGGATGACAAAATAATGCAGTGCATTTCTAGTTACAGGGGATGCTTTATGAAGAATGCATGACATGTCAATAGAGCTGTCACCATTATACATTTCCTTTCATGCTGGCTTTTCCCAGTGCCTTCATATGACATTACTATACTAAACTGATCCAGTGGAAGTAATGACAAAATACTGTGTTCCTTATAAATCACCTTTTAGGTGTGCAAAAGGTTTTATATGCCATGTAGACAATAAATCAAAATCATCCTAATCACCACAGGAACTGCTAACAGGAACTGTACTGTCTATGAGACTAGGATACTTTGGAAAGCAGATATTTCATTCAATACACTTTGGAAATGGTTCGCTTCAAAGACTTGGGTAGGTAAGGATTTATGAAGGAAGCATTATGTGGTTGAAGCTGCAACCCAAGGTACCAGCCCACAACAACCTAGAAGTGCAACAGCTAATTCTACAGAGCATTCCCATCCAAATGGTGATTGGCTATGGATGCTTTTGTCCTCAAGAGTGATTTATATGTGTAGCTTTGTAATCAATAAAAAATATGTTAAAGTCTTAATGTTCGCAGGCAGGCAGTGCTCTCAGCCCATGGGGGAGAAGGACAGTGTCTGTTGCTTAACTGGGAAACAGCTACTTGATGTTCATCATTACCACTTGTGACAGGGCAAGGCCAGATGGCTCTAGAAAAGTAGTCTTATTGGGATCTGGGAAGTGTTAAAAGGATCGCTAAAGGATCCCCCCAGCCTAAAAGGGAGATCCACAGGACCTATATACCCAAAAAATTCCAGGGGACAACTAATGAAATAACAGGGACAGGAGTGTGGTCAAAGGGTCAAACGAAGAGAACTGGATCGGGACACGGAGCAGAGAACCCCGGACAGAGCCCACTGCTCCTCAAAGGAGTCAAGGGAGTCAGAGGACGCCACCCAGAGGAACTCTGCCCGGATGTGTGAACGGACTGAGGATCGGAAATAGGCCCCGCAGTCACAGGAGACTCCATCGGCCAACCTCCTCACTCTGGTTTTATAGATGGCCATTTTAGCTAGGGCCAGGAGAAGGTTGACCAGGAGATCCCGTGACTTTGCGGGGCCACAGATAGGGAGTGCATAAACAAGAAGGTGAGGGGAGAAGTGCAACCAAAAACGTAATAAAATATTGGTGAGGAGCCAGAATAAGAGCTGCAGCCTGGCACATTCCAAGTATATATGTACCAGGGTATCCCTCACGCTGCAAAAGGGGCAGGTGTCTGGGATTGAGGTGAACCGCGCCAAATACACACCCGTGCTCATGGCTCAGTGAAGGAGCCGCCAACTGACATCTCCGGCGGGCCTCGGAACTAAGGTGGAATATAGGCTGGCCCACCGGGGCTCCTCACCCTCCAAAGGTTTTGTATCAGGGTGGGACACGAGGGTGAGGGCGTGAAGGGTGTGGAGCACGAGCGTGTATAGATGTTTTCTTGGCGCAGTTTGAAAGCAGACCGACTGCATCTTGTGCAGCCGGCTTCCAGTGAAGGGGTGAAGGGGTCGGTTGGGTCCATGGGGCAGGGGTCCAATTAAAAGGTCCGGAGGGCCTAGGGTAGCGAGTGGGCAGGGCGTGCCCTCGTGCAGGACCCGGTCGAGATAAACCCGAGCAGCGGGCGGCAAAGTGGCCTTCACCTCCTGAAGTATGCGCCGGGGAGTACAAGGTCTGGAAAGCCCCATGCATTGAACGAGCGTCAGGGGATCCAGCCAGTCTACCCGGTCATAGTACAGGAGATTTCCAACTCTTGTGACATCTGCCAGGGCCAACCTCTGGTGCACCGAGCAGGACTCCGCCATCTGCACACGGAGCTGGGGGTTGTGTAGCAGGGGCTCCGCGAGAAGGACTGCCCCCTCGGTGGCCGCCACGGACCTGGTCATTGAAAAGAGTTTCCAGGTCTGGAGGAGGTCCTGGTAGAAGACCAGCAGCCCAGAGAGGTCTCGCGGAAGACCTCTCGGATGGAGATAAAGGAGCTGCCGGTCGTATTGGAGCCCTCGGAAGCGGCGCAGGAAGGTGTGCGCCATTATGCTCCTACCTGCACCATACGGTCTACCTGCACCATAAAGGAGCCTCTGCAGGGTCTGGAGGTGGAAGACATGGACCTGAGTAAGCAGACATTTTAGGCCCTGCCCTCCCTCCACCAGAGGTAGATGGAGAACCCCTGCAGGGACCCAGTGCAGTCCTGACCAAAAGAACTCCAGAATCGATGTCTGAAGGTTGGCCAGGAAACCCGGGGCCGGGACCAGAGTGTTGAGCCGGTACCAGAGCATGGACAGGACTAGTTGATTAAGCACCAGCACTCTCCCTCGAAGGGAGAGGCACCGGAGTAGTCCTGTCCATTTCCGGAGCCGCTCTATCACCTCTAAATTCTGCCAGTTCTCCGGCAGAGAGGGATGCGTGGCAAAAAGGTAAATGCTGAGGTAAAGCAGCGGACTTGTGCTCCACCGGATGGCCTAAAGCATGGGTGGGAGGGAGCTCGCCTGCTGCCAGTCCCCTACCACAAAGCCAGAGCTCTTGACTCAGTTGACTCGCACGGAGGAGGCTGCCGAATAGATGGCCTGGCAAGCCTCCACCCGCGCCAAGTTGCCCGGGTCCTGGACCACGAGGAGCACGTGATCAGCATACACCAACAGGACCAGCCGCAGCTCCAGCTCCTGCAGCACCAACCCTGTCAACCTCCTTCGGAGGAGACAGAGGAAGGGTTTGATCACCAGAGCATACAGCTGGCCCGAGAGGGGGCACCCCGCCGTACTCCTCGCCCGAATCTGACCGCTTCGGTCAGGGTCCAGTTGAGCCTGACCAAACACTCTGCAGAGGTGTACAGCGCCCGGAGAAAACTCATAAACTGGGGTCTGAAGCCAAACGCTTGCAGAGTGCTCAGGAGATACCCGTAATCCACCCTGTCGAACGCCTTCTCCTGATCTAAGGACAGGAGGGCGAACGACAGACCATCCCTACACCCGAGTTCCAAAAGGTCCCGGACCAGATATAGATTGTCGAAGATGGTGTGGCCCAGGACGGTGTAGGTCTGGTCTGGGTGGACCACGTCCACCAGCACGGACCGTAGCTGTAGCGAGATGGCTTTTGTCACGACTTTGTAGTCCGTGCTGAGGAGCGAGACGGGACGCCAATTTCGTAAATCACGGAGGTCCCCCTCCTTCGGCAATAAGGCCAGCATGGCTCGCCTGCAAAAAAAGGGAGGACCTCGCTCTGCAAAGACTCGGCCCAGATGGTGACTAGGTCTGGGCCCAGGACGTCCCAGAACACGCGATAGAACTCCACGGTCAGCCCGTCTATGCCCGGAGATTTATTGGTGGGCATGCGACGGAGGGCTTCCGAGAACTCAGCCCGAGTGAGAGGCAGCTCTAGCCGGTCTCGGTTGCCTGCGCTGAAAGTCAGGAGCTCCTCCCACAGCACTCTGCAAACGTTAGGATCGGTCGGATCCGGGGAGAAAAGGCTTGCGTAGAAGGCTCTCGCCCTCTCGCACATCTCCACCGGATCCAGGAGGGGGGTGCCATCTTCTGCCAGTAGGCAGATGATATGTTTCTTAGCCCCCCTCTTTTTTTCCAGGGCGTAGAAGAAGCGGGAGCCGCAATCCATCTCCCGAAGGAGACGGATGCGGGATCAAACAAAGGCACCCAGGGCCCGATGGTCCTCGAGGGTCCGGAGCTCCTCCCGCTTCTCCCGGCATGCTCCGCAGAGGGGTGGATCCTCGGGGCTGGCGGCCAGACGCCTCTCCAGCTCTAAGACCTCCTGTTCCAACTGCTCTATAGCTGCATCCCTCCGTCGGCTGGCGCCCCGGGTGTAGTCACGGCAGAAGAGCCGGGCGCGCACCTTCCATAGGTCCCACCACAGCCGCGCCGAGGGAAAGGCACACCACTGCCCTCGCCAGGCCAGCCAGAACTCCCGGAAGGATTACACGAAGCCCGCATCCTCCAGCAAGCTGTTGTTAAAATGTCAATAGGCCGGCCCCGGCCTCTCCGCGCAGAGGTAGGCTGTCACGGTGGCTATATGATGGTCAGAAAATGGGGCCGGCCGGATGCTGGAGGAGTGGGCTCGTGAAAGATGAAAGCGTGATAAATAAATGTGGTCCAACCGGGAGTGGCACGACCGATGGGCCTCCACCCGGACAAAGGTGAACGTGGAAGTGTCATCCGGGTGGTGGTCGCGCCAGACGTCCACCAGGGAGTGGTGTTCGACTATCTCCTGGAGGACAGCGACGGTGGCCGGGCTGTGCTCGGTCCCCGAGCGGTCCCGATCCTCAAGGGTGATGTTAAAGTCCCCTCCCAGGACCAGGCACTCCTGAGGATCCTAGGTGCTGAGGAAGGCGGATGCCTGCTGATAGAATTGCAGCCGCTCTGGGCTCGCTGCTGGGGCATAGATGTTGACGAGGTTGACTACGAACCCCTCCATGCGGACCCGGAGGTGCAGCAGGCGGCCCGGCACAGCCTTGGCGACCCCCAGCAACTTGGGCCATAGGTCGGGGGAGAACAGGGTTGCCACTCCAGCTGTACGAACTGTGAGATGGCTAAAGTAGACCCTGTCCCCCCAATCCAGCCGCCAGCTGTCTTCGGCAGTCGGATCCGTATGGGTTTCCTGCAGGAAAACCACAGAGTACCCCGTCTCCCGAAGGAAGGAGAGCACCTGGGACCTGCGGAGACCCATCCTACAGTCACGGGTGTTCAATGTTGGGATGGTAAGAGGTGCCATGAGGAGGGCTGGGGGGGATCCTCGCCGGCATGGACACTCGCGCCTCCCGATGGGCCGCGCAGCAGTCCGTGACCCACCCCGTAGGTGAGTAAGGAGTCACGGAAGAGGCGGACCCGCTGGTAGGCTGTGGCGCCCTGCCTCCCGGTCCTTTACCCTGCCCCATGAGGGCCCTTGCGGCCTGGAGGATTTGATTAAAGTCCCCCCATCGCTGGAGAGCAAGCTGTACTTTGTTGCGGGAGCCACGGACGATTTCTAGAAACTCCCGCAACTCCTCTTCAAGCGCATGGGGGGCTGGGGTTATGGTCTGGTTACTCCCCGACGGGGCCCTTGGTACAGCCCCGTGGCCCACCGAGACAGGTAGACAGGGTGCAGACCCCTGATGGGTCTCCTGATGGTTTGGCCTGAATGCTAGGGCGATAGGGGGTGGCAGAGGGAGGATTGCAGCCCCTGGTGGGTTGGGACGGGGAAACACAAAGGCCGCTCCCTGGGAGTCATCTGTTGGAAAAGGGAAGGAGACAGTCCCAGGGGTGGCAATAACATCTCGGGAGGTGGACGGGATAGGGGCAGGGGCAGGGTTAGAGGTGAGAGTCTGGGCGGGGAGAGGGCTTTCAGTGATGCTGGGCGCAAGCTCTATGGTGGATTTGCCAGCCACGGCATCTGGAGGTGGACTTTCTTCTGTAGGGCCCTCTCCCGGGAAGGAGGTCGAATACTCCTCACCAACGAGGGGTACACCTGGTGGCTCAGGTCCCAGCCGCATGGCACTTGCCGTCACCTCAACAGGCTCGGCAGCTCTCAGCGGGGTGCCATCTGCAGCCGGGTTGATGGAGGAGTCCAGGAGCCCCTCGGAGGTGGAAGCGGAAGCAACGGTTGGGGGAGGGAACATGGGGAAAGGGAGGCTGTAGTGAAATCGCCCAGATCGAGGCCCGCTGGCATAGGGTCGTCCTCCCCCTGAGTGACCTCGATTTCCAAATATATGGATAGGAAATCCTTTTCCGTCACCCGGGATGCTCCCCACTGGCACCTGACACGATGGTTGCTTCGGGACACACTGGAGTTTCAGATGGTGCATGGGGGTCTTGGAGGGGAAGGACTCCCGTGGAGGGGAGATACTGCCTTCCAGTGCTGCCACGTCTTCCCCAGCCAGCTCTGGTGGGTGGAACACACCCATGGGTAGAGCGGAAGGCTCGGCATCGGTGCCCCCCTTCCTGGTCTTCCGGGGGGCCTCCGCATCAGATGGGAGGAGCGGAGCTTGAGCCTTCCGCTTGCCCCGCTTCCCCTGGACTAGGGCCCAGCCCTCCATGGCATCATCCAGGGGCTGGTTAGCAGGGGTTGTGTCAGGGGGCAGAGGCGATGGCTCAGGGACTCGAGGGGGGTAATGGTGGGGCAGCACAAGGGAGGGAAGATTTCCCCTTGGGACGGGCCCTCTCCCATGCCCGGCAGTGTCCCTGCCGCACCCTCCTCCACAGGCCCCGCCAGATTGCAAGCAGCGGGGGCGGGGCTCTCCCACTCTTCTGGGCATAGTTGGAGAGGTGCCCCTTGGGCCTGATCGGGAGCAATGGTGGACTGGGATGGAGGATGGATGGTTTCGGGCGCCGGGTTGCCAGGGGTGCCGGCGATGAAGGAGCCGGTACCCTTCCGGGGCTCGGGGGTCCCGGATGCCCCTCCTTGCCGGGCCAAGGGGAAGTCCCTCCGTACTTGCTCCATCACCTGGCAGAGGTAGCACCGGGACTCCCCCGTGGAGTAATGCACCAGGTAATGGGCCCCCGGTAGGGGACTAGGAAAGACCCCTCCGGTGCCTCTCTGTCACGCTCCGCCGGCGACAGTTGAAGCTGCACTTGCCGGTGGAACGAGAGGACGTGATGGAGGCTGGGGTCTTTGCAGCCCAACGGGAGAGGGCTGATGACAGAGATGGGCTTCCCCAAGGTAGAGAGGGTGGGTAACAGGGCGGTGTTGGGAGAAAGGGAGGGACGGAGGTCAGGACCAGGTGGATGCCCAGGTCCTCTAGCGGCTCCAAGGGGACAAACACGCCCCCTACTGCCAGGCCCTTCTCCACCGCCTCCTGGGAGGTGGCCTCTGATGTTAAGAAGAAGACGACCTTGCCATACATTTTGGAGGCTGCCACAGTGGCCGTGGGCCCCACCACCTTCGCCAACGCCCGCACATAGGCCTCCACATGGGGCGAGGCGGGCACCAGGAGGCAATGGACGCCGTGCTTCCTGGTCATGGTGGGAAAGGGGCACCGGCAGCTATAGATGGTAGCGGAGGCGGTGGGCAGGAGAGATGACAAAGCGGCAGGCGGGGGGGGCTGCTGCCACCTGGGCATACGCCCTGGGGGCCGGGGGAGGGACACCCGCAGAGCTGGTGGAGGGAACAGTGGGGAGGGACGCCCCAGCCTGTGGTGGGGCCTGGGCATTGGGGGCAGCCCCTGCCATGGAGGGCCTGGTCTTTTTAGCGGGGCCCTTCCCCTTCTTCTTCCCCTGGCCCTTCCCGCTGGCTGGGGGGGCTCCCCCCAAATCTAAGGGGGTGAGAGATGTGGCATCAGTGGAGGTCATCCCAGTGCTGCTGGTGCCCCAGCAGGGCAGTGGCAGATGGTTTGGCAGTGGAGGTAGAAGCTTGGAGGGGTGACGGAGGGGCAGGTGGGGGAGGGGCAGCTCGGGCTGCTGGAGGGGCCCCACTCGTCTCATCCCCTGCCATCATGAGGAGGGAGGGAAGGGGAGACACCAGAAGGAGGAGGGGAGAGGGGAAGCAGGTAGACCACTCCTCCCCGCTAGGCAGCAGGGAGGGGAGGAGGGCACCAAAAGGGGTGGGCTGGACGGGGGCAACCAGGGGTTAGGGGTCAGTCACCGACATAAGGTGGAATTCCGGCTCCTCTTGGTGAACTAGGGGAGGGGGGGATACCACAACATTCGGGGTGCAGTGAAAAGGGTTGAAACTAAAATGGGGAGTTGCACAAGTGCATGGGAAGGGGCATGGGCACCCGGAGCAAGGGGCTAAGTGGTCTGGAGGTAGAACAGGGAAACCAAGGGGCTAGCTTCAGAGACTGGGGCAGGGCAAACAAAGCAAGGCTGCAGAAGGAAATGGGTGGGGCAGGCAAACAAATTGAAGCTAGTAAGGGGGGCTGGGGCAAAAGAGGGGGCAAAGCTGCAAGTAGCAAATGGGTGAGGTAGTAAAGGCTAAAGCTGTGGGGTGGGCAGTCCGGGGAGAGGGGGCACATGCACCCACATGCTCTTGCACAAGTCTTTTTAGGCTGGCTGCTGCTTCTGGCCCAAAGGGTGGAAATAGGGTATGGCAAGCCAAGCAAGCAGCTGAGTCCAGAGGCAGGAGCTGAGACAGATGGTATACAGCCAGTGGGGGTGTTGGAGGGGGCAGCGGTGGTGGTAGCAGTGGTGAGGGTTGGGGGGGACACACAGATGGATCGGGGGGCCGCTCCACACCACACCCCCTGTGTCCCTGGCAACACAGTCAAGACCCCCACCACAAGAGCACAGTTTGAAAATTACTCAGTCTGAGGGCCCCCTCCACGGTGGTCTGCAAAGTCTCTAGGTGCTCCCCCACTGGTAGATTGTCCTCTTCTTCTCCTCCTCGGGCTTCAGCAGCTCCAGGCAGCAGACTCCACAGCAGCAGCTGCAGATCCAAGAACTCCAGGTGGTGGTCCAGGTAGGCAGAAAGGACCCCTCTCAGGTGGTGGTGGTGTCCACAACAGCAGCGGCTGGGGTCCCTCACTCCTCCTCTCTTGGGAGTGGGCTAGCAGCACCCGAGAGTGGGGGGTCCAGCAACCAGGTAGCAGAGAACAGGGTGGGGGATGTCTGGCCCAGCCAGAGGAGCAGCTGGAGCAGCAGGGAGAGCTTAGGGCCTAGCAGCAGGAGTAGCAGCTTCCCACCTCCTTCCAAGCTAGAAGGCTATGGAAGAGTCGTGGGAGAGAGAGAGAGAGATTCGCTCCAGGCTAAACAAATCCCTGGTACCAGGATAAGTGAAATGGCAGCTGCTCCAGGTCAATTAAGACACCTGGGGTCAATTAAGAACTTTCCAGAAGGCAGGGAGAAGGCTATGTTTTTTGGGACACCTGAAGCCAATCAGGGAATGGCTGAAACTAGTTAAAAGCCTCCCAGTCAGTCAGGTGGGTGTGCATGTCAGGAGCTGTGGGAAGAAGTTGCGCGGTTGGAGAGGCTGAGTAGTACACACCATATCAGGCACAAGGAAGGAGGCCCTGAGGTAAGGGTCAAGTGGAGCTTGAGGAAGTGAGGGCTGCTGTGGGGGAAGTAGCCCAGGGAATTGTACATGTCATGTTTCTAAAAGGTCAGCTACCATAGCTGATACTATTAGGGTCCCTGGGCTGGAGCCCAGAGTAGAGAGTGGGCCCGGGCTCCTCCCCCACCTTTGCCCCCTGTTTAATCACTGAGACTGGGAGACAACAGAGACTGTGCAAGGAAGGATACCTTCTCCTCATCTCCCTCGCTGGCTTCTGATGAAAATGGCTCAGTAGACTGTGACCCTTGTCTCTAGAGAAAGAAGAGTTATGTGGAGGGTCACAGTGAGCCTCTGAGGCTAGTGAAATCCACCAGGAAATGCGGGACCCACAGAGGCAAGGACAAAGCTTAGTCACACACTCCTTAACCAGAATTCAGTTCAGCTTGAATAATTACTATAACATGAGTCAAATATGGAGAAATTAATGCATGAGAAAAGGGAAGTATCCTCAATACTCTAACAGGAGTACTGAGCATCCCATGAAGTAAATTTATATTGTGAGAACTTCTCTTTTGTATTAGCTGGTAGGCCCCCAAACTTGAACATAAGGACATAAGTACGGCCATACTAGGTCAGACCTAAGTTCCATCTAGCCCAGTATCCTATCTTCCGGCAGTGGCCAATGCCGTGTGCCCTAGAGGGAATGAACTTGCAAACACTGATGCATGTGCTTGTCACATGACTAGTCCCACTGACTTTAATTACAAGATTAATATTAAGCATGTGTGTAAATTTGCAGGATTGGGGTCAAAATCAGGACATATAAGTAGCTGGTTATTTCCTGATTTTTACACTGAAAATACTTTATTATTTTCACTTGTTTGCTCTCCCATTCACCCGTGACTAAATTCAACTGAGAACCTAGGAAGCTGTTCATGTTACTTACAAGATGTATGCTCTCTTTCTTACCAAACCACAATGAGATTATTTTAAAAATGTGATAAGGAAATCCTTTAGATTGTGTCGTGTTACAGGGTTGTTGCTGAATCTTGAAAAAGTTTGAGACATCTTGCCTTTCTCAGAGAACAGGTGTGCAAATTCTAAATACACTCTGCACTTCCTAAAAACAAGGATAAATTGTCAAAATTAGTCCTTTTCTAAATCAACCAGTGAGAGATGAGAAAGGCAACCCTTCATCATGAATACAACAGACAAAACAGATGGATGACATGTAGACAAAACAGATGGTAGGTAGCTGAGTAAACAAATTCAGTTTGGCCTGTCTAACTTACTGATAGCATTGTTACAATAAATTTGAGGGCAGAAAGAGCAAGCATGATAGACTGAAGGAGGGGAGAAAGATCAAATTGGTTACCATTTTTTACTATTCAGGAATGGATAAAATAAGGGACTAGCAACGAAGGATCATTTGATTTCAAGTCAGTGAGCAAATGTGTCTAGGTTTAAAAGTGACTGAAAGTTTTTCCATCTAACGGCTTTTCTGATGTTGTATGTGAAAAGAGCTGTTGATCTCACTAATGTCCTGACTGGGGACATTTTCTAGTCTGTGACCTCAAGTTAAAACTGAAACAAGGTTTCAGTACTCCCATCCTAGTAATAAAGAAAGGGAGGTTGGTTGTAGCCTTCTGAAACCCAATCTCCTCTCCAATTTCCAATCCCATAATTTTACATAATAAATTATGCAGCCTCATTCATTATTAGCACTAAGAACTACATTTAACTAATAGCAACATAGCTTCACATTATCTCCCAGCCATCTTCAGGAGCACCCTTTGCTCTTTAATGTCTTCTATTCCAGGTCTCGTTTGGTGAGTCAGAGTGAGGGATGCTAGTGAAAGAGGAAGTATGTTAGCTATGTAAGCACAACCTCAGGGCTTGTTCTTTCAGCTTTGGCAAGCATGGTCTGAGATTTGTGATCATATAGAACAGGGATAAGCAACCTTTTGCACATGGCCTGCCAGGGTAAGCCCCTTGGCAGGCCACGTGCCAAAGGTTGCCGATCCCTGATATAGAACCTCGAATCCAAATGTTTCTGTTCAAGCAGATTTAAGATTCAAGGCAAATATGACTCAAATTTCCTTTCCTTCTCCAGAGACCAATTTGCAAATTATGGGTTAGCTCACAAATGAAAATAATTTTGGTGTTCTCAGCCAAATCTCTAGTGGATATTTTCCCCCCAACACCAAAATACCACACAGATTGGTATAACTTTGTCATACCAATAAAATAAAAACCAGCAGGTTCTTATTAAAGGGGATAAGGCAAAATGACACATTTATTGTGAATACAGAAAAAATCCTAGTAAGCAGTTAGTTATAGCTATAACATTCCATTCAATTTCATATTTATTCACACATTCATTCATACACACACATAGATTCTACAAGATTGTTATCATAGTTACCAGCCTTAGAGTTGCTTGTGCCAAGACACTGGCCAGGTGGCCTGGACATGAGGAGGGAGCAGGGCCTTGTCAGATGCACATCTGATGCTCCTGGAAGTTGGTTTGCAGAATCAAACCGCAGAAGTTCTCAGTTTTTAGAGACCATTTTTATAGGAATTTCTTCCTATGCCAGTCTATGGGAATTGCTTCATCATGCTGTTGCTGAATCAATCAGCAGATGGCACATTCCTGATGGCTCCGTGCTGCCAGATGTTATCTTGTTCTTCGGTTCTTCCATCCTTGAGGCTGTTGGGTGGATTCCAGTCTGCACTCCAGGGGTCCTCTGGTTGTTTCCACTTGACGCCTCCTTCGGCCAATTGACACTGGATTCTTAGGCTAGCACCTCCCTGATCATTCATTTATTATCCATACCAAGCAAAGTTTCACACAGAGAGGGAGAGAAATAGTAAAAACAAGAGACCAAAAACCATGAGACCTCTTAATTAGTAATACCCTGGAATTTAAACTATTGGTTATGGGGAATCAAACTCATAAGAAAGAACTTCTTAAATATGATCTAACAACTTGGCAGAACTGTAAGTCTCTGTCCTTGCAAATTCCAGCACTGCAAAATCTAAGGATTTTACTAGTTAGGATTGATGTATGTTATTGTAAGGTAATCCTCAAAAAAGGGACAAACTTTCCACATTATCCATTGCTCACAGAAATTCCGCTAATCCCCCACTTACATGTATGTTGAATTTATCCACTATTATCTTAAAACTATTTTTTTGTTGTGAAGAAAGCCTGGTGATAGACACGTGAATGCAATTATCTGATTTCAAAATCTCTGCAAAAAGTAATAGCCCTTCTATACATGAAAGCGCATTGGGGGGGAAAAACTTCCTTCCCCTTTTGAAGATTTCAGCAAAGATGAGGCTGTGTAATCAACAGAATCAATTTTAACTGAGGCCTCATTTGCAAACCCAAAGAGAGGTGAAGCCTTCATTATAATCTCTCTGTCCCTCTTTTCTCCCATAGAACACTGATACTGACTCACCAAACACAGAATCTCAGAGGCACAGTTTTAATGGTCTCCAAACTAAAGCAGCCCACGTCAGAAAAATGCCGGCATAGTCCTTTAACATTCTTACTATTTTGCTGAATCCTCCTTTGCTCCTGCAAATAATAAACATACTATGCTATACTATATATGATTGCATGGCTATCTGTGTTTATATTAATATGCTCTATACAGTGCTGTAAACTTGGCAGACCTTTAACTTTAGCCAGGCTCGTCTTACAGAAATCATTAAATCCCAGCACAAAGCCATTTGCAAGATGGCAGCAATCTTTCCTCTGATTAGGCCATGGGATTATGCATGTATTTATCCCATGCAAGAGTGGGAGATGTATGGGAGAGAGTCAGTGCCTCTCCTGCACTCAGAAAAATAAAATAAGTCATTTTGGGAACTGTTTCTTCATGGAGTGAGGCCGGATGTTGTTTGATATTTGTATTATAGGGCTAGATCCACAAGACTCAGCCCTGTAGTTCCTATCTTTTAGACCTTTCTAGTGCCTAGTGGAATGCGCAGCCCTGAGTTAGGGGCCCAGATTCTCTGTATAATGCACAGGGACAGTTAAGAATGGGACACATAAGGCAGCATGCTGAGCTGGAAGCTTAAACTAGCCAATAGGAAATGCAGAGGAGAGGGGTGTAGCTCATGCCCCAAAAAATTAGGTACCTACTGGGCACCTACCTCCATCTGGAATTCACAGCCATGAACCGTCTCCTGGAGTTAGGTGCCTAAGGCCAGGTCTACAATATAAACTTACATTGGTATAACTATATCAGAATGGAGCAATGTTCCCTCTAACTTTTTCCATCCATGGGTGGAATGATTTTTGTTATGTGCACCATAGTGAGGTAATGTGTGGATGTGCTCCACCAGTAGAAAGAGGGGGAAAAAAACCTAGTTATAATATATATATATATATATATATATATATATATATATATATATATATATATATATTAAAAGTTACCATAAGTATGGAAGAAAGAATATTAAAACAAAGGATAATTAACAAGTGCTGATGCTCACTTCACAGCACAGCCGAAGTGGAGTAAGTGACCTGGATGCAGGGAGTGCTGTTGTGTATGTTGGGAGGCCTGTGTGTTGGGGGGGGAGGGTGAGAGAGAGGGAGAGTGTGTGTGTGTTGAGGGAAGTGTGTGTGCCTGAGAGAGTGTATGGGCACACTTTTTCTTAAAGAAACCACTCAAGCTCAGGAGCCTGGAAGCTCGTTGAGACACAAGCAGCTGCTGGCAGCTCCAGATCCAGAGACGCAGCAGCACAGATAAATTCTCCCTGTCCCGTCACCCCAGCTCAGTGGAGACTAGGTACACGGGCAGGGGGAGAGGGACACCCCAACATCAGCCTTTCCCTCCCCCTGCACAGCAGAGAGGAGGAGGTTCCCAGTCCTGAGCAGTGTGGCCCGGGTGGGCTCTGGGGGAGGAACCGGAGTGGGGGGAGAGGAGGGGCACCCCTGCTCCAGAGAAATCACCTGACTCTGCCAGTCATCCATCTGCCCCCCATGGAGGTTGGGTCCCTCCACCGTCTCCAGACGCTGCTGCTCCCTGCCACCCCCCTCAGCCCAGCTGGCTCTCGGCAGCTCGGGTGGGAATCGGGCAAACCCTGCACATGACACCCTCTTGGGCAGGCTGCCGGCCCGGCGCAGCACTTGAAGGACGGTTATGCAGGTGCCTAGCTTAGCGGGGACACTGCTCGGGGTGTGAAAAATTCACACCCTAAGCCCGTGGTCCCCAACCCCCAATGTTGCTCGAGCATATTCATGTTTCCACAAGTGTGGGGCCGCCAAAATGCTGCTGCCAAGAAGCCGGTGAAAGCGCTCTCTTGTCAGTAGGCGGGCACACATAAATACCCCGGCGGGTGCCATGGCGGTGGGGACCACTGCCCTAAGCACTGCACTTATACCCACCAGTGCTAGGTGCTGGATGTGAGAGGCAGCCAATATTGGCACAGGCTCCATGCACCACATCTTGGGGACGAGCAGACAGAACTGATGACTTTGGGGACAGGCTTATATTAGTGGGAGGAAGTGCATGCACATCACTGTGAGCAGAACTGAAGTTTATGGGGATGGGGAATGTGGAGAATGTCTGAATAAATAAATACAGCCAAGTTCAAAAATGATTGAATGTCATTCCCATGCAGTGTATGTTTGGTGAACTGTGTGTGAAATGAATTTGGTAAGTCTCAGTTCCAGCTCTCACTCGCAAACTCAGTGTGTGTGCTTTGCAAACATAGCAAAGAGGCCAAGAACTGTATAGGCCATAAAGGCTAAGCCACCTGTGTTACCATTAGAAGAGCCCAGATGTTTCAAGCCTGTTGGCAGGGCAGTGTTGGCAGGGGGGAATGTGTTCCCTCCTGCTGCAGTCCTGTAAATAACAGAGGACTTGATTCACAGGGTCTGTCAGTCTAACACTTATCACCAGCACTTAGTCCGCAGACAATGTTCTAAAAATGGAAGTAGGTAATCATATGCAGATTATTTGACAACATGGAAATTAGTTCATTAAATTTGCATATGTTTTCCTGCAATAGTGACTAAATGTCCTAATTTCCCTCCACCCCCACAAAATGTGGCAACCCTATGGAGGAGTTTGGAGCAGGTGAGCCCTCACTCCATGTTATGCTATACAAAGCACACGGGATCTTTTATAAGAGAGAAGGCAATACGCCATATTTATTGAAAATACAACAGTTAGCATATGCTTTTCAGTCACACAACATACACACAAACACACAAGTCACACAACAAACACACAAACAGAAGTCCCGCAGATGGTCTATATAGTTACCAGTCTGTTGTAGTTCAAGTCAATCTAATGGCCAGTTAGATTAAGCACGAGTGAGGAGCTAGGCTCTGTCGGTCACGATCCAATGCTCCAAGGCTTTGCAGGACTGAACCCAGAGTTCCATGGCAAAACACTCCATCTCATTTCTCTAATCTATTTATCATAGACACAATACAAAGTCCTGTCTTTTACTCACTAAACCTTAAAACAAAGAAATGTATATTTAACTACAGTGCCTAATTTGTAATACATATAGGAAACCATAGTAGACATTATAACTTATCTTAAAACAAAAGGGTGACCATAATCAGTCATAAGGATTATTCTGATCTGTCCCTGCTTTAACATCAGTACATACACTGGCAGTCTGTCAGATGCATTCATATCAATGTCCCAGAGGGCCATTCCTTTCTGCTATTCAAAAAGGGTGGCTGGTAAAATGAAATCAAGTCACACATTAGTACCTCTATTCTTATAGTACAGTTATAAAACCCTGCTCCTACATACAGACCCAGAGAGGTAGAAACAGTAGCTGCAGGGGGTGGGCGGCAAGAAAACTAGTGAGCAGAGCTTAAGTCCAGTAGGAGGAGCAGCAATAGGGGTTCAGAAAGGATGGGTGAATTGCTCAAAACAGTCCAGACCCAAGCAGCAGCCAGGCGGTGTCTGAGAAGCAGGAAGCTGTCCCTTCTTATTCAACCTACTAATTCTAGGACTAAGAGGAAAGGTTAGTCTTTGTGTCTGTGCAGTCAATGGCATTCCACTGAGAATGCTGTTTTTTCTGTGTGATTTTTCATAACACAATTCAACTATTTTTGTGAGGTTGACGTGTCTGCACTGCAAACTTGACTAAGACAACTCAGCTACCTACATGAGTAGTGAACTAACACTGAAAGCTCTGTGCCCTATCCAGTGTGACAAACACCTTATTTTTAAAGTGTTGGAATTGTATTAAAACATCCTTGTGCCTATTCACAAAACAGCATGTGCATTTTATAATACATAATGGAGGATAACAAACATCTTTTATGCATGAATGATGTTGATTCCTAGTGACAGCAACACTATTTACCCCATACATTATCCCTCTTTACACCTATAGTCATGTGAAAAATACAATATGTGATGAGAAGAGGATAGGAAAAAGCTGCCAAATAGGATACATTGTATCAGGTTCCTGACAAACTCTTGCACTGAGTGCCTAAGCCTATGATAAAATGCATAAGAGTTGTCAGTGTGTTAGATGGCCAGCCAAAAAAGGACAGTGGTATCAGGGGAACCATCAGTCAGAAGTAAGGCCGTCAGCTGTATCTGTTCAATACTCATGACACCCTAACAAGCTAGCTAGGCTACCTGATGGTCAGCCCTGCCTGGCTGGCTAAAGAAGCCAGAAGGCCGGTTCTTAAACCTACCAGCAGCAATAGCTTGCTGGCTGCTCAGTAACACAGAATCTCTGCCTCCTTGGCCTTGTCTTTCTAAGTCCTGCTCCTGTTTTGTTTCTCCTTGGCTCCAGCCCAGATTTTGTCCTGCACCCAGCCTTGTTCCTATCCTTTTCCAAGCTTGCTCTGGCCTCAGAACCAGCCATACTCCTGCCTTCCCTGACACTGGTAATCCAGTTCTGACAGTCGGCCATGACTCTGACTCTGCTTCAACCCTTGGCTCTGGCATTTGGACTCTGACTTCAGTCTCGAGCCTTGGCTCTGACTCATGACTCTGACTCTGCCCAAACCCTTGGATTTGCCATTTGAGCTCTAACCACTAGGCCTGACTCTTGCTCCACCCACTAGGCCTGACCTCTTATGACCTGGTCTGCTGACACTATCTAATTCATAAAGAAGCCAAGAGAAGGGAGGCTAGATTAATACTCTGTTGAAGACGAGGCACAAATCTCCAAATTTTACATCATTATGTCTCTGTGACTTCATGAGGGACAAACAGGAGAAGACTTCCAAACAATGGGCGTGAGTCTTAAGTCTACTTGTTGTGGTTGAGAGAGCTCTGTTTTTTTAAATGTTCTCAATAATCATTGCTTTAATTTCCCCTGAATCCTCCAATGCCAATTCTTGGGGATTTAAAACCTTCAGCTTTTACTTTAAAATAATAATAATAATAACTTTCCTTTAAAAAAGGTGGGTGAAGTAAATTAAGGTTAATGGTTTTGAACAGTCGGGCATACAACTGAGTTCTTCTGTCATCTCACTGATTGCTCTCACTAGATGTAGACAAAGTGTAACTCAACAACCCAGTCTGTTTACTGTGGAGAAATTCTATTTCATTGTATCTATGTGTGAAAACATCACAGACCATTTCAGTATGTTTTTCATTTTATGGAGAGTATCTCTCTGACTCCCTTTTACAGGAGCTTACTGATATGTCTCAGAAGAGCTTAGACAAAAACAAAGTCTCCCATTTCACTCAGTGCCCATGTAACCTCATCCACCATTTTAACCTGCTCTGGTTGGTTATCCATGCACTGACTTCTAACCAATAAATCATTGAGATTAGGTAAGTGTGTCCTGTGGTGAAATTATTTGGGAGCATAGAATATGTGATGAGTATCCTGAGTATTTACTTCCCATGAATTACAAAAGAACTAGTGACAAAACCTGCATTGTGATGATAACAGAGGAAGAGTACAGTATTTATCCTTATACAACACAATGAGCATTTTAAAAAAAGTGAATTTTCTATTGAGCATATACTACAGAATTTCTAAAGATGCTTCATGCTGAAAAATGCTATAGACAATGTTTAGTATAATGGCAGAATGAATTATTGAAACAACAAGAATTCATAAATCTCCAGCTAGGCTGTCAACCATCAGCTATTCATGACAGACACAATTGAGACTACTCAGTGTTGAGACAGCAGAAGGATAGCAAGTTACTCTGCAGAAAAGGTATCCTAATAAAGAAGTCAGACATCATGAAATCAAGACCCTTGAACTAGAAAATAAATATTAATAGTAGGAGACTTCTAATAACTTTCTGATATCTTGGAATGAGTACCCATCCAGGAGTATACATCCTTTGCTGACAAAAGCAGTAACTCTGTACCTAGAAAAGCTTAAAGAAGTTGTGGCAATATTTGTTCAGTTCAGTGTGTTACAGCTGATTGATGGAAACACGTAGCATACTTGAATCAAGCATTTGCATTCAGACTCACAATAATCTGATAATTAGCTATTTACAGAAATAATACAGAAGGAGCACTTAAGAAGATGAAGAAAGTCATAACTGCTTTGAATTTGACCATCATAATTCTCATCCTGCAAATGCTGTAAATGTCAATGATGCAGATAAAATAAGAGTGGAAATCTTAACAAGCGGGGAAAGACACTAAGAAAGGAGAGTGAGACCATGAAGAAAGTCTAGTAAAACAGATGTGTAAAGCAATTGATAAGTTTTAGTATTTGTTGGGTGAAGCTGCAGAGGGAATTACCAGTTAACTGTATTCATTGTTGTTAAAATCCATGAACAGGGCTTTGAATGGCTGTCTAGCTGGGTATTTGATATTCTGTGGTTCTTGAACTACCAATATTTTTTCTCTCTTTGGCCCTTTGTGAGCATAGTTCCACCATTGCCACATTTTTGGAGCATCCTGTGACTGTGACTGAGTTGAGCCAAGTGTCTCCAGCCATCCACATTAAGAACACTTTCCAGATATCTGCCAAATGCTTGCAGAATTAGGAAGCAATTAAATCGGTCTCTTAGTAGTACAGATGTTACATCTGTAAGTGAAGGAAACCATGTGGGAAGAACTGCAATTGCCAGTATTGTCAAGTTCTCCATATGACCTCTGGTGAGGGTTTAAGTATTTGACACTTCTAGAAACATTGGGTTGGCTGGAATGCTGTCCTGGTACCTGGTTCTCAGGACAAGCCACCACATCAGCAGCAGGAGAGATGACTCAGGAGTCACATGTTCTTGGGACAGGCCTAAACTAACACTGGCAGCATTTCCTGGAGTGTATTGGAAAATTGGAATCAACAATGCCACTACTCAGAGTGGCTGCTGTAAAGGTTCCTTCCCCATTCTGAACTCTAGGGTACAGATGTGGGGACCTGCATGAAAGACCCCCTAAGCTTATTCTTACCGGCTTAGGTTAAAAACTTCCTTAAAGTACAAACTTTGCCTTGTCCTTGAATCCTATGCTGCCACTACCAAGCATGTTAAACAAAGAACAGGGAAACAGCTCACTTGGAGACATCTTCCCCTCAAAATATCCCCCCAAGCCCTACATCCCCTTTCCTGGGGAAGGCTTGATAAAAATCCTCACCAATTTGCATAGGTGAACACAGACCCAAACCCTTGGCTCTTAAGAGCAATGAAAAAGCAATCAGGTTCTTAAAAGAAGAATTTTAATTAAAGTAAAAGAATCACCTCTGTAAAATCAGGATGGTAAATAATTTACAGGGTAATCAGATTCAAAACATAGAGAATCCCTCTAGGCAAAACCTTAAGTTACAAAAAGACACAAAAACAGGAATATATATTCCATTCAGCACAGCTTATTTAACAGTCATTTAACAAAAGGAAATCAAACGCATTCCTAGCTAGATTACTTACTAACTTAACAGAAGTTCTGAGGGGTTATGAAGAACATTCCTGATCTGTTCCCAGCAAAAGCATCCCACAGACAGACAGACACCCTTTGTTTCCCCCCCCCACTCCAGCTTTGAAAGTATCTTGTCTCCTCACTGGTCATTTTGGTCAGGTGCCAGTGAGGTTATCTTAGCTTCTTAACCCTTTACAGATGAAAGGGTTTTGCCTCTGGCCAGGAGGGATTTTATAGTTCTGTATACAGAAAGGTGGTTACCCTTCCCTTTATATTTATGACAGTTGCCTGAAGTGGTTCCCTAGCAATCCCCATCATCACAGAGAAAAAGCTACTTTGGGATAGTTCTTACCAGAGAGACAGGGCTAGAGTCCCAAGAAGGATTAAGGTGTCTAACTGCCCTTTTAGGTGCCCAAGTCCAAAATTTAAGTGTCCCTGTCATTCACAAAGCTACTGCTCAGCTGCTGCCTAAACGTACAGTCTGTAAGTCTCTAAATTTCCACCACGGCATCTAAATTTCTGCCTGTGGGTATGAAAGAAGCTGCCTCAAGCCTGAGCTGCATGGCACTTAACTCACACCTAACCCCCTGGCATGATTTTCAAACTAGGCATTCCCCTGCTTATCTCACTCACATCTAAATTGCCCTTGAGAATCTATCTCACACAGCCTGCAAGTCATAATGAAGATTATAGAACCATAACTGTGTTCAGAAGCCAGTTCGCTCCCCATCCCCAGAGGGTATAATGCCTTTACATTCCATAGTTTTCTACCCTCCGCCCCATGATACTTTATTAACCAAATACAATGGGCCCGATCCTCCTCTCATTCTAATGTAAATCAGGAGCAACTCTTAAAAGCCAAATCCTTAGTGTGAGGAAGACAATGTGTTATGCTTATAAGAAGTATGGGATTTTTTTCAGGGGAAAAGGCAATACACCACATTTATTGAAGATACAACAATTAGCATATGCATTGAATCACATACACACAGACAGACAGTCCTGCCTGTTGATGTTATAGTTACCAGTCCAGAGTTCGGATCAATCAAGTGGCCACTAGGTTGATCATAGATAGGTAGGAGCCGATTCTGTAAGTCACAACACGATGCTCCAGGGAAGTCTTGGCAGGGTGAACCCAAAGTTTCATGGCAAGGCACCATGTTTATATAGTGATTTTCCTTCATTGGGACCATGAGTTTTGCTGTAATCAATTGTTGTTTGATGAGTGCTTGTTTTTTGTTTGTTTGTTTGTTTTTATTTGGTTTTTTTTATAACATTTTTTAGGGAGTTATTCCATGCTGGTTTTGATTACAGCTATTTTGTCTCCATTGATAGGTGCCTGTTTCATTTTTTAGTGCCCTCCTTTGATATTTAATTAGGGGGCATATTGCAGCCTCCTGGCACCCTTGCATCTGTCTCTGGTTCCTTCCTAGAACATCTGGTTTAGTGATGGCCTTTACACTTATTTTTTACACAAAATTTCTTATTTACACAAAACAGAATTAATTTACACAGAACATTTTGAAGAGGAACATCAAATTGCAATGCAGAAGAAAAACAATCATGGCATTCTTTTACTTATTTTAAAATGCTAAGCCTACAACAAAGTGGTGACCCTTAAAGGTCAGTTACTGCCTTGAAATTAGCTCAGATACAGAATTATACAAAATACAAACATAAAATCCTACTACTACAAATGGAGCTATGCTAAATTACACTAAGTGAGGATCTGGCCGACAACAGAGTTATACAGATGTAAAGTAGTATGGGGGGAGAATCAAGCCCAATCTCTGTTGCAGGGAAGCAGCCAGAGGGGGGTTGAGGGAAAGTGTTTTTAAGTCAAAGAAAGAGAACAGGGACAGGATAGAGCCAGGCTCCAGACGATAAATTCTGAAATAGAGTGTGTACCCTCTACTTACACTCAAATAGTAAAGGAAAATAGGTGAAAGAAAGAAAGTTTCACTCCTTGGAGTACTGTGGTCCCACAACATTTCAGGTTCCCTCATCATACCAGATTATATGGTGATTCTGCACCCATTTATAATTTCTCTAAATTTCAAGTGTGTCATGTATTTAGATATGCTGTGCTTTTTTTATCAAGACCATAACAATAAGAAGAATAAAAATAACACCATTCAATGTATGTTGTAATCACCTCCATATTTGCATTGTCATGACTACTGGCACATGAAAATATTTTGACCCCTTAAATGTACAAATTTTTAATAGGATTTTTCCACAATAGGTGACCTCTTAGATTTTGCAAGTTAAAAGGTTCTGGTGATCACAAGTGAAATATGAGCTGGCCGTATACTAGTGCCCCATGTGCCTGCCACCATAGCTGGCTGCTCAAGCTGTGGGAGGGTGGAGTATGATGCATCCCACAAACGGGTGTCAGAGTAGCAGCCGTGTTAGTCTGTATTCGCAAAAAGAAAAGGAGTACCCGTGGCACCTTAGAGACTAACAAATTTATTAGAGCATAAGCTTTCGTGAGCTACAGCTCACTTCAAAGCTTATGCTCTAATAAATTTGTTAGTCTCTAAGGTGCCACGGGTACTCCTTTTCTCTTTACAAACGGGTGTAGTAGCAGGTACAAAGCCTCTGCAGCTCCAGGAAACAATGTGCTCCCCTAGAGTGGTGAGGCTATACATTGCTCCTTCCTACAGAATTGTTGCTTCCAGTCACTAGCTAACATCCATTACACAGCAGCAACCATGCATTTTACAGACAGGTATGAAGTAAAGTCTTCAAACCAGAGCATACATTAAAGCTAGATCCACAAAGAGATTGAGGCACACAACTGCTCCATTAGGCACCCAAGCCAAAATGTGGACATTCAAAAACCCTGGTCAGCTGCCACTTAACCCTGTAGGGGCCTAAGTTTACACTGATAAGGTCTCCTTTGTGTATCTATCACCAAATGTACTAATTGACCATAGGGGATGGCACTTAAAGCCCAGTAGTGTAGCTAATTAGTGACATATTTATATACATTTTCTCAGTTCAGTGGTTTTTGTTTGATTTGTTGTGTCTTTAGGTTGTTTGTGGGGAGCCTGAAGGCAAGCAGTACGGGAAGGGGTTGGAATAGAAGGGAAGTAACTGTATACTAGGGGTGCAATGGAGGGTGATGTGAAAGAGGAATAACAGGGGGGTATACTGAAAAGGAGCTGCAAATGCAATGCAAAGCTATTCAAGTCTTACATTTGGAGTGGTGCCTCCAAGACTGAAGAAGAAAAATCAGCCCCAACCTCATCTCCAGAGGAGCTACTCCAGGGATCAGCAACCTCTGGCATGTGGCCCGCCAGGGTAAGCCCCCTGGTGGGCCAGGCTGGTTTGTTTACCTGCTGCGTCTGCAGGTTCGACTGATCGCGGCTCCCACTGGCCGTGGTTTGCAGGAAGCTGTGGCCAGCACATCCCTCGGCCTGCACCACTTCCCGCAGCCCCCCATTCCACCAGTGAAAGTTCATTTTCTTTTTTGGTGGTTCAGGTTCATCATCCGAATGAAATATATGGCAGAATACAGGTAAAACAGAGCAGGGGACATACAATACTCCCCCAAGCAGTTCAGTCACAAATTTAATTAGCACATTATTTTTTAACGAGCATCAACAGCATGGAAGCACGTCCTCTGGAATGGAGACCGAAGCATGAAGGGGCATACAAATGTACATACATACATATCTGGCACGTAAATACCTTGAAAAGCTAGCTACAAAAGTGTCATGCAAATGCCTGTTCTCACTTTCTGGTGATTTTTTAAACAAGAATATGGCAGCATTACTCCTGTAAATGTAAACAAACTTGTTTGTCTTAGCGATTTGGCTGAACAAGAAGTAGGACTGAGAGGACTCACAGACTCTGAAGTTTTACATTGTTTTGTTTTTGAGTGCAGTTATTTAACCAACAAAAATCCACATTTGTAAGTTGCACTTTCCCAGCAAAGAGATGGCACTACAGTATTTGTATGAGGTAAATTGAAAAATACTATTTCTTTTGTTAATCATTTTACAGTGCAAATATTTGTAATAAAAATAATTTCAATTACAACACAGAATACTACATATAAGAAAATGTAGAAAAAAATCCAAAATATTTAATAAATTTCCTTTGGTATTCTATTGTTAACAGTGCAATTAAAACTGTGATTAATTTTTTGAGTTAATAGTGTGAGTTAACTGCACTTAATTGACAGGTCTACTTCCCAGTAAATTATGTTTATGAAATAATATGACATCTCATAATATTTAGAATAGTGCTTTCCTGCTACTTCATGGTTTCCAAAAGAGAAAATATCATTTTTGTGTTATCATTACTCAGCTGGTTTTAATGAGAAAACAGTCTTGACCTGCCAAATTTCCTAGGGAATTTCTCAAACTGTTTAATTATAGTATTTTGGTTTTTTTTATATGCACTATTAGTTGTCCTGGCTAGATAACTCAGACATGCAAAGGTGATCTGAGAGCCAGGGAAAATTGTTAGTAAGGATGAGTGTTTCAGTTTAGCCTAATAAATGACAAAGCTGATTGTTACAGTTTGCTGGACCCAGAGATAGCAAACTTCTGACCAAATAGTAAATGTTTTCCTTGTGTATCTCCCATTGCCGCTGATATTTTCTTTCAGCAAATGATCAGAAGCCATGTGCTGTAAAGACATTCATCCACATTTAGTGATGTGTAATCACAGCTCCACAAGCCTGATCCAGCAAGCACCTACTGATGCTAGATGTCCTATTAAAGTGATGAAATATGATATTCCTAGAACTGCCCATGTGAACAAGTGCGGGACTGGAACCTGTGTCTTTCCAGAATATTAGAGTTGGCTTGTGACTAGCTTTAGCATTTTGGTACAGCGGACTAAGGAAGGATTCCTTGTTCCTCATGTGGATATGTTAGGGCTATCAAGATCTTATCTTCAGCTGCTGGGGGAGCACATAGGCTCGAGGCCAGTTGTTCCCCCCAGTAAGTGAGTGACATCTTAGGGGTGGGGAGTAAATGCAGCTACACAGGATCAGAATTTCAAAAGAGCTCATTTATCAAATAAATGGCTTTATTTTCAAAGCTCAACACCTTTGTGTTATAGTGGGAGTTGCTGGGTTCTGAGCATTCTTGAAAACCTGGACCTTATTTAGGTATCTACATGGAAGTGCAACTTTTTTTGAAAATCTGATCCTAATCCGGATTTGAACACTTCTGAAGATCTGGGCCACAATGCTGGAGCTGATTGGCCACATAGCAGGAGTAAACTAACTTCCCAAATGTGTGCCATATTATTCTTCATGCAAGAGGGAGCCCTGGGTGGAACTGTGTCTAACAGGAATTTTTCTAAAGCATAGTGTCTCCCTGTGCTCCCCCTGGGGCAGTGCACCTAGCACCATCCCATATTCAGGTTGTGCTTAAAGGCACAGTCTAAACTTAATTATTTCAAATATTCTTTTTCAAGGAGATTCCTACAACAAACTATCAAACTGCCATCAGATGGTAACGGCGTTAAATAAGCTGGCTTGGTTTTTGAGCCAGCACCTAACTGTGAAACTCTCTATCAGTACACCAGTCCCCTGATCCATCATTTTTTTTAAAATAACATTATATTGGTTACGTGAAGATTAAGCTTACATCTGTACTGAGTCTCTTTCAGTCCTCCTGTAGCTATTACAGTTTTTGATTTGTTGTTACCCAGAGTTCCTTATTTCTCATCTAGTTTCTTATGTATTTCTTAACTGCTAGTTTCACTGGGTGCTATTTTGATATGTTTAACCTTTAAAAATAAATCACAGTATCTCTTCTTTTTAAACTTCCATACTTAGCTCATTTTTTTAATACCAAAGGATTATAGATTAGTGATTTGAAATTTCTTCTTCATAAATCAAAGCCTTTTTGAGTTATGGAGCTCTCAAAGCATTTAAAACCACAAAACATTCTCTTTTTTTCTCATCTATCTAATCTAAAATTTATCAAAAATGACTTAAATCAATATAGTGTGGGGAATTTTTTATTTCTGAGACTTTGTAGACAATGTTATCCATCCCCCAAATGAAATTTTATGAGAAATTTCTAAATCCCTAAAAATATAATGGACACAGCATAGATTGATATAGTATAGGCACTTGCTAATGCCAAACAGCTTGCAGCAATTTTTAGCATAAGGAAACATATTTAAAAAACACATCCAAAGTTGACCTAATTCTATTTCATTCATTTTCCTAGCACCAGTCTTATTAGCTAATCATATCTTCATGCCTGAGAAAAAGCAGCTTATAAAATCTCAAGATTATAGCTCTTTGCAATGTATTTATTTAGTTTTAAAATCTCCTTAAGTTTTAAAAAAGGTAGAGTCTGGATGAGTCAGGCATGCAATGGCATAACAAATGAGCCTTTCTGAAATGGCATTAACTCTGTAGTGGCACCTGAAATAGCATTGCTATTTTATACAAGACCTGAACCTGTGAGGTTCTGAGTACGTGACATGTTGAGCTCTTCAGCTTCTATAAGAATTAACGAACTGTGGGGTTACTCAGCACTTCAGAGGCCCTCAGTCTTTTTAGATAATCAAATCAATGGCCCAGTTCTGCTCTCATTGAATTCAAGTGGAGGCTGGCTGTTAGATTCCTCCAATAGCACATTATCATTACTTTTTTAGCATTTTAATTTTGACATTGGTGAAAGACATAAAGTGCCCTTGATTAAATGAGTACTTTTGGGTGCTATCCCAGTGTAGCTGGCCCTTAAAGGCAGTTGGGGGTTCAGCATAACTGTGACAGGCTGAGCTAAAAAGAATAAGGCAGGCAATATTGATCTGGGGATAACTGATTGCCTAAGTAGCTGGGCAGTAATTAACTAGTTAAGGAACACCTGGGCAGGAAAGGAGCTAAGGATGAAGGACATGGGGAAAGAATGTGGCAGGGAAAACTGGGTAGGGAGTATGCCTAACGGAGGCTCTCTCTGGAGAACAGAGTATCCTGGGGAGAGAAACAGTCCCTGAAAGAGAGAGTTCCTAATGGACGGGCTTCTCAGGGAGCTCACTAGTTAAGTAAGTCTAGGTGGGGAACGCTCTCAATGGGAAAAGCTATGAATGCCAAGCCTCAGCAAAACCTGGTACCAATGAAAGGACTTCACCAGATGCCCCAGATCAAAGCAATTACATGTTGCCCTGAAGAAGGGTTATTTTGGTTTGACCTCTGTGGGGAATCTTGACCCAAGATGAGAGATCTTTCCCCAGCTGATGATAAAAGGCTTTGGCTCCACAAGAGGGCTCTGACTCGCTCATAAGGGAGGTTGATGGCTCATTCAGCCTTTTCCTCCTCCAGCTAGGGTGGAGGACTATTTGTCAAATGTTCTGCCTTTCGGTTAAATAAACCAGACTTCCTGAAGAAGCACTATTCAATATACCTAATCTTCTCTGGAATTATTGAAATGGGGGAAACAGGCAGACATTTAATTGTAGTGCTGCAGTGGGCTGCCAGGGGTGATCCAGAAGTGAGGGCCCCCATTACAGTTATGTAAGTAGGTCATCTTGGATTTTTTCAGTTTCAGAAGTGCATGCACATTTATTGCTAGTGTATCATTCCTGTAATGTGAAATTGTCAAGGTTCCTTCCCCACTCTAGGCTACAAATGTGGGGACCTGCATGAAAGACCCACTAAGCTTATTCTTACCAGCTTAGGTTAAAAACTTCCTCAAGGTACAAACTTTGCCTTGTCCTTGAACCCTATGCTACCACCACCAAGCATGTTAAACAAAGAACAGGGAAAGACCCCACTTGGAGATGTCTTCCCCCCAAAAAATATCCCCCCAAGCCCTACACCCCCTTTCCTGGGGAAGGCTTGACAAAAATCCTCACCAGTTTGCATAGGTGAACACAGACCTAAACCCTTGGATCTTAAGAACTATGAAAAAGCAATCAGGATCTTAAAAGAAGAATTTTAATTGAAGAAAAAGTAAAAGAATCACCTCTGTAAAATCAGGATGGTAAATACCTTACAGGGTAATCAGATTCAAAACATAGAGAATCCCTCTAGGCAAAACTTTCAGTTACAAAAAGACACAAAAACAGGAATATACATTCCATTCAGCACAGCTTATTTAACAGCTATTTAACAAAAGGAAATCTAACACATTTCTAGCTAAATTATTTACTAACAAGTTCTTATATACTCAATTCCTGTTCTGTTCCCGGTAAAAGCATCCCACAGATCGACAGACCCTTTGTTCCCACCCCCTCCAGCTTTGAAAGTATCTTGTCTCCTCATTGGTCATTTTGGTCAGGTGCCAGTGAAGTTATATTAGCTTCTTAACCTTTTACAGGTGAAAGGGATTTGCCTCTGGGCAGGAGGGATGTTATAGTTCTGTATACAGAAAGGTGGTTACCTTTCCCTTTATATTTATGACAGAAATGTTTATAATAGAATTCCAAATTCCCATTGGCTAAATGTAAATAATTACAATTAACCAAAACCACCAACAATTTCCACAAAAATAGGGCTAACGTTAAGTAGAATCATAGAATCATAGAATATCAGGGTTGGAAGGGACCCCAGAAGGTCATCTAGTCCAACCCCCTGCTCAAAGCAGGACCAAGTCCCAGTTAAATCATCCCAGCCAGGGCTTTGTCAAGCCTGACCTTAAAAACCTCTAAGGAAGGAGATTCTACCACCTCCCTAGGTAACGCATTCCAGTGTTTCACCACCCTCTTAGTGAAAAAGTTTTTCCTAATATCCAATCTAAACCTCCCCCATTGCAACTTGAGACCATTACTCCTCGTTCTGTCATCTGCTACCATTGAGAACAGTCTAGAGCCATCCTCTTTGAAACCCCCTTTCAGGTAGTTGAAAGCAGCTATCAAATCCCCCCTCATTCTTCTCTTCTGCAGACTAAACAATCCCAGCTCCCTCAGCCTCTCCTCATAAGTCATGTGCTCTAGACCCCTAATCATTTTTGTTGCCCTTCGTTGTACTCTTTCCAATTTATCCACATCCTTCCTGTAGTGTGGGGCCCAAAACTGGACACAGTACTCCAGATGAGGCCTCACCAGTGTCGAATAGAGGGGAACGATCACGTCCCTCGATCTGCTCGCTATGCCCCTACTTATACATCCCAAAATGCCATTGGCCTTCTTGGCAACAAGGGCACACTGCTGACTCATATCCAGCTTCTCGTCCACTGTCACCCCTAGGTCCTTTTCCGCAGAACTGCTGCCGAGCCATTCGGTCCCTAGTCTGTAGCGGTGCATTGGATTCTTCCATCCTAAGTGCAGGACCCTGCACTTATCCTTATTGAACCTCATTAGATTTCTTTTGGCCCAATCCTCCAATTTGTCTAGGTCCTTCTGTATCCTATCCCTCCCCTCCAGCGTATCTACCACTCCTCCCAGTTTAGTATCATCCGCAAACTTGCTGAGAGTGCAATCCACACCATCCTCCAGATCATTTATGAAGATATTGAACAAAACGGGCCCCAGGACCGACCCCTGGGGCACTCCACTTGACACCGGCTGCCAACTAGACATGGAGCCATTGATCACTACCCGTTGAGCCCGACAATCTAGCCAGCTTTCTACCCACCTTATAGTGCATTCATCCAGCCCATACTTCCTTAACTTGCTGACAAGAATGCTGTGGGAGACCGTGTCAAAAGCTTTGCTAAAGTCAAGAAACAATACATCCACTGCTTTCCCTTCATCCACAGAACCAGTAATCTCATCATAAAAGGCGATTAGATTAGTCAGGCATGACCTTCCCTTGGTGAATCCATGCTGACTGTTCCTGATCACTTTCCTCTCCCCTAAGTGCTTCAGGATTGATTCTTTGAGGACCTGCTCCATGATTTTTCCAGGGACTGAGGTGAGGCTGACCGGCCTGTAGTTCCCAGGATCCTCCTTCTTCCCTTTTTTAAAGATGGGCACTACATTAGCCTTTTTCCAGTCATCCGGGACTTCCCCCGTTCGCCACGAGTTTTCAAAGATAATGGCCAAGGGCTCTGCAATCACAGCCGCCAATTCCTTCAGCACTCTCGGATGCAATTCGTCCGGCCCCATGGACTTGTGCACGTCCAGCTTTTCTAAATAGTCCCTAACCACCTCTATCTCTACAGAGGGCTGGCCATCTCTTCTCCATTTTGTGTTGCCCAGCACAGCAGTCTGGGAGCTGACCTTGTTAGTGAAAACAGAGGCAAAAAAAGCATTGAGTACATTAGCTTTTTCCACATCCTCTGTCACTAGCTTGCCTCCCTCATTCAGTAAGGGGCCCACACTTTCCTTGGCTTTCTTCTTGTTGCCAACATACCTGAAGAAACCCTTCTTGTTACTCTTGACATCTCTTGCTAGCTGCAGCTCCAGGTGCGATTTGGCCCTCCTGATATCTTTCCTACATGCCCGAGCAATATTTTTATACTCTTCCCTGGTCATATGTCCAACCTTCCACTTCTTGTAAGCTTCTTTTTTATGTTTAAGATCTGCTAGGATTTCACCATTAAGCCAAGCTGGTCGCCTGCCATATTTACTATTCTTTCGACTCATCGGGATGGTTTGTCCCTGTAACCTCAACAGGGATTCCTTGAAATACAGCCAGCTCTCCTGGACTCCCTTCCCTTTCATGTTAGTCCCCCAGGGGATCCTGGCCATCTGTTCCCTGAGGGAGTCAAAGTCTGCTTTCCTGAAGTCCAGGGTCCGTATCCTGCTGCTTACCTTTCTTCCCTGCGTCAGGATCCTGAACTCAACCAACTCATGGTCACTGCCTCCCAGATTCCCATCCACTTTTGCTTCCCCCACTAATTCTACCCGGTTTGTGAGCAGCAGGTCAAGAAAAGCGCTCCCCCTAGTTGGCTCCCCTAGCACTTGCACCAGGAAATTGTCCCCTACGCTTTCCAAAAACTTCCTGGATTGTCTATGCACCGCTGTATTGCTCTCCCAGCAGATATCAGGAAAATTAAAGTCACCCATGAGAATCAGGGCATGCGATCTAGTAGCTTCCGTGAGTTGCCGGAAGAAAGCCTCATCCACCTCATCCCCCTGGTCCGGTGGTCTATAGCAGACTCCCACCATGACATCACTCTTGTTGCACACATTTCTAAACTTAATCCAGAGACACTCAGGTTTTTCCACAGTTTCGTACCGGAGCTCTGAGCAGTCATACTGCTCCCTTACATACAGTGCTACTCCCCCACCTTTTCTGCCCTGCCTGTCCTTCCTGAACAGTTTATAACCATCCATGACTGTACTCCAGTCATGTGAGTTATCCCACCAAGTCTCTGTTATTCCAATCACGTCATAATTCCTTGACATCACCAGGACCTCCAGTTCTCCCTGCTTGTTTCCAAGGCTTTGTGCATTTGTATATAAGCACTTGAGATAACCTGTTGATCGCCCCTCATTCCCAGTATGAGGCAGGAGCCCTCCCCTCACAGACCTTCCTGCCTGTGCTTCCTCCCGGTATCCCGCTTTCCCACTTACCTCAGGGCTTTGGTCTCCTTCCCCCGGTGAACCTAGTTTAAAGCCCTCCTCACTAGGTTAGCCAGCCTGCTGGCAAAGATGTTCTTCCCTCTCTTCGTAAGATGGAGCCCGTCTCTGCCCAGCACTCCTCCTTCATGGAACACCATCCCATGGTCAAAGAATCCAAAGCCTTCTCTCCGACACCACCTGCGTAGCCATTCGTTGACCTCCACGATTCGACGGTCCCTACCCAGGCCTTTTCCTTCCACGGGGAGGATGGACGAGAACACCACTTGCGCCTCCAACTCCTTTATCCTTCTTCCCAGAGCCACGTAGTCCGCAGTGATCCGCTCAAGGTCATTCTTGGCAGTATCATTGGTGCCCACGTGGAGAAGCAGGAAGGGGTAGCGATCCGAGGGCTTGATGAGTCTCGGCAGTCTCTCCGTCACATCACGAATCTTAGCCCCTGGCAAGCAGCAGACTTCTCGGTTTTCCCGGTCAGGGCGGCAGATAGATGACTCAGTCCCCCGGAGGAGAGAGTCCCCGACCACCACCACCCGCCTTCTCCTCTTGGGAGTGGTGGTCGTGGAACCCCCAACCTCAGGACATCGCATCTCATGCCTCCCAACCAGCGGAGTCTCCTTCCGCTTTCTCCCCCCAGACATATCATCTGGTCCACTCTCCGCATTGGTACCTGTGGAGAGAACATGAAAGCGGTTAGTTACCTGTGTCTGTGTTACTGGAACCCGGACATTCCGCTTACCTCTTCTGGAGGTCACATGTTGCCAAGCTTCTTCACTGGCCTCTTGGCTCCTCTGTGCAACCTGCTCTATATCTTTAGAGCTTTGTGCCCCTAGAAGGCTATCCTGAGTTTGGTCCAGAAAATCCTCAGTCTCTCGTATACAACGCAGGGTCGTTACCTGTTGCTCCAGACCTTCAATCTTCTCTTCCAATATGGAGACCAGCTTGCACTTTGTACAGACAAAGTCGCTTCTGTCCTGTGGAAGAAAGACAAACATGGCACATCCAGTGCAGGTCACAACAGCTGAATCCCCCCCTTCCATATCACCTACCTACTATGAGCTTCCTCAGAGACGTTGGCAAGATGTAAGCCTCACTGGGCTCACTCCAGGCGAACTCCCAGGCAAACTCCTGCTGTGAGCTGCTCTGCTGTCCCCGCTGCTCAGCTGGTTCGCGAGGCTCTGGCTATTTTTAAACAGCCAGGCTTCCCTGACGCAAACACACAGACACCCTAATGCCCGCCCCCTGCAGGCTAGCAGCCAATCAGACACTCACTCAGGCTCCCTCCCAGCAAACACAGTACTTGTTTCCTTTCATCACATTTATAGTTTTGTTCTTGTTTGGGTGTTTTTGTTACAACATGAGACAGTTTCCTATCTAATTAACATAGTTTGAGTTATTATGCCTCATGTACTTTAGTGAATTTCCTAGAACAAGATTGCTCTATTCTCATCCATTTTGTAAGTTTACTCATTTACACTCTAAGGAAGTACTTATATCCACTACAGCTACTTTCATGTTTGCCTTTTTCCCCTCTACACCACATCATTGTTTTTTACAGTTCACCTTGTAAAACGTGCCAGAGTTGTCCACAATCATTTCTGCTTTCCTTTGGCAAGCAAGGCTATGATGGGACTCAAAAAGGTCTTTTCTTTACATTTTTGTACAAATGTTTTCTTCCCATCTGTGGGAGAGGGGGACAATTGTTATATTGCAATTTTTGTCTTTGAAAACAAAAGTATGTATGTTTGTTTTTTAAATTAAGCTTATTAACTGTTTTAAAAACTATGAATCAGAAGAATACTCAAGCAACCTAAGAAAATACAGAGACATAATTTATCAGTCAAATAGGATAATATAACAATACCTGATATGTGCAGCATAAGGAATTGCTTCTTTTATGATAGCACAGTAAAATAATAAAATAGGGTGTGTAATGGACATTCCAGTCTATAAAATACATTTAAAAAATACCCTTTGACTTGTTCATTAGGATCTAGACTTAAAGAACATAACCAACAGGTGTATTTGGTAAGTGAAAAGGAAGCAGCTGATGTCAGGTCATCAAAGAGGAAAGGGCTTCTAAATAAAATGATAAATGTTCATTTTCTAATTGAGTAACAATTTTAGCTCCAAACAGTGAACATGAACATTTTGAAGTGTCTATTGTGTTGCTCTTCCAGCATAATTTGTCTGGCTGAAAGCGTAATCCATAAGTACTTCGAAGAGCCTGGCATTTCTTAATGTCTGGAATGTGTGATTTTTGCTATATGGCTTACTCAGCAATTGCTTAATAAGGCAGTCAAAGTTAACATTTTAAATGAAGACATTTTATTTTACTTTGCTCTAAACAAGCATATTTTATGTACACAGTATCATCTATACCATAGGATTGAATATACTATTTGAGATATTTTAATTGGCATGACTAATTACTGGTCCAAAATCTTTAGTAGAAAAATGGCTTTTTTTCCCTAGCAACATTTTTTTTTTCAGTTCTTGGAAATACATTTGTATTTGTGTTTTTAAAATAAAAACTTATCTTGCTTTGTTTACAAGGAAAGAAAGAGGGTTCAGGGGGAGGGGAAACACCAAAAAATTAAACACATAAAAATCCTTCCGTTTTTGTTGTGTTGAAAAACTGAACATTTTCAAAAGAAGTTAAAAATCCCATTTTGTTAAACAAAAAAATTTTCCAAAGAAAGTATATGATATTTTTGTCCAGCTCTCTGTTACGCAGTACAAAAGGAATAAATATAACTGTTAAAATCACTTTTTCTTGCTACTATGGTGTCTTTTTCTCCCAAAGTTTAATGTATTGCACACACTCTATTAGAAAGCTTGACAATCACTGCTGAAAACCAAAAAGTAATACTTCCAAATACTTGTTTTCCTTTGAAGAAATTCACTGTTTTAAAACTCATAGAAAGTATCCTTTATTTAATCTGAATAACTTCTGTGAAATAAAGAATTGCAGGATAGGAAGGGACACTCAAGTCACAAAGCCAGCCCTGTTTGGGATAGATGTTCAATGCTTTACTTGCTGTGATTATACTGACTTTAATCAGGTTTTTTTACTCCTTTTGCTCCAAGTTTCTCGTGGTTATATTGGCTTTTATGGGAACCACGTAGCTAAAACACTGCATGACTCTTCGAAAAGTGTGTCTCTTCGTGTTAGCCTAGGTTAGTCACCTCTTCCTGTTTATTACTCTTTTCTTCTGCACCCTTCTGCATGTAGATATTTCCTTATCACCTCCATTATTTCATATGAGTAGCTTCCATGGTCTTTGGCAATTTTATAAACAGATATTCTTATTAATGACTTTTGTACAATATTTTAACTAAGGTTTTTCTATTTCCTCAAAAGATTTGTCAGCTTAGAAACATAGGATTTTTTTTAAGTCTTCCAGTAGCTTGAGGAGACTCTAAATGGGACATAGAATAATGAAGGTATAAGTCATTAGTTTATATCAAGTGCATATGGTGAAATTCATTACCAATCAGTAGTCTATTTGAAATGATCAGTGGATTTTAAGCTTGTTCCTATTGGACACATGTCCATATCACAACTGGTACTAAGAAACAAATGTCTGGCTATCTCAACAGAGACCACAAGGACTGAATGAGAATGGAAACTGAACTAGTCTTTCTCCCCTAGAGACATGATTCGTTCTGAAACAAGATCACAGGTAATTATAGTTATGTCAGATTTCCCAATTTTGCTTTTATGGATTAACATATGTGAGCTTTGGTTATTTTTGTTTACTGGATTACGTATCCATTGTACTCTTCTTTAAACTTCAGGAGATTTAAAAACTCCTAGTTTCATTCAAAACCAGTCAAACGTGAAGAATGTTTCACAAAACTTGCTGAACCAATCCATGAAACATAATTTACGGGTGTGAAACCTTGTTTACTAAAGCCATTTAAATTGCCAAAGTTTTATCCAAAGCTCAGCATCCCTATTCAGTAATCTGAACAAACCATTTCCTAATGTCAACAAGAGAATTAAAACATTAAAGACTAGATTTGAGCACTTCATCTACTATAAACTGCAACATGCCTAGACTTGTGGAGTGCATAGTCCCTGCTTCAGCCATATGGGAGATGGGGAAACAAGAGGTTCTTGAATTCTGTAGATGTGAGTGATGCTATAGTCAAGAGAATAAACACAGCTAAATAGTTAGAGAGAGTTACTTTTTTTCTCTTAAACGTTATTCAGTGGTGGCAAACGAAAGACTGCATCTGCAACGTACAAATAAATATCCCTGGAACTAACTGCTCTTAGCCCATTCCATTGTACAGCTGGGCAGTTCTATGTAGAAGTTATGTTGAGTGAAAGAACATAATCATAATTTTATTTAAAAATGTTTTATTTAATGTATCAGTGTCCTATCACACATCTAACAGCATACAATAGTTTGATGCCTGTGTTTAAATTACAGGATGTCTCATTTGGTGGCCATCTGTGATAGAACAAATCAGCTTTGTTTCATGCAACCCAAGCTTTTTTTTAATGAAATGCCACATATATAATGGGACACTATGTTGGTCTCTATACTATATTTTTATTGGCTTTCAGGAACTTGAAAGTGCCCAGGTTTTCTTAGGACATTTTTTCCCACAACTATTGACTTAAAAAAATGGAAACTAGGATATTAGTAGACAGTTTGTGGTCAATATAGGTTCATTATAGTTCTATTTTAAAGGATATCAAATACTTCATGATGCTATTTCAAATTTGTAAAATAAGCACAATGAACTATGTGACAAGCATTAATTTACTGAGTCCTTCACTGTAAAAATGGGATGTGTGGTTTCTGAATCCTTTTAACTATAAAGACAATGAGCCTCATTCTCCACTATGCTACCGCAATTGAAATTGCAGGTTTGTCCTTGTCTATACTTGCAGCTAAACCATGTTCAGCAGAATTTTTTTTTTAATGGGGGAATGACTAAGTGATATGGCAGATTCCACCATTCTGGCTCTGAAAGGGTAAATGTGGATCAGACAGGCTGATCAACAATTCTAGTTGCATTTGGGATGGGGTGGGGATAGGCCAAATTAAAGATGAAGCCCAGCGGGGCAGTGCTAAAAATACATGAAGTTTGGAGCAGAAGAGGGCGGTAGGGAGAGAACAAATTACTCTGGAGTCACTCTCTTGGTAGTAAAGGAAGAATGAGCAGCAGGACCCGGTGCAGAGAAGGTAGCGTAACCCCTGCTTGCTGGGATTGGTGCTCTGTCCCCTTTAGTGGTGGCTAGGCCAGCAAGAGATTGATGAGCCTTGGCTAACAGAGATGTCTTTTAACTCATGCAGTAGAGGCTCATGTGTTTAGCTCCACACATCCCAGGTTTGATTGCTGCTTCTGATGCCCATGTCCAGGTCGGTGTTATGGAAGTAATGGAACTGGCCAGAGCTGGGATGCCCTGCCAGGTAGAAGGCTCATGGGAGGTAGAGGGAAAGCTCACTGAACCCAAGAGCAGGAGATTCATCATAGAGGAGCTCAGCCCTGATTTGAAGGTGGTGGTGGATTGGGAATACAGCCAAGCATAACATTGAGACATTTTCCACTTAACACCTCCCAGGGCTCTTTCCCTGACAAAGCCATGGAAACTCACAAGGGATGAAAGTTTAGATCTGAGGAGGGCAGAAATTGGTTTGTTTGTGCTTTAGGTTTGGGGCTGTTGGGGAATTTCAGGGCAGAGTACTTCAAGTCCTGGTCCTGAAACTGGGTGAATTTAGAGAGCCCCTGGGAAAGGTCTGCTGACAAGCTATGGTAGGAAAATGTCCAGGAGGCAGCAAAGTGGAGTCTTCTGGAACAGACTTTGGCTGCTGGTTATAGGGACCCTGGACTGGAACCCAGTGTAGTGCAAGCGCCTGGATTCCTTAACACCCTGGGGAGATGATAGTTGAGAGCCCTATGATGACCATGGGCCCAGAATCAGGCGATGTTTCACTGCTGTGTAGACTTTGAAACTTTGGCTGGAGCCTGGGCTCTGGGACCTCACTGGGTCCTAGTGCTCTGAACTCTACAAAATAATGAAACAGCCTGAGTCCCAAGAGCCTGCGTCAGCTGGCACAGTCCAGCTGCAGATGTCTAGTTGCTGTGTAGATATAGCTCTGGCAGTTGGTTGCTTTGGGCAAGCATGAGTGAGAGATCAGGCAAGTAATTGGTGGACGCTTTTGGCCTGGCTTAGCTCCACAATTAAAGTGTGTTTTAAAAAAAAAATAAAAAGTTGTGGCTTTCAGCTTTAAAATTCAACACCATGTCTGTTTTCATTCTCTTGCACGTTCTGATCTCTACTTTGGCTTATTGTCAATACATATGCCTCTGAAGTTAATTGGTTTTCCAGAATTATAGAAGTGTAAGACTGGAAGGGACATCAATGGGTCCTCTAATCCAGTCCCCTGAACTCAAGGCAGGACTATGTAATACAGGGATTGGCAACCTTTGGCACACAGCCCGCCAGGGTAAGCCCCCAGTGAGCTGGGCTGGTTTGTTTACCTGCCATGTCCAAAGGTTCAGCCGATAGCAGCTCCTATTGGCCTTGGTTCACTGATCCAGGTGAATGGGCACTGCAGGAAGCGGCACAGGCTAAGGGATGTGTGGCGAACCGAGGGCCAGTGGGAGCTGCGATCGGCTGAACCTGCGGAAGTGGCAGGTAAACAGGAAGAAGAGAAGAGCGGCTAGTCCTAAAGGAAAAGGGGAAGAGTCAAGAGAGACTACACCAAATATGAGCCCCAGGAGGATACAGGATGGGTTGAAGAGGATTACAAGGGAAAATAGGAATGGAAAGAACTTGCAGCCAGAGGGAACAGGGGAGAGACTGGAGAATAGCACCGTCACCAGGAAAAGGCAGGTCTATGTGATCGGGGACTCTTTATTGAGAAGAATAGACAGGCCTGTAACCAGAGCGCATCCAGAGAATAGAATGGTGTGCTGTCTTCCAGGTGCTAAGATATGGGATGTAGACCTGAGGTTGAAAAGGATCCTAAAGGGAGCAGGAAAGAATCCCCTAATTATCCTTCACGTGGGAACAAACGATATAGCTAGATTCTCACTGGAAAGTATTAAGGGAGACTATGCTAGGCTGGGGAAGACGCTTAAGGAAATTGAGGCTCAGGTGATCTTTAGTGGGATTCTGTCTGTTCCTAGAGAAGGGCAACAAAGGTGTGACAAGATTATGACTAGCAACAGTTGGCTTAGGCAGTGGTGCTATAAGGAGGGCTTTGGGATGTATGGCCACTGGGAGGCATTCATGGACAGAGGACAGTTCTCTCAGGATGGACTTCATCTGAGTAGGGAAGGAAATAGACTTCTAGGATGGAGGCTGGCACAACTGATTAAGAGAGCTTTAAACTAGGAATTTGCTGGAGATGGTTGGGAGATATCCAGGTAATCTCCACACTGGATTTTAGCATTGAGAGGGAAGAAGACGAAGTAAGAAAGGATACAGCCGTGGGTAGGAGAATGTATATAAGGAGGAAGGGCAGTGTGGATACCAGTCTAATAGGTTATACTGGCTGTAGAATGACTGTGCCTAATAGGGTACAGAATGTGAGCGAGGCCAAATAGCAAAAATTAAGATGTTTGTACACCAGTGCGAGAAGCCTAAGTAACAAAATGGAGGAACTAGAGCTACTGGTGCAGGAAGTGAAACCAGATATTATAGGGATAACAGAAACATGGTGGAATAGTAGTCATGACTGGGCTACAGGTATTGAAGGGTATGTGCTGTTTAGGAAAGACCGAAATAAAGGTAAAGGTGGTGGAGTAGCATTGTATATCAATGATGAGGAAGAATGTAAAGAAATAAGAAGGGATGCAATGGATAACACAGAGTCCATCTGGGCAAAAATTACATTGGGGAAGAAAACTAGTAGATCCTCCCCTACAATAGTGTTTGGGGTATGCTATAGACCGCTGGGATCTAATTTGGATATGGATAGAGCCCTCTTTAATGTTTTTAATAAAGTAAATACTAATGGAAACTGAGTGATCATGGGAGACTTTAACTTCCCAGATATAGACTGGAGGACCAGTGCTAGTAATAATAATAGGGCTCAGATTTTCTTAGATGCAATAGCTGATGGATTCCTTCACAAGTAGTTGCTGAACTGACTAGAGGGGATGCAATTTTAGATTTGGTTTTGATGAGTAGTGAGGACCTCGTAGAAGAAATGGTTGTAGGGGACAACCTTGGCTCGAGTGATCATGAGCTAATTTAGTTCAAACTGAATGGAAAGATAAACAAAAATAAATCTGCAACTAGCGTTTTTGATTTCAAAAGGGCTGACTTTCAAAAATTAAGGAAATTAGTTAGGGAAGTGGATTGGACTGAAGAATTTATGGATCTTAAGGCAGAGGAGGCCTGGATTTACTTTAAATCAAAGCTGCAGAAGCTATCAGAAGCCTGCATCCCAAGAAAGGGGGGAAAAATCATAGGCAGGAGTTGTAGAGCAAGCTGGATGAGCAAGCATCTCAGAGAGGAGATTAAGAAAAAGCAGAAAGCATAAAGGGAGTGGAAGATGGGAGGGATCAGCAAGGAAAGCTATTTTATTGCAGTCAGAACATGTAAGGATAAAGTGAGACAGGCTAAAAGTCGAGTAGAGTTGGACCTTGCAAAGGGAATTAAAACCAATAGTAAAAGGTTCTATAGCCATATAAATAAGAAGAAAACAAAGAAAGGAGAAGTGGGACTGCTAAACACTGAGGATGGAGTAGAAGTTAAGGATAATCTAGGCATTGCCCAATATCTAAACAAATACTTTGCCTCAGTCTTTAATAAGGCTAAAGAGCACCTTAGAGATAATGATAGCATGACAAATGGGAAAGAGGATATGGAGATAGATATTACCATATCTGAGGTAGAAGCAAAACTCGAACAATTTAATGGGACTAAATTGGGGGGCCCAGATAATCTTCATCCAAGAAGATTAAAGGAATTGGGACATGAAATTGCAAGCCCATTAGCAAGAATTTTTAATGAATCTGTAAACTCAGGGGTTGTACCGTATGACTAGAGAATTGCTAATATAGTTCCTATTTTTAAGAAAGGAATAAAAAGTGATCCGGGTAACTACAGGCCTGTTAGTTTGCCATCTGTAGTATGCAAGGTCTTGGAAAAAAATTTGAAGGAGAAAGTATTTATGGACATTGAGGTCAATGGTAAATGGAACAAAATACAACATGGTTTTCCAAAAGGTAGATCGCGCCAAACCAACCGGATGTCCCTCTTTGAGAAAATAACAGATTTTTTTAGACAAAGGAAAGGCAGTGGATCTAATTTACCTAGATTTCAGTAAGGCATTTGATACCGTGCCACATGGGGAATTATTAGTTAAATTGGAAAAGATGGGAATGAATATGAAAATTGAAAGGTGGATAAGGAATTGGTTAAAGGGGAGATTACAACGGGTCCTACTGAAAGGTGAACTGTCAGGCTGAAGGGAGGTTACCAGTGGAGTTCTTCAGGGACCGGTTTGGGGACCAATCTTATTTAATCTTTTTATTACTGACCTCAGCACAAAAAGTGGGAGTGTGCTAATAAAGTTTGCGGATGATACAAAGCTGGGAGGTATTGCCAATTTAGAGAAGGACCGGGAAATCATACAGGAAGATTTGGATGACCTTGTAAACTGGAGTAATAGTAATAGCATGAAATTTAATAGTGAGAAGTGTAAGGTTATGCATTTAGGAATTAATAACAAGAATTTTAGTTATAAGCCAGGGACGCATCAATTAGAAGTAACGGAGGAGGAGAAGGACCTTGGAGTATTGGTTGATCATAGGATGACTATGAGCCGCCAATGTGATATGGCCATGAAAAAAGCTAATGCAGTCCTGGGATGCATCAGGTAAGGTATTTCCAACAGAGAAAAGGAGGTTTTAGTACCATTATACAAGGCACTGGTGAGACCTCACCTAGAATACTGTGTGCAGTTCTGGTCTCCCATGTTTAAGAAGGACGAATTCAAACTGGAACGGGTACAGAGAAGGGCTACTAGGATGATCCAAGGAATGGAAAACCAGTCTTATGAAAGGAGACTCAAGGATCTTGGCTTGTTTAGCCTAACGAAAAGAAGGTTGAGGGGAGATATGATTTCTCTCTATAAATATATTGGAGGGATAAATACCAGAGAGAGAGAGAGGAATTATTTAAGGTCAGTACCAATGTGGACACAATAACAAATGAATATAAACTGGTCATTGGGAAGCTGAGACTTGAAATTAGACGAAGGTTTCTAACCATCAAAGGAGTGAAGTTTTGGAATAGCCTTCCAAGGGAAGTAGTGGGGGCAAAAGACCTATCTGGTTTTAAGATTAAACTCAATAAATTTATGAAGGAGATGGTATGATGGGATAACATGATTTTGGTAATTAATTGATCTTTAAATATTCATGGAAAATAGGCCAATGGACTATGATGGGATGTTAGATGGGGTGGGATCTGAGTTACTACAGAAAATTCTTTCCTGAGTATCTGGCTGGTGAATCTTGCCCATATGCTCGGGGTTTAGCTGATCGCCATATTTGTGGTCAGGAAGGATTTTTCCTCCAGGGCAGATTGGAAGAGGCCCTGGAGGTTTTTCGCCTTCCTCTGTAGCATGGGGCACGGGTCACTTGCTGGAGGATTCTCTGCTCCTTGAAGTCTTTAAACCACAATTTGAGGACTTCAATAGCTCAGACAGGTGAGAGGTTTTTCACAGGAGTGGATGGGTGAGATTCTGTGGCCTGCGTTGTGCAGGAGGTCAGACTGGATGATCATGATGGTCCCTTCTGACCTTGGTATCTATGGAAAAAAAAACTGTCCCGGCCCTCCAGGGGACTTACCCTGGTGGGCCGCGTGCCAAAGCTAGACCATTCCTGACTGGTATTTTTCTAACCTGCTCTTAAAAATCTCCAATGACAGAGATTCCACAATCTCCCTAGCCAATTTGTTCTAGTGCTTAACCAGCCTGACACTTAGGAAGTTTTTCCTAATGTCCAACCTAAACCTCCCTTGTTGCAATTTAAGACCATTGCTTCTTGTCCTATCCACAGGTATTAATGGAAATAATTTGTCATCTTACTGCTTGTAACAACTTCTTGTGTACTTGAAAACTGTTATCATGTCCCATCTCAGTCTTATCTTCTCCAGACTAAACAAACCCAGTGTTTTCAGTCTTTTCTGATAGGTCATGTTTTCTAGACCTTTAATCTCTTTTGTTGCTTTTCTCTAGACTTTCTCCAATTTGTCCACATCTTTCCTGAAATTTGGGACCCAAAACTGGACATAATACTCCATCTTAGGCCTTATCAGTGCATAAAATTGTAGAAGAATTACTTCTCATGTCTTGCTTACACACTCCTGCTAATACTCCCTGAATTATATTTCCTTTTTTTTCCATCAGTGTGACACTCTTTATTCACATTTCACTTGTTAGCCATTATAACCCTGTGATCTTTCTGTAGTGCTCCTTCCTATGTAGTCATTTCCTATTTTGTATGTGTGCAACTGATTGTTCCTTCCTAAGTGGAGTACTTTGCATTTGTCCTTATTGAATTTCATCATATTTACTTCAGACAATTTGTCCAGATCATTTTGAATTTTAGTCCTATCCTCTGAAGCACTTGCAACCCTTTCCAGCTTGGTATTATCCTCTTACTGTATAAGTGTACTCTCTATGCCTCAGTAAAGATCATTATCCAAAGAACTCTTTAGGAATTCTCTGTCTACCATAAATCAAATTGTGTACTTCTTTCTTATTCTCTGCAGTCTTTCCACTCCCATAGACTCTTGTCACTTATTTTTCGGCTGTTTGTCTAACTTAGAATGTAAGTATGTCAATGAGCATCTTCGGGATCCCACTCTTGGTTCCACTCAAATCAGTTTTGCCATTGCTTTCAATGAATGCAAAATCAGACACCCTAGCAACTAGTCACCAGAGCCAACAGCACATATAGGTCATTACAGAAGTATTCTGATATGAACCAGGAATCTGGAAGAGAAAGTTCTTTATGATATTTGCAATCCTGTCCCACTTTCATTTCTATAGTCTAAGCACATTTTTTCTTTTTCCCTATTGTACCACAAAATCTTTCTCTTCTGTTAGTCTTCCTTCTCCCTCTTTGTAAGGGTAAAGAATCAAGGTAAAGGTTAAGAAATTAACCATTCCTTTTGTCCGGCAGCCTTGTACTTTTTAAGGGAACCATTTATTTGTTTATTTCAAACTTGAACAGCAATTATGAATGCTCTTTGCCATCAGTGTTCAGCATTAACCTCTATTCCCCAATTATCCTTTAATCATGTTCACTTATCTTCTATTCCCCTTTCTTCCAGATCTTATTTATTCTACTGTGTCTTTGGCTTTCTATTTATATCACTTTTCACATGCACCTTCCATTTTCTTCACAATCACACTGGTCTCTAATGCCCTTCTACCTCTTTGCATTTAACAATAAAAAAAGCAAAAGCTTTTAATTCTGAATAGAGATGTTCTAAGCTGGTCTTGAAGTAATTGGGAGAAAAGTGAATTTGAAGTGCTCAGTGGATCACAAGCAATGCAAACACTTGCATCAGTTCACTCAACAAATTTAAACTCAACAAATTTAAACTTTTAATGCGATGCAAGTGGTTATGCAAACTACTCTCTCAAAAAAGATACTGAGTTGTGCCTGAGCCATTTGCATGCCTCAACTTTGCATGCCCTTTTGTGTGTGTGTTTATAATGACCGGCTTGCCAGATCAGAGAAATAATAAAAACATTTGCTGTTAGAAATATAATAAAGGAGATTTTTATTCTTTGCTTTCCGACATTATAAAATTAACAAAGGGCTTAATCCTATGATCATTGAAGTGAATGACAAAGCTCCCACTGATGTAAAAAAAGCATACGCATATCATGCTTAACTTAATCCACCTGAGTAGTGCTCATTAACCTCAATTAAACTAGCAGCATGAGATTGTCAAATAAGAGTGAGGACAAGAACCATTTTTATAAGGTGACAAAATGGTGGTGGTGGGGAATTGGCAAGCTTCTGTCTTTATTGCTGACTTGCTTGCAATTTTTTCTGCTGGAGAAATAGGCCCACTGCATGGCCTAACTGGCCATTATAAACCTGTAAATCTGACTCCCATGTCAAGCTGCTCAAGGCTTTGCTTTTAGTTACTTTGTGGTCACAGGCTCAGAGTAGTGTTGCAAAGGTGGGGCTGTCTTATCAGCTAAGCAGGATTTTTATTAGATTTGGGAGTGGGGTGGGGGGTGGAATAAGAATTAAAAGTTTTGTCAAGGTAGGAACCATCTACAGCTATAATTCTAGGATTTCAAATATTAAATATCTGTGTAATTCTTTTTCTCCCCTTTCATGGAAGTGATAGTGGTTGCACTTGAAATGTTTTGTCTGGTTTGAATACTTTTACCAGTGCAGGATATAATTCCTCTTCACATAACAGGGAATATCATTAGAACTAGTAAAATCATTCAAACTGGTAGGAACTTAAGTGCTACTATTGTACAAATCTTGCTTCTGTGCTTCTGACAGAGATAAAGTGGCATAAGAATCCTGGCATATGTATGTGTACCTAATTGGGGAATGCAAGCAATACTCAGCATGCCGAGCTGTGGTTTGAGATTACCATTGGGAGAGGCAGTTTGCTTCAAGATGTCCACACAGCTTCAGTTAAAAGCCTGGAAAAGTAAAACAATCAAATCTCCATGGAGGAGCTACTGAGTCTGCAGCAGGAGCAGATTTACCATGAAACAAACGGTGTGGTGGCATGGGGCCCTCAACAACATGGGGGCCCCCCAAATGCAGAAAAATCTCATCTGACAATCTGCCCCTGAGTCCCGAATGGCGGCGCAGCAGGGCTCAGGCAGGCAGGCAGGCTGCCTGCATGCCGTGGCCGATGGCCCTACACCGCTTCTGGAAGCAGCTGGCTGCTGGCACGTCTCTATGTGCCCCTGGTGTGGGCGGGAGGCAGCTCAGCACACTGCCTCCACCCCAGGCAGCCTACAGAGACCCGCTGCCTCCCTCCCCCAAAGGGGTGCTCAGAAATGTGCCAGCAGCAGGGTGAAGACAGCTCCCTGCCCACTCTACCTCCCTCCCTCTGCAACACGCCACTCCCGGAAGCAGCCGGTGTGGCCCCTGGGGGGTGATGTCTCCACGCGCTGCCCCCGCCTTGAACGCTGACTTTGCAGTTCCAATTGGACAGGAACTGTGGCCAATGGGAGCTGCGAGTGCGGAGCCTGCGGGCAGCAGCGTGCGGAGACCCGCTGTCCCACCACCTAGGAGCTGCTGCCAGAGGGATGTATGTGCTGGTCGCTTTGGTGCCGCCCCAGGTTAGTGCTGCCCCCCTGCCCGCTCCCGCACCCTAACCTCCTGCCCCAGCTCAGAGCCCACACCCTGCACCCAACTTCCTCCCAGAACCCACACCCCTCCTGCATCCCAACCCCAACCAAGGTACCTCACTTTACTTTTATTTACTTCCCATTACGTATACGATAGGAGGAGAAGGAGGAGGAAAAAAGATTTTTTTTCTTGTCTGGGTCCCAATGGGGGGCCGGGAGGGGGAGAAAATGAAGCTGCACACAGGGCCCCACTAACTCTAAATCTGTCACAGGTCTGCAGAAGAAAGTTACATAAGCTCCCATAGCAATGTGGTGCAAAGTGAATGAGACTGTTCACTGGAAGCCTTTAGACTTGATGGTTTAGTGTTCAGTTTTGCTTCTGGCGTATCATTGAGCATGGAAAAAAAAATGTAGAGACAGAACATATAATTCTTAAAACTTGTTTAAAAACTAAAAGACCTGTCCATCATTATTTTACTTGTTACCCTGGAGAATATGTGGAAGTTGAGCTTTTATTCTGATAAAGTGCAGTCCAGAGGCACGAACCCTACCACCATTCGTACTGCGGTGAGATTGTATGCAGTACTCTTGTGTACGTCAGCTAAGAAGGAGTGTTTCATTTGTTCCCCCAGCTACTTTCCAGGTGATCAGAAATATTCATATATTTGTCTCTTCAATGAAAATTATATTCCTCCTGCTCACCCCACCTGTCTAGAGCTTTGAAAGGGAAGAAATATTTCTCAGCATGAACACACTGTGGAACAGATTTCAAAGAAAAATTTTAAATTACTCTGCCACTTCTGAGTCTACTGCTTTTTGGCAGCCATCTTGAGGGGAATAACTGACAAAGGGTCTGATTCCATTAGTGGTAAACACTAATTTGATTCAATGAGAGAAGGATTTGGGCCCCTCGTTTGCAGTACTTGAAGTATGAAAGTTGTACATAAGAAACTATAAAGCAATTTCCAATGTGCTTTATTATTTTAGCCATCAAAACATACTTTTATGTTTAAGATGAAAGCAAAATACACTGCAGTTTAATCATGCAGTAAAGCTTTTATTTTTAAGCTTTAAACTTTCAGATTGCTGGGCTACACCAAACATTTGGAGTATTTTTTTGTAATTAAAAGTTTGAAAAGTCCACCTTTTTTCTTTTCAAACATCAGACTAGAGAACTCCAGCTCTGGGGTGAGATTGTAGTTTGAGAAGTCACTGCAGCATTAGTGATCAAGAGCAGTAATGGCAGGAGGCATTTTGTCCTTGGAAGATCATGGGGCAGCAACTTCTTCTCCCTCCAACAAGTTTCAGTGTGCCTTCCCATCAGTGATAGCTGGTGTAGAAGTATGTAAGAGCCTAGCCCTGCACCACTGGCTTTTTAAGTTTCACTTGAAAGTTTTGACTCTGCTTCTTGCCCACTCCCCATGTTCAAGGAGCACAGAGTTAGAGATTGCTTGTTGTGCCAGCACAGGGGAGTTGCCTGTAGTCTCTTCCCACCCTAGGCAGGAGAAGACAAAATGTGACCATGGAGAATATACAAGCTCCTCTGAAGTGTGTGTGTGCTGGGGGAGAGAGAAAGAGAAGGTTTTAATGGATTTCCTTAAACCCGTCAGTTCCTTGAAGTCCCAATTCAGCAAAATATGTAAGCACATAAAGAGCCTCATTGACTTAGGCAATGCTAATATGCTTAAAGTTAGGTATATGATTAAAAACCTTATGAAAATGTTCTCATACATTTTTACTTGATTTTAAGAATGAAATGTTTTTATTTTAATTCTTTATCCAAATTAGAACCATTACACATAAGCCTATTACTTTTCCCATTGAGACAAATGGTAAAGAAACCCATTGACTGCATAGGATTAGGATCTAGGCAATATCTTTGTCTAATTAACATTACCTGAAAATATGTAAAAGAAAAGACTTAATTTTTTCAACCTTGCAAATGTGTAGTTCTGTTTGGGAATGAATAAGAAAAATGTAGATGCTCCTACTAAATATGTTGGATTACTTCAGAGTCAAAGATCTTTTGTTTGTTTAAGTTTGCTTATGACTGCCTAATTACCATTTTATGGGAGCAAGAAACTACTACTCTCTGTGAATGTGCAGGGTTTTCACATTTAGGGGTCAATTTCCTTCAGTCTATCATAACTACCGTTAGTGTTTATGGGAGCTATACACACGCAGAGCATGACAAATTTCTTAACACACTTGATTTAGTACATTTTTGTTGTGATGTTGGTCAGTAAGCACAGAAGAGTCACATCTGTGTCCTCTGATGAAATTAGGAAGTAGCACAATTCTTAAAGATTCTTTGAGCACATAATAGTGTCTGGGTTTATACTATTGGAGGAAACACAACATTATTTTAATACAGCTTTAGACAATATATTCTGGTTCATTAAGGCTTTGATCCTGCATTCCTTACATCAATAGGAAAGTTCCCACTGAACTCATTGGTAACAAAATCAAGCCCTAAAAATCCACCAAAGCCCTAAACCTGCAGTTCATATGTTGGCAAAACTCTTATTGAATTTGATTTACCTAATATCTATTCTATAAATGCGCTTACACCATGCTAATCGCCATGAGCATCTTCTAGTAGTGCATTAAGAAACTTAACTAAACATCTGTAACATGTTGGTTGTTCTCTCGTCCCTTCCTGAGGGGAAAAGCATGTGGAGTGGAATGTCTTGTTTTGATGATGTGTGGTTTTGTTTTTTATATAAATGAACCTGTTGCTCTGTGTTTGTTACAGAAGGCAAAGTTTAAAAAAGAAGTGCCTTGCACTTGGAGCAGACATTTGTGATGGTCCTTAGTTCCCGGAGGAGTTCATTCCGGTTATAGACAAACCCTGGAGAAAGGTCAGTCTTCCACACAAACAAGCTATATTTTTATTGTAGTAACTTCCTTTGTGTCAGATAAGTGTATTTGTCTACCACGGTCTTTGCAATGGAGGGTTTAACTTTTAGATATCCTGGAGTGCTGTGAACTTGATTAGAAATTTTATGGGAAGCCAGTGTACAGCATAGATGACCAGTCTGTTGGACTGGTGCCAGCTGTGGGGGGGGAGAGGAGTTTTGTGAATGAAAAAATGAGTAAATTAAAATGATTCCTATTGATGTCACTGTATTTTGGATCATGTCCCTATTGAAGTGGCCTTATTTTCAAAGGTGCTAAATAGTCAGAGGTATTGATTGCAGTGAAAACCTTCAATTTGTAATAAACACAAAGACTAGGGATAAAAGTGGGGTTGCACATATTTTAAAAGTCCCATGACAGTGGGGGAGTAATCTTAAGAATTTGTAAGAATAAAGTTAGGCTTTACTTGTTCACATATTGGAAAAAAAAGTTAAGAAGTCATGGACCTAAAGTTGCCAGCATTTCTTTAAAGTATATTCTTTTCCAACAGCTGCCTTAACATGTCTTAAAATGTACATGTGTTTTGCTCCATCAGAATACAATCTCAAATGGTTTCCCCTCTTTGACAAATTAAATTCCTGTGCCTATAAAAGCTTGTATATGTTGAAATATTTTTTTCTTTTTTAAAATATTTGAATCTTAAATTTAGTGCTGGACAGCCAACAATCAGCTCAAACAGCGTATGGAGGTGTTGATGTTTTAATGCACGTATTAGCAAAAATGACAGAGTACCTCTTTCCAGTAGATGACTGCTATTCTCATCACTACCACTGATAGTTAAGATCCAGTAATTCTTCGTTTTTGAAGAAAATATGCTTTTGGAAGTTTAAAAAATTGAAAATGTTGACCATCTCTTCAAATATTGTTTGCCAAATTATTTTAAATCGGGAAAATGCCTAAAGAACTATAAAACTATTTTTTCTAAAAACAAAACAACAACAACAAAAGCCTTTATCTTTAAAAATGGTTAAATTTTCTTTCTAATAAGAATTAGTAAAACTAATGAACTTTCATACGTAGATATTGTATGCCAAATTACATCTGGATTGAATTTTTGCAGTGGAAGTCCTACAATCTCCCAAATATTTTAATGGAAACACTGACAGCCCTTTATCTACAGAAATAATAATGGCCATTCTTTTTAAAAAAGAAGACTCTATCTAGTCCATTTATCTGTCGCCTTATTAAAGTAGATCTTTGCTTCTGTCTGAAGCACAACCCAATTATATTATAAGTATTAGTATATTTCACTAGACACTACATTTTTCTGTTTCAGTGAATCTTTTTTAATCACTGTTTTAAGGACTCTCTCAGGACGTTCAAAAATACAATGCCACTTTTTAATTGGAAAGTGCTGTTCCATGGTATTAGAGAACTCTTGGTAGCCTATAGGCTGACCAATCGTGCATTCCTTTCCTGGTTCAGATCTAACAAATGTCAGTCCACACCTCACTTGGCCAAAGCCCAACTCGGGGACATATTGTTTGACAAAGACCCAGAATGGAGGACAAAAGAAAATTATAAGTTGAAGTAAGTTTAATGCAATAAGATTAAATGTTATTAGCATGAATAACAATCTATTTCCGGGCAGCAAAATAATTATGCTTAACATACGTTTAACTTTTGAGTGAATGGACTTACTGATTTCAGTGGGAGATGGTGCACTTAGATCTTGGATTCCATGATTCCAAATTTCTGATGTACATCATTACCAAACATAAAAGTGTGGTACCATCAACTGTCTTAAAGGTAGTAAATGTGGGTCTGAAACAAGGGACATTTGAAAGGTTTGTCTCCATTTTCGAGTCTCTATTTATTAAATAAATTTTTAACATTATGCAGACGAGACATATACACAGTGCAATCTAACACCCTCAATCTGTTTTTCCCCACTTTTGCTATCTGCTTTTTTGTAGATAGAACTTGAGACACCTGCTTGACACCTGCACTTTCCAACTGCTGTTAATTTAATTCTCAGTTCTGCAAGTAATTAAGAATGTAAGGCTGCATGTCAAAATTATTTTGCCCTAGATGTAGAAGGGGATTTGAAGTGCACTTGGTTAGTTGAAAGGGAAAAAAAATCAGGGGTTTGCAGTTTCTGACAGTGCTGGGCAACAATATCTTAAATAGTACCTGATGGATTGTATTTAAAGAGACTTAACCTCTGAGTTATACCAGTATTATGTGGCAGCATCTTTACTTCCTTTATGGTCTTTACTGGGTTGAGTATATTATATTAAAGTTATAATCTATCCTTCCCAATATTGAACTAGAATGACTATAAACCTGTGCTCATGGTAGAGAAAATGAAGAGGGCCTACTTATTCATAGCATCTTCTAAATGTATTGTTGAAGAAGCGATGCATAGCAGTGACTGCTGCTATACCCTTCTAGAGTGTACAGTATGCTCCCTTTGCACACAATTCCAACTTTGGCAGCCATCTTATGGCCTAGCCATCATTCTCTCACTCTGTCCTCTCCGTGATATTTCTAGCACGGTTGTCAGCTCTAGTGTCCCTTGTTCCTCTAGCCCTAAAACTGTCCCTGGCCCATCCCAGTTGTGCAATGGGGGGTGGGGGGAAGCTCCTTGTGTCTCTTTCTGCACTCATCCCTGCATGTGTTTTGGCACAACTTATCCCACAGTATAACTCATCTGTATCAGCTCTATCAAAATCCTCATTTTCATGCCAGGTGACCTCTTGTCCCATTATATTGTCTTACATGAATACATAATGTACAGTTTTTATGCTCTGAAATATTTATTCTATCCATTCTGTATCATAATAAATTCTAACTGCTGGTCCTCTGCCCTTCTGTGTGACTACATAAGCACTTTAGTTCTGATTCGGCAGGAGGTCTGTAACTTGCAGCCCCATATAACACGACAAAAGGTCGATTGGTTATAAGAATGGACTACCTGTTTCCTTAACTAACTCATCAAAGAATAAAATCTAACTTTGCTGGTAATTAAAGCAGCAGTTTGCTCTGTAATTATGAGAACAAATTTAATTATAATCAGACTCATAAAAGACATTTTAAAATATTTCTCAAAAAAGCAAAACCTAATTATGCCTTTATCAGGAGGGACTGAAAAACAATTAATATTTGATTTGTTTCAGTTAAAAAAAAATGCACAGAAATGAATTCCCTCCCCCCACCCCCAAAGTATATTTTTGTCGGTCAAGAATGGTTTAAAATCAGGTTCAAGCTATCTCAAGTTGGATATCTAAAAAGGTAGGCATCCAAAATCAGTGCCATTCCTGACAACTTGGCTGAAGAGGTTTGAATTTTGTGGACAATGTTTCTAGCCAAAACACAGAACATAGATACATGAATGTAAAATGAGTTCTAATCCCATCACGCTTATTGGTTTCTCAGATGGCTTTGGCAATGTCCAATTAAAATCTATATCTATTAACTCCTATGCAAATTAAGGATGATAATTCCTCTGATTTCACCAGGGACATGTTAGGACATTTATTAATAGATATCTTTACTGTGCTTTGAATATTTAAAGAGATCAGTATAACAACACTTAGCCTCTAAAAATTACATTAAATGAGCAGAAGGCTAAAAAGTTCTATATTGTAGCAAAATTGATATGTTGTGTTTTACTACAGTTTGTAGTGTTTCTGTGCATTTTTCTATATAACTTCTTTCAAATCCTCTTGAAAAAGCGATATGGAAATATACTACAGACTTTCTGAAGAGCTTTTATGGGATAATCTACACAACTGTTCTCATTCACTTTCAATTGCACAATTATCAGAATGTTCTAAGTTCTAAATCAGTTCTGCAAAACTCTGTAAAAATCTTTCCTTGCATATTGGTTCAATACAGTCTGAGAAGAGTAAATGTTAGCCAAATACTTTCAATTGTGACCAAGGAAAGAGTTATTAACAGAATTTTAGTAACAATTTTAGGGATAGAGATTGTGTGCCAGATCCTCAGCTGGCATAAATTTTACCTTTTATAGAAGTCAGTGGAACAAAGCCAACTTATAGCACTTGAGGATCTGGCTCAATTTCTTTATTTTAATAAGTCTGGAAAACATCTAGCATATTATTGCAATCATAATTTTATTAATAATAATAATTAATAATAATCCTTTCCGTGGCTCCCCAGAGAAGAAGGGAGCCTACCTCTTGTCATACCGTCTCCTTGTGAGAGAGATCCCTCAAAGGAACTGGGAAGGGGGTTTGTGGGTAGGAGATACCAGAAACTCAATCAAACAGTCATCATGAATAAACTCCAATACCCATTTGTCTGTAGTTAGATCCCTCCAGTTTTTTAAAAAATGGTAACATGGCCTCCAAATGTCAGAGGAGGGAAATAAAGTGGCATCAGTAAAGGATTGTGGGTCTCAACAGTCCTGTCAAAAAACCTCTTTGCTTGGGGGGTGAGTAAGATGTGGAAGTGGATGTTGAAGAGGCTGGATTCCTAGGTTCATGATCCCTCTGTTTTTAGCATGGTGGTTCCTGAGGACAGTGGTGTAAAACAGTCTAGGAGTTGGTCTTGCCTTATCCCACTGTCTTTGGTGTTTTCTCTTGGGAGCAGGGGTATAAGTGTTCAGTGAGCAAAGCATTGTGCATTGAGACTTTGAGGGAGTGGAGAGACTCATCTGTCTTCTCATGAAGTAGGTTGACAATATCGAATAGCAGATCGTGGATGGTATTCTGCATGGGAAACCTGTGGATTATAACCATGAGTTTCTCCTCATAATGATGGCTGCAAACCACTAAGTGCAGTATCTGCTGGTTCCACCATGGATTGGATGAAAATTTTGGCCAACAATCTGCCTTCATCCACTAAGGCCTGGAAGTGGGCCCTGTCCTGCTCAGGAAGCTTGACCTTAAATTCCAAAACCTTATAATTAGTAATATCATATTTGGACAGGAGGGCCTGATAATTTGAGATCACAAAATGGAGGGAAGTGGAAGAGAATATCTTTCTCCATAGAAGGTCAAGTTGCTTGTGTCTCTTGTCAGAGGGTGTAGTCCAGGAATCAGCAACCTATGGCACACTGCCCACCAGGGTAAGCCCCTGGTGGGCTGGGCTGATTTGTTTACCTGCTGCCTCCACAAGTTTGGCCAATCGCAATTCCCACTGGCCATGGTTCACTGCTCCAGACCAGTGGGGGCTGCGGGAAGTGGTGGCTAGCACATCCCTCGGCCCTCGCCGCTTCCTGCGGCCCCCATTGGCCTGCAGTGGTGAACCGCGGCCAGTGGGAGCTGCAATGATGTAGATCCATTCCTGTACTCACATTTTAGTAAAAGCTGAGACTCTCATTGCTTTACTTCTTCAAGCTCTTAACTCTTTGTTTCTTTACAATCCTGTGCTGATCCTCTGATAAAGGCTACAAGTGTCAACAAAGTGTCTGACTTACTTTACTAATTTTATTAGATTATACGCAGGGTTTCTTAGAGGTCTTAGTTCTTAGGATGTCCTTAAATTAAATCACTGTTGAACACTACTGAACCAAATGAACACTATACACACTGAAAAACTGACTGCCTCTAGAAAGGACAGATTTACATTTTAAAATAAGGTCATGTATTACTATATTTCCATTAAATGTAATATCATGGTCACACCTACAAACATATGAAACTTTTCTTTCTCTTAGTTTTCTTTGCTATAGCAACCACACTATGCCTTGAACTGTTAAAAAGAAAGCCATTTATTGTGGAGAGATGAAAGTTTTTTATGTATAAGTACACACATTTGTGCATCTGACATTTAGAAGGAAAAATACAAATCACTTTGCATAAATCAATCAACAGGCAAGATTTCTCTGAAACAAAATTGTTGTGATAGCTTTAAGAAATCTGTTGCTTTTTGGAAAAAAAAACCCCTATAAAATAACATTTAAAATGGAAAAAAAACAATGGTAAGCCACTGCTGTATAGCAAGAGCCTTCTGTCTAAGATGCACTTCATACTTCAACCAAGCTGTCAATCAAAGCAGCTGCATAAACAATGTGTTTCATTGCCACAAAGAAAATTGTGTCTTTTAGACTCCCATATGTTACGGTTCTTGTGGCCTTATTGCTTGTAATTTGAATTTACATTTGAAGCCTGTTCTAAATGGAAAGATTATTTTGACAAATACAATTCATCAGGGATGCTTTTTTTTCAGGTCCTCTGATCCATGTAATCACATAGAGCCTGATCTAAAGACTATTAAGACTATTGAAGCTAATGGAAAACTTTCCATTGACTTCAGCTGGTTTTGGATTAGGTCCATTTTGCTTAATACCACTATCATCTTTAGTTCAGAGTGCATTATTTTGAAAGTCAATTCTAAAACCTATGCTCTCACAGGGTTAGATATATCTGTATTGCTCATGTGTAAATTAACAGAAGCCAGATAAATATTCTCTTTAATCATTGTAATATTGAACCTCATTTTTCTACATTTTAAAGTAAAGTACACATCTATTCTGTTCTTTAGATAGCAACATTATTCATAGCCTACAAAGGGCTGTTTTTGCTTATTTTATAAACAAAGGCTTAAAGTTACACACATACATCTTGTGATCAGAGAGGAACCGGAGCTTAAGTATGCGTGGGTGTGATAGTTTGCTTCCCTTAGAAATTAAGATTCCTTATAGACACTATCTTTCTTAGAGGCTGAAATTCTGAAGTTTACCTCACTTGACAGCATTACTTTACCATGTTCAGTACAGCCATTTCTAAGTCAATAATTTGAAACCAGCATTTATTCTTATCATGGTCTTACAGACACCATCTAAACTCTTAAGGCTAGGTACCACTTTAGCTTTTTACTGTAGGCTCACTGTTCATGATGATATAGCTAAGGGTCTTCTGTGTTTTCATTAAAACTTATTATTAAGATTCTCTTTTGAATGGCAAGGTATAGAATATATGCTAAAACTTGACAACTGAGGGCCGTATTTGAAATAAAATGATTTCAGCATGTAGGGCTCTCACACAAATTTGTGCAAATTCATATAAAAGATATGACCAGCCATATCACTTATCAGTAAACCCTGGAATTTTACAATCAACCTTTTGACATTCCATTATCTTCCTCAATGGTAACTGTAAAATCAAATTTCATACCTGTCAGTGTAGCTACATGTGTTTAAGAAATTAATAGTAATCAGGAGGACTGCCTAGAAACATGTAAGGACAAACTGGAGGGGTGGGGGGCAGGACAAGAAGAAGTGGGAGGGAACCTTCAAATTTAACATTCACAGAGGGTGAAATTCACACCTGGGTAGAGGATCAGTGCAAGGCACATCCACCACCTAAGTCCGGTGTAAGTCTTGAAAACAGTGTTTAAGAGACTTTTTAGTGTTGCATAGATCTTATGTTGGCCCTCTGCACTGGGGTGAATTTCACCCTGTGTGATTTAATGAAATCAGCTAAACATACAGAGTAGCAGTGGAAAAAGTAACTGTGCTCTTATTCATTTTAATCTGGAAATCTCTACCAGACTTCATAGAAGTTTTTTTGTTTGTTTCCAGTGCTTCTCATTCACAGAAAAGGCAGTTCCGCACCATCTTCTCACCTCTGCCTTCCTCTATCTTAGTCAATTTATTCCTCATACAATTATTGCAATTACTTAAATAAAAATCAATGGAAATGTAATGATAGATGTCCCATTATTCTTCTGGCTATCTCAGGTATGACAAATAGAGATGAGAAATCTTCATTCCCCCTTTACTTTTGTTCTGATTTGTAACAAAATCACTAAGTCCATCATCCTTATGTGATGGTTGAACGTTAAAATTGGAGTTGGACCCAAATAAAAACATTGATCAATAATAGCCGCCACTCCAATCTTTGAGCAAATTCAGATTAAAAATGGATTAAAATCCAATAACCTGGGCCCACTTATAATCAAAGGGACAATTAGCCAGGTAATTCATGAGAACATTAATAATGAGAAATGAGTTAGTCACTAAACTGTATTAAGTAATATATAACATTACTAATTCTAATTTCACGTGGGAGACCTAAGTTTGATTTCAGTCCCAGTTTCTTATTTTCCAGACAGCATTCTCAGGCCCAAGTGGGGAAAGAGTCCCTTGCATACTTTCAACTATTGCCCACTGGAAAGGGACTACCAATGCAGGCACATAATGCAGGTGAACAGCATCTCCATGAGCATTTGGTTAAATTCCTTTCTAAAATATCTTTGCAGACACTAACTTCTGTCTCACCCTCCAATTAGACAAATAATTTCAAAATGTTTGCAGAATCCATTTTGAGTGCTAAGACAGACAAACTTACTGAGCTTGATAACAAAACTTGCAGCTCTAAAAGACTTGTTGGATATTAAGAAAGAAAGAAAATCAAGATGTTGGAGCCATGAAGTCTAAATACCCCAACATTTTAAAAGAAACAACCTTAAATTTGACCATAATAATGGATAACGAGTGAAACCATGGCTCTGTTGAAGTCAGCGGGGACAGGCCAGTATTTCAACCAATACGTTTTCAGAAGACAAATTTTCTCCAATTTTCTTTAGATCAACTAACTGAAAGGGGAGATGGATTTCAAAATCATCTAATAAAAATTGAACAAAGAGTAGCAATGTTCAGATCAGCTCAAATGAAAAATAAACAGTCAATGCAGGGAAATCAGATGCTACCCACCCACTTCAATAAGTGGGGAACTTGATGGGGCTGATGGTGAAAGGGGACTACGCCACCAACAAGGGATGGAGACACTCGATGAGGGATACCAGGTAGGTCTTCCCTTCCCACTCTTGGCCTTTGGGGAGGAGCGGAAAAGGTATGATTGGTCTTCATTTCTCACTTCTCAGGATTTAACCTAGAGGAGGGGCCACATGGAATCTTTCCAAGCTCTGTTCCAGCAAAGAAAAGGTTACATGCTGTTCCAGAAGGAGCTAGCATAATACAACATCAGTCATCCTCTGTATGCAGAAGATGACATATAAGGGTTCGGGGGCCAAAGAAGGAGCCCCCTTAAGGAGGAATTCCATGCTTGTTCCATCTTGGCCACCCACAGTCCCCCTTCTTGTGGGGTGAAGGGACAGCCGAGGGTCATGTGGTGCTGCTACAGTGCCCAGAAAGAGTTCTGTGTCTCTGGCCAACCCTGACAGGTCTGGTTGCTCATGGGAGGGGAGGCTGTGGACATGCTGTGGCTGCTGTGGGAACACACTGTTGCTTGTGTCCTGTTCACCTGCCTGATTTGGGAGACAGGAAGGACTTGTGAAATTTTGGCCAGAGGTACATCGAGTGCCACTAGCAGTGCCTGCTCCAGGAGCCACTCTGAAGGAGCCAGGAAGAATATCCAGTCCCTTCCCTCCCCCACATTTTCACCTGGAAAGAACAAACTTGGACTGTACATTAGGCAATTGTGGGTGAAGGTTAGGTTAATACAGTCTGAAATGCTCCTCAGATGGGTTTGATGGGTAACTGCAAACCCAACCTGTGCGGGCAAGGCTAGGAAGAATGTGAACAGGGAGGTCATGATGATATTCCTGGAGATGGGAGGGGCAAGTTCAGTGATACAGCATAGGGATATCTGTTACAATCAGCCTAAATTTTTCTGGGATTTGTCAGGTGGGGGCGCTGACATGTGACTATGAAATGCGAAGGACAGGAGTTGTGATGCCAGAGGTGGAGGGGGAGGGGGTTTGAAAAACTAGTCACTGTTGCCTCCTGTGGCCTGTTTTGGTTTAGTTAAATGGATAAAATGAATGGTTCCTAGAAGTAGAGATCCTACAATTTTGATGATGGGCCTTGGGTTCATAGGATAAGGTGAGACCTAGTGACCCTTGCAGGCAGAGGTCCCACCCCGCTGCATTATCTGTCCCCTTGGGTGGGTGCGGGTATGTATGTGTGTGAGAGAGACAAAGAAAGGACTTAGAGTGAGCTGAGTTCTAGGGACTAGGTTGAGGAGAGCCTACCCCAAGTTATGGGTTATATAGTAGAAGCCCTGTAACCCTGCTACTTAAAATCTGTGCACGTCTGCCCTCACTTACCCGCCATCTGTTAAGAGGATATAGTTAAAGATACTAAAATATATATATGTAAGGCCCTGATACAATGCATGAGTGGAAAGTCCAAATTCAGTGAGCTTTATATTTTATGGATTCCTAAAATTAATAATCTACTGATAGACGGGATTATGTTTAAAAATAGACAACTGCCAAGCCTGGCTGTAAATGGCATCCTTCACCCTAACTTGTAGTTATTTGTCTACATACGTTTAAAGAGAGGCAATTCCTTTTAGCGGCTGGCTAAAACATCATACTCAGTGAAAAACTATCATTTCCCCAAGACCTTTCTCACCTTTTTATAGTAGCAAAGACCAGTTTTAGCAGAATTCTGCTGCTCCTGATGTAGCCATTTGGCTCAATCAACTTTAGGTGAAATCGTAGTTGCTGCTCTATACTAGCCATACGAAAGAAGAAGACGACCTGCATTCAGTCCAGCAAGTAAACTACTGGATATTAGATATTTTTAGATATATTGGTATTAGATATCTTTCCCAGCAAGCCTGATGATTTTTATATTTTGCTTAAAACCTTAAAGGAGCTCTGAAATTTGTAAAGACCCATGAGAAGCAAAAATTAATAAAAAAAAAAAAAAACAATCTAAAGACAAGTTTTTGTGTTTTAATTAATGCTGGTATGTGATTAGAATAACAATATTGTTGCTAAATGAACAATATCTAAATAATTCATTTGATTTTTAGTCATATGGTATATGCTTATCTTCAGTGATTATAAAAATATGTTTATTAATAGGGAACATCTCTTGTAGTGACTTTATGGCAACCTAATCTTTGATAGTACTGATCTCAATCAGGACCATGAACCCCTTAAGGAGCCTATACAAATATATATTATGTAGATAACTTCTCCACAGATGCACACACCAAAAGTTTTCAATATCCTTTTCTTTCCTCCTGGGCCTGATATTCCCAACCATCATTCCTAGTATCTGACTAAATTACTAATGGGGTGAACTCTCATTCCTCCTTTCAAGAACACATCTTACCTTGCTGAATAATAACTAACACAACCAATTTAAAGGTTCAAATTACATAATTCCTATTTTGACATGGTTTATCTTATTTAATATTAACCACAACAAGAAAATTGTGTAATGCATGAAAAGCTCCCTCTGCTAGCTTGCTACCTTACTTTGTGATTGACAATCATCTAGTAAAAAATCAATATAAATGTGTTGCTTATGATATTGTTTTTGTTACAAGTTTAATGGCTACACTTCTATTCTGCCTTTAGCCATAACCATTTAATATCCACCCTTCTCACTTTGGGCCTGTGGCCAGTCCGCTGGAGTCAATAGGAGTCCTTCTCTTGACTTCAGAAGGCTTTGGATCAAGTCCTTTTTGCCCTCCAAAATAACTCCATTGACGTCACTGTAGGTACACAAGTGTAAACAGTGTGAGAACAGTTTCACTCACAGTGGGTGAAATTCTGTGCAGCTAGCCTAAAAAAGAAAAATGGTTCCATATTTTTAAAGTTTACAATGCTTAAATAAAAACATCACTTGGACTAAACTAAGGATGAATTAAATTCAGCCATTTAAGAAATTAAACTAATGAATTAACAAATGTATTTAATTAGTATCAAATTAGTTAAATCACTGCATTAATACAGTAAATAAATCCTACACAAAAATAAAAGGAGTGAGCTATCCTTTTAGTTATATACCAATTAAATAACTTTTATTTATGGCAAAATAACCATACCTAGCATATTCATAAGTTACTGATCAGACAATTGATTACATTTCATTTCAATCTTGGAGACAATCCAAGACTTCTCCTTGGGTTTTGCCTATTCACTGGTGACTAATGTTTTTCTCCATGCTTTTCAACAAAGATCTCAATGAACACTTTAGGATGCATGTGTATCGGATAACTTTACCAAATTTAACAGCAGTTGAAGACAGCACTTAGTCGCTTAATCTTCAGACTATTGCTTGTTAGTGCCTTCCCTTGGGATTTGACAGGTACTCACGCATGCATTCTCACCGCCCCCCCAACACACACATTCACACCTTTAAATTCTAGAAGGCCAAGTTGCTGCCCAGCTTCTTAAACAAAAATGTAAAAGTAAAATACTTAATTTAAAAGGGGTTCAAGGTCTTTAGTTCTTATTGTCTTCAGACTTGTGTCCTTTGAATGTTTACTTCAGTTAAAGAACATGGCAAGGTGATAACTACTTGGCACTTTCATGCTAATGGGTATCTTTTGGAGGCAAAGACTGATCCGGCTGCCGTACGCTGTCATGCTAGTCTGCACTAGCTCCTTCCATAGGTGGCCATCCTTAGAAGATAGGAGGAGTCTGCTTCTTCTTGTGCCTTTCCCTGTCCAAAAGAACAAAAGGTATTCTGTTGTGATCCTTGTTCTTATAGTTGAGGTTCTCACTTGCTCCACCTCACAACACCTCCCTTCCATATCTTTGAATGAATCAGCTGTGGCACATGCCTGGACCTCCAACCACATGGTCCAATCAAATTGAAATTATGCAATCCTTAAGAAACAATATGCTGTAAAACTCCAGCTCAGAGTGGCAATTTCCTCAAGATACAAGTTATTGCATATCATAAGATTGCACCTCCAAAAGATTTAAAAATGGGGTTGGGGAAGTTGTCCTCATTGATCTTCTGCAGTAGACAACCGTAGGATGCTGTACAATGTCAGAATCTAGAAGTGGGTCTCAAGAAAGCCATGAAAATAGGTAATTGCCTAATAAAACAATTTTTCACCCAAATTTCTTATGTAATCTTCAATATTTCTTTAAGTACCTGACAAAATGTCATCTTTCTCCCACTCAAGAATGGGGAAGTTGAAACTTAGTGGCTTAACAAGCTGAACGTTCTCAAAGCCGTCAATGAGTAAAATTCATTTATGAGGAAAAAGCTATTTAGAACTTCAATACAATCTTAATCTAAAATAAAGATAATACCAATTTATACCAACTCTGTTTCTCATGTACACTATGTCTCTCACATCCCTCTCAGGTCTGGGCTGTCTCAGAAACTGAATAGCCCCTGCTGTAACTTAAGCAGCTCTAAAGGGCAGCAGTCTTCAAATCTCTACAGCACTTCAGCCTGGGACCCATTCCCAACATGTACCTTCTGCCACCACTTATTAGTCTGGCATCTGAGTGTGACCCCTCCTTATAAATTAAAAACACATTTTAGTATATTTTACACCATTATAAACATTGGATGTAAAGGAGGGTTTGGGGTGGAGGCTGACAGCTCACGACCCCCCATGTAATAACCTTGTGACCCCCTGAGGGGTCCTGACCTCCAGTTTGAGAACCCCTGGGGTAGAGTAATCATACCCCTGATAACAACTTGTGGGGTATCTTGGCAGTGATGTACATATAAAATAGGCCCTCCCACAGCTTGACCTGGTAGCCTGGCCCCAAGTGTGCCTTCACCAGCTAAACAAAAGTGATTTTTTTCTTTGAATGTTTTATTTCCTACAAGACCTTCCCCTATTTTAACTTACTTGGTAGGTAAACAAATTACATAGAGCTTGCAACAATTTTACACAGCATGAGACGAGACTGAGAATCTCACAGTCAGCTGGGAAGATGCTTTAAGGAGTCCCTTTCTCTATCCTCACTTCTGATGCACACAAAATGCATAGACTGAATTTCCTACACTTTTGGTAGTTTTATGTGGAACTTTATTTTATTTGATGTTATTTTGCAACAGCTATATTTAAATTCTGGATAATTTAAGGGTAGAAAATGACATTTTCATAAAACCTATACACTTGTGAGATTTTCCATTTCTTTGTTTTCCATCAAAGATACACAGATATTTCTGTATTATTAAATAGGATGACAAGCTGAAGGTATTATTGAATTAAAAGAGGTTCATGCTTGCAAGAAAGATACAATTACATGAAGGAAGTTTCCAGACTGACTTTTTTAACTTCAAAAATTACTTAAGTTTTCAAAACAAATATCCTTGGAGCTACCAAGGTAAAGTGATTAGATACAATGTTTATGAGCCCTATAGAAAATCCTAAAATAGTTTGATAGAAAGTCATGGAGAACACACACATTAACTGGTTCCCATGGACTTTGGCTGATTCATCTGTGCCAAATATATCAATTGTTGTGCTAGGGTCATTTCTGCAACTCCTAATTTAACCTGTTGATGAAAAGAATAAAATATATTTCTGTATAATAGAATTTGAGGGACTAAATCCTCATATGTGTAAGTCCATATACCTTCACTAGTTTCAATGGAGCTGTGCTGATTGACTAACTTGCTGAGGGTCTGGTCATTAATTTTTTCATTGCTTCAGCTAGTTTTTAAGAAGGATTTTGTAGCTCAGATATTAAAAATGCTTGACCTGAAAATTGCAGGTGAAAAGGGTTAAATTGTATATTTGTATACTTTGTAACACAGCATCTTTGTGGCCCATAGCACTAAATCTCTAACACATTTATCTAAAAAAGTCAGTTGGGCGTAGAGTGTTCACATAGATGTATGTTAACATCTATCAATCCAATAAATGTTGGTGATTGGTTGGATTAAAATTTGTTTTGGGGACACACAAATTTTCACATCCACATAGTTGATCTGAATCCAGCAAGGTTGTAACAATATTTACCATTTAATGATGGTTTGGTGGCCTGTGTAAAAGGAGTAAGTGGGCCTAATGCCTTTTTTATAGGAGAGGTTTTACTTCAACTCTTGAACAAGTCACTTAATATATAGGTGAATCAATTTTCCAATTACTTTAAGATTCTTTAATGAAAGGTATGATTGATATACATACAAAATATTATACTAAAACTGCTTATAGTGTATTTGGATATTGGGAAGCTTCTAATTGTGAAGAGGAAGGAGAATCTAAAATTGCTTAAACAATTATGTAGTGAAAGTATTTTAGAAATGGAAATAATAACGTTCTACCCAGCTCCAGGAAGACAAGTGTCTGTGGATGAAATCCTGGACCCATTAAGTCAATAAGACATTTGCAATTAATTTTAACAGGGCCAGGGTTAACCCTGTATCTCAAACCCATCACCACCATACTGGCATTCTTGTTAGCAGTCTCACAAAGATATCAAGAATTGAATGGGCGTGGAAACTAAATTGAACTATCTTTCTTTATGTATGGATTGTTTTTGAGGATAGGATAAAGACAGATTGTGTTAAAGAGAGTCCCCAAGACTAGAGCTGTGTGAAATTTTTCAGACAAAGCTTTTTTCCCCCCACACCAAAACCCGCAGATTTGTCTCAACCAATACAGTCTGTGAATCCATATCAAGTGAGTTGAATTGGTTTGGTTTAAAAAAAAATCTGTAAAAGTTGAAATATTTCATTTTGGCATTTTCAAAACCTAATGTTTTCATTTTTTATTTGAAATGATGTCTGTGTTTTGAAATTTATATCAATGTAACTGAAAAAAAGGTTCAAAAATTCTGTTTCTGGCCACATGATGCAACATTTTTTTTTCCAAATTTTATTTTATTTGCTGCATTTTTTTTTTTTAATAAGCCGTTTTGGTTTGATCCAAAAAGAACTTCCCCTGATGCCCAGTTTTTTGGTTTGGTCAGCAAACTAAAAAATCATATATTTACACAACTCTACCTAAGGCTACTCTGGAAGCTTGTGATATACTTTTCACATAACTTTAGGGATTCCACAAAAAAAAAAAGAGGAGGACTTGTGGCACCTTAGAGACTAACAAATTTATTAGAGCATAAGCTTTCATGAGCTACAACTCATTTAATCGGATGCATGCAGTGGACACACAGAGAACATGAAACAATGGGTGTTACCATACACACTGTAACAAGAGTGATCAGGTAAGGTGAGCTATTGCCAGCAGGAGAGTGGGAGGTTGGGGGGACCTTATGTAGTGATAATCAAGGTGGGCCATTTCCAGCAGTTGACAAGAACGTGTGAGGAACAGTAGGGGGGGAAATAAACATGGGGAAATAGTTTTACTTTGTGTAATGACACATCCACTCCCAGTCTTTATTCAAGCCTAAGTTAATTGTATCCAGTTTGCAAATTAATTCCAATTCAGCAGTCTCTCGTTGGAGTCTGTTTTTGAAGCTTTTTTGTTGAAGAATTGCCACTTTTAGGTCTGTAAGCGACTGACCAAAGAGATTGAAGTGTTCTCCGACTGGTTTTTTAATGTTATAATTCTTGACATCTGATTTGTGTCCATTTATTCTTTTACATAGAGACTGTCATTACACAAAGTAAAACTATTTCCCCATGTTTATTCCTCCCCCCCCCCCGCTGTTCCTCACACGTTCTTATCAACTGCTGGAAATGGCCCACCTTGATTATCACTACATATGGTTCACCACCACCCCCACTCTCCTGCTGTTAATAGCTCACCTTACTTTATCACTCTTGTTACAGTGTGTATGGTAACACACTGTATTCATGTTCTCTGTGTATATAAAATCTCCCCACTGTATTTTCCACTGCATTCATCCGATTAAGTGAGCTGTAGCTCAGAAAGCTTCTGCTCAAATAAATTTTTTAGCATCTAAGGTGCCACAAGTCCTCCTTTTCTTTTTGCGGATACAGACTGCTGCTCTGAAACCTGTCTTTAGGGATTCTATCTATCAACAAAAAAAATGTCAGAGTGAAAATGAGCATATTTTTGAGCTTAAGATTGCTTTCACAGTTACATCTTAGTAGTACACTTTTCTCATGTTTGTAGTGCAATGCCCGTCATTGCACTGAAATTTCTCAAGTAAAATGATTATTCAGAGTAAAGTATTGTAAGAAAATACATAGAATGTTGCCCATATCTATCTTCCATATCTGCACATCTGGCACCTTATTCTGGCAGCAATCTACTTCAAAATAAATACATGTGCTCAAAAACTGATGAGGAAAATACACGTCTTTGTCCAGGAACAATGCAGCCAGAGTGTAAGCATTTGTGAAGTCATATGGGAAAACAGATTAATCCATTTTCTTTCTGTCTGTACCTGCTTTGAGTGCACTCTCATGAAGGTAATTGAAAATTAGCTGCTGTCTCATTTACCAGTTGTCCACTCTAATCACAATGAAAATACTTTCCCCCAAAGAGAAATGCAAATTAAATGAACAGAGGGAGAAATGTATTTAACTAGAACGGAAGCAGAGGTTATTAAATTCCATATAGGATAGTGTCATTGTTTACCACACAACAGCTTGATTTTGACAGTTGACCTGAGTTTTGGCCAATTTCAGAGACTGTAGAATCTTCAAAGTGGCCACATACATAGAAAATATAGCTGCTAATCTTTAAGTTATTCTAGCAACATTTATCTGAAGGATGAACAATCAAAATAGCATTGAAGTCCAGACAGGGGTGAAAGTAAGGCAGTAGGGGCCGGTACAGCGTACTGGTAAAGGTAGCTGCCAGTACCGGCCCCTACCGCTGAATTTAAAATGCTGCCGCAACAGCACTTTAAGGACCTTGCTTAATGCGCTGCCCTTTTTGCACCCCCCGTCATTGGCCCTGCCGGGTCCCTACCAGCACCGCCGCCGATGGGGTGCAAAAAAGGCAGCAACGTTAAAGCCCTGCCACGGCAGCGCTCTAAGCAGGGCCCTTAAAGCGCTGTCGCAGCAAAGGACCCTGCTTAAAGCGCTGCCATGGCAGCTGGGGCCTTGAGCACTTTAAATTATTGCTGGAGCCCACGGCGGCGCGGGCCAAGCAGCGCAGATGGGCTGGCTGGGGACGCTGACCCCAGCCCCGCCTCTTCTGCCCAAGGCCCGGCCCCACCCCTTCCAGGGAAGGCAGAGCCAGCCCGTACCAATAAGAGCTCAATTTTACTTCCACTCCTGACTACAGAGAATGTTATCGGAGAAAATTCTGAAATAAAGGACAAATATTGGAAACCCAGTATGTTCTTTTCAGGTTTAATCAGTCAAAATTAAAGGACCAAGGTGCCAAACCGTGGAAGTTAGGAGACTCAATACCTTTGAGCCCAAATTATGTTCACTATTACATTGTTGCAACCCCATTACATTCAGTAGAGTGTGTAACTAGGAGAACTTACATTCTCAGAGTCATATTTAGACAGCTTGTTATCTCTAGTACAAACTAATACAGTACAAACTAATGTAGAGTATGTAAAGAAAGACCCAGTAGAAGGATAAAGGTCCATCTTTCTGATATGCTCTCACCTTTCTGCAGACCTCACAGGCGCCTCTCTGTAGACTCCACAGGCTTCAGGCTCTGTGAATTGAGCAGGGAAGGATAGGAATAGGCAAGACAAGGGGGCAGGTAGGATTAGGCTGGCTTCTTCTCCCTTCCTAAATCCAGACTCAGTAGTAATCTACACTAATTCTCTCTATGCTGAGGAAGACCCCACAGTGATACCCTTAAAGAGGCTTCCTGGGACAGGAGGCAGTTGAGGGAGTCTCTGGAGTGGGGATTCTTGTAGGCGGTGCAGCAAACTGGAGGTGTGGGGGATCAGTGGCCCTTGTCCAGTTTCCCAAGATTTATGTTTACTCAGTTGATCCACACACTGAAGGAGGGGCCCGACAAGAGACAAAGCTTAGTGCAAGAATTCTAAGGAAGTTCCACAAGATAAAACTTTTGTTGAATAGAAGCCTATTAGGCCTTTACTTTTCTTCCACCCATCACATCACATAATCTTGGATGTTAAGGATGGATGATTTACTTCACTATTAGATTTGGAGAGCACATGTTCAGAGCTGTATAGGATATATAATAATAAGGACAACCTGGTGAACTATAATGGAAAAGTAAGCAGTAGCAGCACCACAAGAAGAAATCCATTCAGCAAGCGCTGCAATTGATGTAAAACAATAAGAAATATTTTAAGATAATAAGTATTGTAATGTATTTGCATAACAAATGCATTCTGTTATAAATGTTTATTTAGGAAATTGTCACATCTGCTTTGTTTCGTGAAACAATTACATGGTTCCCAAGTCAATAAAATTCCTCTTTCCTACACTAGGTGGCTAAAGGTTGAGTATAGTCTTTCCTGATTAACTAATTAGACTTTTATTGAGAAAACAGTTCAATGTTCTCATTATGGCTACTATGTTACAAATCTTTTATCAAATTAGTTTTAATTTTTTAAACCCATATCTTGATGTAGTAAGAGAAGTCGCAGGAGGGAGGGGAGTCGTTGGGAAGAAAAAGGGAGGAGCATGATTAGACAATTTTTTCATAGTCTTGTGGTGATTAAAAATTAGGGCTTGGATTTTCAAAGGGGCCTAAAGGAGTTAGGTGATTGTAGCAGGGTGGTCTGCCCTGTTAAGGGCCTGGGGAGTCAGGAAGCAGCAAGCACTGGCCTAAAGAGCAGCTTAGCTGGCAGGTGTTGGGAACCAGATGATTCAGCTAATCAGCAGCTAATGATTGACTCTGATTTCCAGCTGGAAGTTGTAAGTGAGGACTGAGGCCTGTGAGCAAGGAAGCAGAAGAGACAAATACTTTCCTGAGAAGTAGCAGCTGCTGCTGATAGTTAATAAATAAATTAATTAATAGGGCTGACTGACCCATCCAAATCTGCTCACTCTCTTGCTCATCCACACTCGAGTAAAGGGAGGGACATGAGTAATGAGATACTGGGAGTGAAGAGGATCTTGCATTATCAGTTTAGGTCAGTGCTATAATTTTTGTTATTTGTCTGTATTTGGGCGGGGGAGTAGTATAATAATTAATAAAAGAACATGTGGGGAAAGCTAAAGCAGAGCTGGGCTTGATAAAGTGATTTTTATTTTTCCTCTATGTTGGTGGGTAGGCCCACCAGACTATAGTGCCAGAATCCTATTAAATGTCAATGGCACTTGGGTGTCTAGCTTTCTTAGGTGCCCTTGAAAACTTCACCTTAGATTTGCAATTTGAACGACTATCTTTTTCTTGTAGGTTAAAAATGTAATAGTGGGTGTGTAATTATAAATATGATAAACTTTAGGTGGTTCAGAATTTCCCACACAAGTAAACACTAAAAAAAATTGATTTTTTTTAACTATCCAAAACTTCTAGGTCTGTAAAACTGTGCTAGGAGTGTCATGAGATTAACATTCATGATATATCCAATGTGTCCTAGATCTTGCTTCTAGTGCAACTGGGGACCAACACAACCACTTCTGGTATTTTCATACATCCAGTTAGTTAATGTAGGGGACACATCCAAATTAATGTTTTTGTCTTTTTCTACTTAAATCATTTTTTTTCACTTGGTACTTCTCAAAAACTTAAAAATGTTCCATTGTAATGGTTGCTCACAGTAATCCTAATCTAAAATGGAATGTTTTGGGAAATTATTTAGAAACTATTTAGGCTGTGCATGTTGCAGACTCTTATTGCACAATGTGTTAACAATGTGTTCTCTATGAATATTTAAATAGTCATTTAGAAAAGGCTGTAGTCTGTACCTAGTGGTAGCACTAAAGTAGTAGGAGGTAAAGCATGTGTTTTCTTGATTCAGGATGATAAGTCTTCACAACTCCTTGACCTAGCTTCAACCTTCATTTAGGCCAGTGCAACCCCACTGGTTCCACATATACACTGACCTCAGCAGTATTGCATATGCATAAATGAGGAAACAAATTGACCTAATGTAACCCACACTCCTCCAGGGTGTGGTGTTCTGTGCCCTCTAGTGGCACCAAGAGAGAAAGATTAATGAGTTTGCTCTACAGCCTTAGCTAAGGCAATATAGCTTTTAGCTTATATAGTAGAGGGTCATGCACTAATCTCCAGAGGCCATAGGTTCGATTCTGCCCAATGATGACTGCGGTGTAACGTTAACTGGTCAAATGCATCACTGGTAACAAAATAAAACGTTGTCAAGCTGGTACTTAATGCTATTCTGCTGGAACACCTTGACTACTCTCAGGCCTGTAAGAACTGGGGAAAGGGAACAAGACCTAGTCAAAGCCAATTAAGTGGTGCTGCTTCTGCCTTTGCAGCAGCAAGGATCAGGAACAGAGGAGTGGCCTGAGTGGCAAAGGCTTACAGCATCAAAGCAATCAATTTCAGGTGTTACTTTCTATCCTAAAAACTATTTATCATTCTCATTGCCAGAAAAGTTTGACTAATCTTTGTGGCTGTCAGGATTATGGACATCAGGACTGAAAAGACACAGGAAAATTGTGTGTGTGAAACCTTACTTGCTTTGTGCTTTGTATAGTCCTGTCATTTTATGGCTTCACTAAAAGAAAGTGATACTTGCTGAAGGTTTAATGTGGACAACATGCTTTGGAGATGTTAGTGACAAGTCAATTGGTCCCAGATCCTCAAAAGGTATTTAGGCACCTAAATCCAAATGATTTCAATGTTATGACAGGATTCTGTAAATCTGTAGCAATATCCATCATTATTAGGCAGAACTAAGCAGTAAATATAAATGGATATAAGCAAGGATTTAGTCAGGAGGAAGCTAATTTAATACATAGGGCATGTTTCAACGGAACATCAGCTGGTTAGAGTTTAGTTTACTCTCCATAAAATAAACTCAGTCATCCATGGACCTTCCTCTTTTTATATCTCCAGTTATCTTTCTGTGGTTTCCCTGGGCTTTGTCTAGGAAAACAACAAGAATATTCTTAGAAATAATTGCTTTGTATGGCTCAAAGAAGAATTCAAGCATAAACAGGATAGAATTTCACTGGGCTAATACCTTCTGTTTCAGCTGATGACGGGAATGTGCAGGTCTTGCAAGGCATGATAAGCCATAATGGACAGGCTGAAGTGATTAAGAATTTTTGCATTTTTCATACATCTTGGTTTTCACTTAGGAGTTGTTGGGCACCTATTCAGAAAATGTGGAATTTGGATAAATATAAATGATGGGACATGCTTGTCCTATCTGAGGCAATATATCACTCTAAGGAAAAATAAACAATGGCAGCAACTTGCCTGGAGACTTTTCCAATGCATTAGTTACATTTTTTATAGCACTGGCAGACTTTCACTTTCTGATGGGTAATGGATGATGGACATAAAATATGTCTCCATTGACCGGACTGCAAAGGACTTACACCAGTGATGAACTTGGCCATGAACAGGTAGTTCATAACCTGCTTGGTAGTTGACATGTTAATTAGCGGAGGTTCCTTCTTCCCCCCACCCTCTGCCCCCGCATTCCCATGTGGTCTCAAACACCTGGACAGCAACAAAGAGTATTACGTGTAGGCTTGGGGGACACAAGTTGGAAAATGCAGAGTACAACCATTTTGATATTCCACATGTTATGGGAGTGAACAAAGGGGTCACTGAAGGGTTGCTCATTTTAAGCTCTGTAGTCAGAGGAAAACTTAGAGCTGCACAGAATTCTTATTGAACTCAAACCACTTGAAGTGAGGCTTTTGAAGTTGCTTGTAGTTTTTCCCCTGCCCCCAGTGTGCAAGGGTGACAGATGCCCCATAATTCCTAGCAAGGCATTCCTTTCCATTGTTCATTCACTGCTGCACACTCTGGGACCACTCTGTCCTTATGCTTGTATGTTGGGAAGTTACTGGAGCTGGGAGTATTTTTCCATTCCTACTTCACCACATAGCCCACTGTCTATATCCTGCTTCCTTAGAAGAGCATACCAGGAAAGGGAATGACCACCTGAAGATGGAGGAAGGGCCAATGGGTAAAACAAGGTGGCTGAGGGAAGACGTTAGGTGCCCCCTCATTATAAAAACAAGGTCCATTTAGAGACTGGGAGGTGACACGATGTCTGTCTTGGGGATTTGATTTCATTAGATTGGAACCTCAAAGCAAAATACGACTGGCTCACTGTCAAACTCTTGCATAATGACAGGTTTCAGAGTAGCAGCCGTGTTAGTCTGTATTCGCAAAAAGAAAAGGAGTACTTGTGGCACCTTAGAGACTAACAAATTTATTAGAGCATAAGCTTTCGTGAGCTACAGCTCACTTCATCGGATGAAGTGAGCTGTAGCTCACGAAAGCTTATGCTCTAATAAATTTGTTAGTCTCTAAGGTGCCACAAGTACTCCTTTTCTTTTTGCCAAACACTGTGATTCAAAAATAGGGAAGCTGTGTTTCTTGAAGCTGTACTGCAAAATTCTCAGTCTTCATGAGATTGCAAATAGATACAAATACAAATGGCATTGTTTCTGAACCTAGAGGCTCCCATCAGGAATCAGAACTCTGTTTTGCTAGACACTTTACACAGTTGCAGCAAAAAGACAGCCCACACCCAAAAAGGTTTACAGTCCTAGCATGTGACAAGGAAAAAAAACACACACAAAAGACTTGCCTAAATGAGTAAGAGTGGGCAGTGGGAGTGGACAGACAAAGGAAGGTAGAGATGACAAAGTACAAGGAAACAAATTGTTTGCCCCAGAAAGTCGCAGTATCAGAACACTGGCAATCTAGCCATTCATCAACCAAAGAAGAGAATTAGTTTATTCTAGATCCCAACACGTTTTCTTCCTATGGCAGATTACTGGATGTATAATTACTGTATGTAGTAATTTTTTAATGCAAGGATGAGCAAGAAGGGTTTTTAATTGTGTAATAAACCAGAAACTAAATTGCAATCTGTTCCATTTTCAAATTTAAAAAAATACTTTACTGAAAGATAGGTAAGACATACATTTTTCTGGCATTAAACAGGGTTTTAGCTACATAATTTTAAGTCAGTAGGAATCAGCTGTCTTAAATGCTGCATAATACATTGAAAACTTACCTCATGGGTCACACAAAAAAAATTAGGTGCAAACATTTTTCTTCATTTATTCACGGATAAAACTGGTTTGTGGGCTGCCAGCCACATCCCCCACCATAGCCATCTGTGATAAATACCCACATCTCTGCAGTCATTCTTGCACTGAACGGTGTTTTACCATGTTGCATCTCTACCTATTACCCATTATCAGCTCCTTCCATAAATGACATAACCTATCGTCAAGGATATACATTGGTGCTGATCCATTAGTTTATCAGAGAAAGATAGTGTATGTACCTTATTAAGATTTCTCTCTCTACTTTGGGCCATATTGTGAAACCCTTATTTTCAGTTGTAAGCAGTGAATCACATGAATACAATTATATTCAAGAGGGTTACTCATATGAGTAACAGCTCTCCAGTGGTAGTAAGTGGTTCAGATTCTGTTCCTTTGAAACTAAACAATGAATATAATTTTCTGTGTGAGGTATTTTTTTTTAAACAGGAAAATGATTGTTTGCTTAGGAAGAGGTGTGGGGTTTTTGTTGTTGTTGTTGTTGTTTTTGTAAAACTAAAGTAAACAGCGACCTACAGTATTTGAGAAAGTTATATGATCAGATTAAACTGATGAAGTCATTGCTTAAGTGCCCATTTCAAATTCTTTATTCATAACAGTCTAACTCCTAAATGCCCACTTCAAGTGACTGACTCAACAGGTGTTACCTCTTCTATTAACAATCTGTCCCAACTTGTACTTAGATCAGACATTGAGGCCATGTCCACACTACAGAGTTAAGATGACTTAAGTTATAGCAATGATTCTAAACTGCTGTAATTACATCACTTGTGCATGTTCACATAACTCTCTTTGTGTCAGTGAAGCACATCCATAATTGGTGCTCTAGCACCGATAGAGAGCAGTGCACAGCAGACAGCTATCCCACTCTGCAAATCACCACATTCTCTCTCTAAGAGCCCTGGGAATGGATCCCAGTACATCATGGGGGTGGGATCAGTGCCCCTATGATGGAATTATGGTATGAAGAAAACTGCAAGGGCTTCCGAATGGAAATTGTGCTCTTTTTTTTCAACTGCACCTGTAAATTTTGTGCCTGCCATCTCTGCCTGAAAGCATGGATCCTACACTGCTCTCCAGTCTTGTGGTATGCATTATGAACACAACGTGGCTGATCCTGCAGTATTTCATGAGCTGTGAATCTGAATAGGAATCTGTGCTGTCTGCCCTGCTATGTGCCATGGAAAGAAACAATTCAAGATGTTGGCATTAATGGAGAAGCTTCACATGGTGGACTGTCACTATTGGGCTCAGGAAACAAGCACCAAGTGGTGAGATGGGATTGTGATGCAGGTGTGGGATGATGACCAGTGACTACAGAACTTTTTCATATGCACCAAGCCACCTTTCTTGAACTGTGCAGAGCTCACCACCACCTTTCAGTGCAAGGACACCAAAATGAGAGCTGCCCTAATAGTGGAAATGCTAGTGGTGGTCACTCTGGAAGCTGACAACTCCAGACTATTAAAGGTCAGATGCCAATCAGTTTGGAGTTGAGAAGTCTACCATGGACAGTGTAGTCATGCAAGTGTGCAAGGCCATTAATTGCCTCCTGCTACAAAGGACTGAGACTCTGGGCAATGTGCAGGAAATAGTGGATGGCTTTGTGGCAATGGAATTCCCTAATTGTAGAAGAGTGATGGAACGCATATTCCAATTTTGGCTCCAGACAATCTTGGATTGAATACATCAACAGAAAGGGCTACTTCTCTAGGGTATTGCAGGCTCTGGTGGATAAGCAGGGCCATTTCATTGACATCAACACAGAGGGATCAGGGATCACTTCTGGAATGCTGACCTGTACAAAATCTGCAAGCAGGGACTTTCCTTCCAGATCACAAGATTCCAATAGGGGGTGTGGAAATGCTCATAATGATCCTGGAAGACCCAGCCTACCCGTTGCTCTCATGGTTCATGAAGCCACACTTCAGAAACCTTAACAGCAGCGAAGAACAGTTCAACAGGTTCAGCAGATGCAAGATGACCATAGACTGTGCATTTGGCAGATGGAAGGATTTCTGGCACTGCCTTTTCTGCAGAATAGACCTGAATGAGGAAAATATTTCAATGGTCATAGCAGCCTGCTGTGCTCTGCATAACATTTGTGAAGCCAAGGGGGGAAAATTTCCCCAGGGCTGGAGCATTGAGGTGGATCAGCTGGCAGCTGATTTTGAGCAGCCAGACACCAGGGGAACTATTTCAGTCAGGGGGCTTTGAAGGAGAATTTTGGCAATGAGCCCCAATAATGTGTCTTTCTGTAATGAATAGAGCCAGGAATGATTTACTTGCCACCTTGAATGATGCATGTAATGATTTCTGCCTGAGCGTTAATAGTAGTCTCCAAATATGGCAATTGCCACTGTTGGAATTTCTGTTGCAACCACCCTGGGTAGGTCACAAATAAATAATCACTGTCTTTGTAAGTCTCAATTTTTATTAAACAGCAATACACAGATTAACATTTTTTTACAAGGGACATGCAAGTCCTCCTGTCCCTCTGGAAAAATACCCTATGGTGGAGTGCAATGGGTACTGAGACAGGCTGGAAATGTGTGAGGAATGTGTGTATGGGAGTTTGGGGCGAGCAAATAATTCACTTTTGTATAGACTTCATGGGGAGTCAACCGCACGTGTTCTGCCTGCAGCACAATCAGGGACCTCAGAATCTCTGTTTGGTTCTCCATGAGCTTTATTATCAACTCCTGACCATGTCTTGTCTTCTGGCTATCCATTTGTAATTCTTTGTTTGTTAGCAAGCAGAGAATGTGAAGAGAGATATCAGCCTAATTTGACTGTTGCAGCAATTCCCAAACAAGATGTCGTCATCATTGTCATTCTCCAACTATCTGATGGGAGGCACTCTGCCAGTATTTACGAGCTGGCTTTCAAGGGAACATCTACAGAAGCAAAAGAAACAAGACACAGTATCCTGTGTGCACTCTCAGCATTGAATAATAAGTTACATGCGCCTCTTTCTCATTTTCCCTTGGCAAGCATGCAGCATGGCCAGAGCACTAAACATGGTGAGTTTGGCCTGAAGGGTAGTGGGGGGCAAGACAGGACAAAGGGCCTGGGTGGTTTCAGAAGGGGGTCAGTACAAGTGCCTGGGGATACTATTCTGAATACTGGTGCTGTTTTCCACAGGCAGAGGAAATAGAAGCTGAACTCACTCTACTGAGGGTAACCGAAGATGTAAGGGTGCATTTCCTGCATGCATGCAGCTTCAGACTGGCTCTGTATGCAGCTCTCTTGCATGCTCCTTTGGTTCCTGCAGAAATAATTGCTAATTGGCATGGCAAAGTTTCCTACAGTTAGGGAAGAAACAAGGCAACTCTGTCAAGGAATTTCTGGCAGAGGATTGCAGAGTATCTGCAGGAAACTTTCCTAGAGATCTTGAGGAGATCTGTGTGCATTAACAAACTTTTCCACAGGGCTCCTACTAAACTGATGTATAGGGGAATGAGAAGCAGATGCGAACAGTAGCTACTGTTGTTAATTTTGATCCCTTCGTCCATATGAACCATTTAACAAAATAAAGAACACCTCTGCCTCATGAAACCATGCAGTATCAGAGAAAAATGAATACTTACTGGAGCTCCCTTCTCCTACTTCCGGCATGCCAGAGCCAGAATTCTGGTACTGGATTGATCTCCCCAGAATCAAAAAGAGATCCTGGCTTGCCACACCACCTGTTGCCTATCCCACTTTCTCCTCCAATTCTACCTCCTCATCCACAACTTCATTCTTGGGTTTGACTCTCCTGGGCACTGACTCCAATCCCTCAATGAAGTATCCAGGGGGCTCTGAAGAGGAGTTGGGGGTCACAGCTGAGGATGACATGCAGCTCCTTTGTAGAAGTGGCATGTTTTTGGCACCACACCAGAGCGATGGCTGGCCTCCCTTGCCTTCTGGTGCCCCTGCCTCAGCTCCTTTATTTTAGCACAGCAATGTTGTGCATCCCTTTTGTGCCTCTTCTCATCCATGCCACATGCAAAGTTCCTATGGCTGGTTCAACGTTGCGAATACACAGCCTTCTCTCTCCACAGATCCAGCAACTCCAGTGTACTCCTTGCAGGAACCCGTTTACTATGGAAAGTCAGCTGGAAAGATGTGATGTTTGCTCAGCATGGACAGTTTACAAGAAGTGGAGTTTTAAAAATCCCTGGGGCTTTATAGGGGTTGGGGCACATGTCTGCCTACCTGGCTGCAGGGCAGCAGAGTAGAAACAGCTTACCAGACCAGAGCGGTCATGATGGGCATTGTGGAACACCTGCTGGAGGCCACTTAGGGCAACATAAACAAGCACAGTATCTATACTAACACTTCATCACTCTAACTTTGTCACAAAAATTCTATGCTGCTCATCAAGGTGATTTTAGGTCAGCATAGTGGGAAAGTTAAATTGGTAGAAGGAGCATTGTTGTGTGTACACCACCACGGCTTTGTCGACAAAACTATGTAGTGCAAATATGACCTGATTCCTTCCCCTGAAGAATAGTGTTGGGCTCCTCAAAAGGCTATAGACCTTCCACCAATGGAAGCTGGCCAATAAAAGATACTACCCTCCTACCTTGTCTCTTTGCTTTTACACTAGTCCTTTCAACTTAAATGATTCTTAGTCTTCAAACTGAAATGGTCATCAAAGAAGGTAAAAACTTTTCCTCTTAACAATCCTTGGAGAGGATTTTTTTCTCTTTCTGAGTTTGGTAATGAAGGGCTAGATTTAAAACAACAACAACAACAACAAAAGCAGTATTTTGGCTGCTTTAAGCACCAGGGGGATCCTATATGCATCTTTAGGTGGTCCAATACCTTTTAAAAATGTATCCTAAAGTTTCTTAAGCATTTCCAGATAACTAGTTCCTCAATACTGTAAATAGTTTATATTCAAATGGCTTATTTTTTGTAATTTACAGCATGGTCATTTGATCTATATTGGTACATAAGAAACCTCACTAATCATATGATATCAGGAAACTATTATATCAGGTGCTTTCCTTTCGCTAAAAATAACCTTTACAAATGAACATTGCAAAAACAGCTTATGCTTAAAATCATATGTAAAGAAATATTTTCACCTTTAAATGGAAACATGAGGTTACAAAGAACCAAACTATTTCCCAACTGTAGAACTTCAAGGAAAAGTTGAAAAAAGGAAGAATTAAATGTGTATATAAATCAGTTTCAAGAAGAATATTTTTAGAAATCTGAGAGAAGGAGAAGAAAAGGTGTTATGAAGAAGCTTTTAGCTTAGCTTTCATGGCTGTGAAACACCAACTGCTACAAATCACCTCTCCTTCAGCTACCCTTGGAAAAAGAATAGCTTCATATCCATTAACAAGGAGGGGATGACTTGCTCTTTGAGAAGACAGTTGTGTTGGTTGCTTGCCTTTTAACTAACTTGTTCCCAAAATTATAATCTGCAGTAGCTTCACCCTCCATTCAGAATGAAAGACTTGTACCACTACCATGCAAGGCAAAGAATCACAATAATATTTAGATCTTTCTATTAGAATATGGAATATTTAAAGCAAAATGAAGCTTACAAAGCTATATTCCAGAGTCAGTGCAATCAGCCCTCAAAGCTGATCGGTATGACTTTATGACTAAGGAGGTATCATTGTCTTTGACCCTTTTCTTCCCTGACACTGAAAGAAAAGCAGAGATTTATTTAGTTAGACTGAACATTGTTTTATAAAATAACCAGACAAAACCAGCATGTGAACCACACTATTCTCTAAGCATTTTACATGTGATGTAATTGTAATTATGTCTTAATTTCAGTAAAGATAATTGTGTAATCTAAATCTATTGACAGGTTTCAGAGTAGCAGCCGTGTTAGTCTGTATTCGCAAAAAAGAAAAGGAGTACTTGTGGCATCTTAGAGACTAATAAATGTATTTGAGCATAAGCATCCGATGAAGTGAGCTGTAGCTCACGAAAGCTTATGCTCACATAAATTTGTTAGTCTCTAAGGTGTCACAAGTACTCCTTTTCTTTTTTCTAAATCTATTGTCATCTTTAATAATATTTGTGGATTAATAATGAGGTTTCCTCCTCCCCAACAATAGCAATTAAAGTGAGGGTTAGCGATATCTTACCTGCTCCTCCCCCCATACCCTTACCTTGGAAAAATACAATTATTTTAGTGAAAGTGTCTGTCTGGGTGAGTGTGTGTGTGTGTCTCTCCCCTTCCCCTCCACCCACAAAATAACAAAAACTGAAGCAGTGGTGTAGCACTAAAGCTGAAGTGAATCTTGTGACCTGTCAAAAGAAGGGCCTTTGTGTTCTGCTTCAAATGAGGGGCTAAATCAGGGAGTAAAGTTCAGTTACATGGCTTTCTCACCATCCTACCTTTTCTTTCCTCAAACCAGTGGGGATCTCTTCTACTTCCCCTTGGGTGCCAGTAAAGCATTTAAGCATTCACTAAGACTATGCATGTGCTTAAGTGCTTTGTTGTAGTAGCAAGAACTAGGAACATCCCCCTAGGGAGGCATGGAGGAATGTGGGAGGGGGCATGGCTGGGGCCCAGGCCGGCCCCCACGGGGGACAGGGAGGGAGGGCCACGCATCTCTGCTGCAGGCCCCAGGACTCCACCTGCTGCTTCCTCCCCCAGCTGTGGCCCTAGCCTCTGCTCCCTTACCCCAGCCAGGGGGGAGGGGGACATGGACAGGGAAGGGGGACATGAGGTAAAAAGTTTGGGACCACTGAACTAGGTTGACCATATGTTGGAGTACTAAATTAGCCTCCAAGCTGCGTCTTGATATGTTTACATAATACTGGTCTTCCTGGAGCATCTCAAAGTACTTTACAATCATTGTAAGCTCTATCGGAAGGAATCACTTTACTCACTAGTATTGTACATGTCTGGGATAGAATGTGGCATCTCTTTAGCCATGACACATTATATAATGGCTCAGAACAAGAAAAAGAATGCTGAATCTAATTAAAACTGTATGGGGGAATTAGGCAAGCACAATGTAATTACCTGAGCCAGTTTAGCGGCATTAGCATCCAACTCCTTTAAAGTTGTCTTGAGTTCCTTCATAAACATAGCTGAGTCAACATCACCAAACATTTTGACCATAAGTATTCCCTTGAGTTTATGTGGATTTCATTTGTCATCACCTTGTCTCCTTTTGTGGTAATTTTCCATGAGCATTCATACAACAGATTTTACTGGCATAACAGTTTGTGGAAACCATCTGTGAAGCTTGCACACTCAATTATTCACAGTGGAAGTGTTTTGTTTTACATGAGATGGGACATTGCTCACACAATCAATCTGAGCTCCTAAAACATGTCCCAGAAGCAATTAGAAAAGCTAAACAAAGCTCTTACCTTGCCTTTTACTGATCACCCACATTTTGCTTCAGCTATTGTTACAGTGACTGTGGTTCAGACCAGTATGCACAATCCACTTTGTGTATTTTCTATAGGATGCTACACTACATGATGATGTAGAACAGAAGTCACATTACTTATTACTAGAGCACTAGAACAGGGGTAACACATCAAAACAGACAAGGATCTGACCCAGCTTCATCACTGTGATCACATATGAAGCTCAGAATTAGAGCAGTGAGAACAAGATTTTTCAGTTCACTGGCAAGTTAAAAATCATTTCTAATCAAACCAAAAGATTTTTTTTGGGGGGGAGGGGGAGTTTGTTTTAAAACCCAAAGTGTTTGTTTACCAAAATATTTTGGTTTGGTTTTGATCATTTATAAACATTTTGATTTTTTTAAAGGAAATTTTGAAACTGAAAGTTGCTTGAAAGTGCAAAAAGCATCAGAATGAAATCCTTTTTTTTCCAACTGAAACAATTCAGCAAATCCAACAGGACTGAAAGGGACCTCAAGAGGTCATCTAGTCCAGTCCCCTGCACTCACGGTAGGACTATATAATAAATTGGGTTGTAATAACTAGACCATTCCTCACAGGTGTTTGTCCAACCTGTTCTTAAAACCTTCCAATGATGGAGATTCCACAAACTCCCTAGGCAATTTGTTCCAGTGTTTATTCACCCTGATAGTTAGGACATTTTTCCTAACGTCCAGTCTAAACCTCTCTTGCTGTAATTTAAGCCCATTAAGCTTCTTGTCCTATCCTCACAGGCTAGGAGAACAATTTTTTGCCCTCCTCCTTGTAGCAACAGTTTATGTACTTGGAAACTGTTATCGTATCCCCCTCCATCTTCTCTTCTCCAGACTAAGCAAACCATATTTTTCCTCATAGGTAGTTTTCTCTATCTTTAATCATTTTCTTTGGCTTTCCTCAGGCCTTATTACAACTTGTCCACATCTTTCCTGAAATGTGGTGCCCAGAACTGGATACAATATTCCAGTTGAGACCTTATTAGCGCAAAGTAGAGCAGAATAATTATTTTCTTTTCTTGCTTACAACTCTCCTGCGAATACATCCTAGAAAGCTCTTTGCTTTGTTTTTTCCCAAAATGTGGCACTTTTAACTGATATTTTCCTTGTGAGCCACTATAACACCCAGATCTTTTCTGCAGTGCTCCTTCCTACTTAGTCATTTCCCATTTTGTATGTGTGCAACTGCTTGTTCCTTCCTACTTTGCATTTGTCCTTATTGAATTTCATTCTGTTTACTTTAGAACATTTGTCCAGATTATTCTGAATTTTAATCCTATCCTCTACAGCACTTGCAACCCCGCCTATTTTAGTATCTTCCGCAAACTTTATAAGTGTACTCTATGCCATCATGTATCTCATGTAATATTTCAGAGTCACCAAATCTCTGTATTTTTTGTCAGCTGTTTTGGGTGAATAACTCATCCAGCTGTTCTCAGAATTACTTAAGTGTGAATATAAAGAGAGAAAATAAAATTTAAGTTGCTGTTGTTCCATAAATCTTAGACTTCCCTAATATTTTTGAGGCAGAATGCAAGTATGAAGCTTGTGTGCCTAGAAAAGAGAAGGTTTAACATCTCAGCTTTGTCAAGCCCTCCTTCTTAAAAGGAGTCAGAGGTGAGAACTAATGCCATGTGACTGCTATGACCAATCACAATTACCCAATACAGCCTGAATGTTAAATATCAACTAATAAATATACAATGAACTGTTCACAATGATTCACAAATGTGCCAAAAATTAATCAAATTTGATTAAGGAATAAGTTCCAGGAAGTCACAATCTTCTTTTTAAAAATCCTCAAGTGAAAAAAATGAGTAAATTATTCACTGAGTTATTTGTGCCAATTATAATAACATAAATGAGTCCTGTGCTTTCTCACAAAGGATCTAGAAATAAGGGGTGAACAGTGAGGTGGCAAAGTTTTCACGTGATACAAAATTACTCAAGATATATGAATCCAAATCAGACTACAAAGAGATCTCACAAAAGTGATGACTGGGCAACAAAATGACAGTTGAAAACACTGTAAAACATAATGTCAACCGCACATACATAATGATGGGATCTAAATTAGCTGTTACCACTCAATAAAGAGATTTTTGGGGTCATTTTGGATAGTTCTCTGAAAAATCTGCTCAATGTGCTGTGGCAGGCAAAAAAGCTAACAGTGTGAGAAACCATTAGGACAGGGACACCTAATCCGATATTAAATATGTAATGTCACTATATAAATCCATGGTATGCCACACCTTGAATTCTGCATGCAGCTCTACTTGCCCTATCTCAGAAATGATATATTAGAAATGGGAAAAATAGAGAGAGAGGCAACAAAAATGAGTAGGGGTATGGAACATCTTCCATATGAGGAGAGATTAAAAAGACTGGGATTGTTCATCTTAGAAAAGAGACAGCTAAGGGGGATATGGTAGAGGTCGATAAAATCATGACTGTTGTGGAGAAAGTGAGTAAGGAAGTGTGCTTTATCCCTCCATGGAACACAAGAATCATGAGTCACCTAATGCAATTAATAGGTAGCAGGTTTAATAAAAAGGAAAGTACTACTTCACACAACACACAGTCAACCTGTGGAACTCATTGCCAGGAGATGTGAAGGTAATAACTATAACAGGGTTAAAAAAAATTACCTAAATTCGTGGAGAATAGGTCCATCAATGGGTATTAGCCAAGATGGTCAGGGATGCATTCCTATCCTCTGGATGTCCCTAAGCCTGACTGCCAGAAGCAGGACCTGGACAACAGGGTTGAATCATGTGATAATTGCACTGTTCTGAAAAACCTGCCATTCTCCACTGTTTGGAGAGAGGATACTGGGCTAAAAGGACAATTGGTCTGACCCAGTATGGCCATTCTTATTTGGCATTCTGATTTTTAATTTTTAAGCTGCATTTGACAAATAGAGAACAGGGTGTTAAGGCAAAATGAGGGGAAAGAAATGCAAGATTAATGCATAAAATGAATGTGTCTTGAAAATGTGTAGTATCAGTCTGATTTGTGTAAGATGTATCAACATGACTTTAATACAAAAGTTACATTAAAACAAACACATTCACAAAAGGCATACAATATTTTAGACAAAAAACATTTTGAGGCCAACTCATGCAGAAATTCATAGGGAGGTGCAATATTGGTGCAAGTGTTCCTTTTTAAGAAAAAAAAATATTTAGTGCCTGTCTTAGATTAAAACACTGTCTATTTGATGTAGCTCCCTCCCATGTCCAGCTAACAGGAAAAGCTGGATCAAGCAGTTGTAAGACCAACCCATTGCCAAGGTCACTGCTTTCAGCTAATTTGAAGAAAACTAGTTATTTTCAAATGAGAGACTTTGTTGAGTACTTGGAGGATAAACTCACCATGATTCAGTGGAGCAGTGCTGTTTTTATTCACACTTCATCAGCTCAGGAATGAGAAACTCAGCAGAAAGATGGCATAACATGCTTCAAAAAATCAATGATTGTAGCAGAACTGCAATGTGACACTATTTCAGCTCCAGGGAATGTTCAATTTTATTAATTTGATATTTTTTATATTATATACTACAGTTTTCTTTTTCGATTTGTACAGCTGGAGTGAGAATGAAAGAAATCATGCGTGATTCAATGATGATTTATGACAAGTGATTAATTGTCACTAATTCTAAAGAGAATTAGTTTCCTTTTTTTCTTTTAATTGTCTCTTTCACGGAAACTCTGATTAAAGTCTCCCTATGAAAACAAGGAGAGAACAGTTTCTCTATATCAGCTCTCTGTGTCGTTTGTATCCTTTTTAATGTTCTCATAATCACTGCCTCTTTTATCTAGAAGACATTAGGATAACAGTAAACAGCCTAAGAACCTTAATTTTCACTTTAACTTTATAAATTTTCTGTTGACAATCCTGATGGGATATATCCTTTGCTGGGTAGTTAATTCAGGCCCTGAATGTTAGAACCAGATTTATTTTGCAAATTTAATAAGTCCAGTAACCTTCTAGAAATGTGTAATTTTTCTCAAGCAATTATTAAGGTGTTTGTTCTTCCATCTCTAAATATGCTTATCTCAAATTAATGCTAATGGAACTTCTATGCACTCTTCACTTGGAAATAGATACTTAGTAGGAAGCTTCATTTTAGACATTGTGGATCTCTTTGTAAATATGTACTTCCCCAAAGACTGATTAATTCATGCAAAATAAATAGCATGTTTCTTAAAAAATATTTGATTCTTTGGGCCAGACCCCAGCTAGTGTAAATCAATATACCTGTACTACTACTGACTTGAAAGGAGCTACACTGATTTACACTAGCTGAAGATTTGGTCCCTTGTTCTCAACAATCCAATCAGATGTCTACATTGCAGTTATGTTGTTAAAGATTTGCTATAATAAAAGATGGAAAAAAGGCATGCTAGTGTGAAACTGAAACTTTTTGTTTTTTCACTTCTGTCACATGATAGGAAGCAGTATGGACTGGTTCATTGATTGCAGTGCTTACTGTTGCAATTTTTCCTGTATGTATTTTCACTGCTTTTCATTTCCATTTCATTCAGAAATTAGTTTTCTTTAGTACTCAAAAGAAGCAGTTTGGTTTGCAGGGACAACTAATTCTGTGTGTGAGTGTGTGTGTGTGTGTTGTGTGGTGATGTTTTTATTTTTAAAATGACATACAGGTTTCTACAAAGGATTTTTGATAGGGTGGGGATAGAGACAAGATGGGCCTGGTGAGGTAGCGTTGATTAGTGTTGTTTCAGTTTTCTTTGTGATATTACTTTCCAGAAAATCTAGTTACTGAATAAAAAGCTCTAGCACAGATTCTCAAATCTGGTGTTCACATTGTTTGGTATGGGACGTGAAACTGGCTTTTTGAAGCACACAGGTGTTGGTAATTGATGTCATGCTCTGTTTGTCATTAGATTCATGTTAATCATTCAAACTTTCTCCAATATGTCATTCTATCGCTGTCATGGGGTTTTTTTTTCTTGCAGGTAATAGCCAATACATATTTTTTTCCATCTAGTTACTTGCTTCATTTCTTCAGCCCTGACTCAGTTATAACAGCAATGTGGCAGAAAAAAACATTAGTTTGTGTGGTAGTGGATTGGTTTGCTTATTCTCTAGCCTCATCTGCACTAGATAAAGAAAAGGTTTGTTTGTACAGTATGGTAGCTAATATATTGCAAAATCCTAATGTAGATGAGGCAAGTTGTAATTTTAACTTTATTTAGCTGCTTGAGATGATCCCTGGAGGGAGCAAGGACTGTACAGTTTAGGGTCACAGTACTGTAAGGGCTGCTTCTTTTGGAGCTGTTTAGAGATTCCCCTAGAAGCTCTTATTGGCTGGGAGTGGGGATGGCTTCTTGCTGCTAGCTTGTCTCCCACTGGGGGGAGGGGAACAGAAACAAGGAATGGGGTTGCTCATTGCTCCCCATTGGAGAGAAGTGTTGCTTCAGAGCAGTGATGGGTGATTGGTGACCTGACTCCCACTGGAAGGGAGGGAAGTCATTCCACAACAAACAACGTATTGGCTGAAGATTAGCTGGTTAGCTCTGGGTCTGACAGATGGGGGCTGGAAGGAAGTGACTGCAGTTTTACTTTGTGCTATAGGAGAAAAAGCAGAGAGGGGTCTCTAGAGAGATTGGGAGTCGTGGGTGAGCTGCTGCTCTAAGAAGAAGTGGGAAACATCTTGGCATCCCAGCTCAGCTCGGCAATATGGGGAGCAGACTTGTCAGCCCACCCGGCTGGGGACTCAAGGACTCTGCACGACAAGATCATATCATACCCTATCATCAGACTGCACAACAAGGGGGATGCAAGGTAACTTTGTGCAGGTCTGAACTCTGGGGTGGAGCTGTATGATTGATTGATTTTGACTTGCTGGCTGAATCCAAAAATCTCCTCTTTGTCTCACTCCTTACAAGAATAAAAAGCTTCTAGTTGAGCTGAAATGAAAAAGTGGTGGTTTGTTTTGTTTTACACATTTTGGGGGCAAGTTTTTAAAAACCCTTAATTTGAGGTTGAACAAAATGTTTTGTTTTTGAGTTTTTATACTTGAAACAATAATTTTGAATAAAAAGATTGAAACACTTCATTGAAAAGTCAAAACAAAATACTATTTTTAATTAGCTTGTTTTGTGAACTGAAGACTTGGTGTATTTGAAATGAATTCATGTAATGGTGCAGTTTATCTGAATTTGCATTTTTTTTTCAGTGAAAAAGTTGAGCTGAAAATTTTCACTCAGCTGTACACTAGGGCTTGGGCTGTTTGGACTTCTAATCAGGTCAGAGAACATTAATCTGTGTATATTGAGATATTGGGGACGGGATGCATTGTATTATAGCTGGGGGAGGTGTATGTGTAACTCCCATTAGAGATCTCCTCCTGGAATCTCCCCTGATATTGACTGAGGGTTCGCTCCTACTTGGATAAAGGTATTACTTCATTGTTGAGAGTTATGTCCATTCCTAGAGCTAACTGATGCCTCTCAAAGGTGGGTTAGTGCAGTGGTTCTCAACCAGGGGTATGTGTACCTGGGGAGGGTACTCAGAGGTCTTCAAGGGGGTACTCAATTTATCTCAATAGTGTTCATCAACCTGGGGCCTGCAACCTTCAGGGGGGTTGAGGGATGGGTTTTGGGGGGGAAGGTGTCAGAAGTTCAGGGCCAACATTAGGGGCAAGCAGAGCAATTGCCCAGGGTTGCAAACCACAGGGGGGCCCAGGAAGCTAAGTTGCATGCTTCAGCCCCGTTGCTTGGGTTTGAGCTTCAGATTAGGCTCACAAGTGAAAAACAGGCTCAAGTATCACACTGAAATGTAAGTACATATTCATATTCCAATCAATTTATTTTATAATTATATGGCAAAAATGAGAAAGTAAGCAATGTTTCAGTAATAGTGTGCTGTGACACTTTGGTATTTTATGTCTGCTTTTGTAAGCAAGTAGTTTTTAAGTGAGGTGAAACTTGGGGGAACGCAAGACAAATTGGCCTCCGAAAAGGTGTACAGGGTCTGGAAAGGTTAAGCACCAATGGTTAGAAATGGACCAGGAGTGTTGTCTGAAGCACACAGTCTGTCTAGGAACCTCCCTACCATCCCCGGGGACTCCCACTTGACAATATTTACCCTGTACATACAAACCTGCCTCCATTCTATTTAATGGCAGGCTAGTTTGTAGCTGACTCTTCAAAAGGCCATGTGCTTGGGAACTAAACCTTTCCCCTTGTCAAGGTTCCTTCCCCACTCTGAACTCTAGGGTACAGATGTGGGGATCTGCATGAAAACCCCCTAAGCTTATTTTTACCAGCTTAGGTTAAAACTTCCCCAAAGTACAAACTATTTTACCTTTTGCCCTTGTACATTATCGCTGCCACCACCCAATGTCTAATAGATATATAACCGGGAAAGAGCCCGCTTAGAAACGTCTTTCCCCCCAAAATCCTCCCAAACCCTACACTCCCTTTCCTGGGGAAGGTTTGATAAAAATCCTCACCAATTTGCATAGGTGAACACAGACCCAAACCCTTGGATCTTAAGAACAATGAAAAAGCAATCAGGTTCTTAAAAGAAGAATTTTAATAGAAGAAAAAGTAAAAGAATCACCTCTGTAAAATCAGGATGGTAAATACCTTACAGGGTAATTAGATTCAAAACACAGAGAATCCCTCTAGGCAAAACCTTAAGTTACAAAAAGACACAAAAATAGGAATATCCATTCCATTCAGCACAGCTTATTTTCTCAGCCATTTAAACAAAACAGAATCTAACACATATCTAGCTAGATTACTTATTAACAAGTTCTTATACTCTATTCCTGTTCTGTTCCTGGCAAAAGCATCCCACAGACAGAGAAAGCCTTTGTTTCTCCCCCACTCTAGCTTTGAAAGTATCTTGTCTCCTCATTAGTCATTTTGGTCAGGTGCCAGCGAGGTTATCCTAGCTTCTTAACCCTTTACAGGTGAAAGGGGTTTTCCTCTGGCCAGGAGGGATTTTAAAGCTATATCCAGTGATGAGTTGCCAAAATCTTAACAACGGGTTCCCTCCTCACTCCACGAGGGGGTTGTTGCCTATCCCCACCCCCCAGGACTCCTGTCCCATTCAACCCCCCCCACGTTCCTGATGCCTCCCCCATAGGACCCCTGCCCCATCCTCCCTCCCCAGAACTGGGCAGGAAGTTCTTGTGGGCCATCGTAGTGGGTGCCCACCCCACCCCTAAGAGCCAAAGGCACCTGCTGGGGGGCAAGGTGGGGAGTCCCGGAGGTGCTTACCTAGGTAGCATCCGGCAGGTCCCTCTGGCTCATAGGGGCGGGAGAGTGTAGCTGAGGGGGGAGCAGGGGGAGTGGCCACTCCCACACTGATCACATCAAAAGTGGCGCCTTAGGCGCTGACTCTGTGGGTGCTCCGGGGCTGGAGCTCCCACAGGGAAAATTTGGTGGATGCAGAGCACCCACTGGCAGCTCCCCGCCCCACGCCCGGCCCCAGATCACCTCACCTCACCTCTGAATTATTGCTTAACTTCCACCAGCACTCAGGATACCTAAAAGTAGCTCCTTGGATAATTTTAATAAATATCATAATACTGACATCTTCATTTATGTAATACTCACTGTGACTCCTAAGGAAAAAAACTACAAACTATTTCCAAATGATAAGCTTTGATGCTATTTGATCTAAGTCACCATACACCTACCTCTACATTTGGAGCAAGGGATGCATATCCCAGCTTGGGTAGACATACTCGTGATAGCTCTCATCAATCTAAACTCTAAAACCAATAGTGTATCTCAGTGTCTCCAACCTTTTTACGCACAAGATCACTTTTTGAATTTAAGTGCAACCCAGGATCTACCCCAACCTGCCCCACTCACTCCATCGACCCTCCCTTCATCGCTTGCTCTCCTCCACCCTCACTCACTTTCACCGGAATAGGGCAGGGGGTTGGGGTGTGGGCTCTGGGCTGGGGCCAAGGGGTTCAGGGTATGGTAGGGGGCTCTGGGCTGAGCGTAGGGCAGGGGGTTACGGTGCAGGAGGGCGGGAGTTTGGGTGCAGGAGATGGCTCTGGGCTGGGGAAGAGTGTTAGGGTGCAGGAGGGAGTTTGGGGTGTAGGAGGGGTATGGGGTGCTGGCTCTGGGAGGGGTCTCAGGAATGGGGATTGGAGTATGGGAGGAGTGTGGGCTCCCGCTGGGTGGACTTACCTCAGGCGGCTCCCGGTCAGTGGCACAACAGGGCTAAGGCAGGCTCCCTGCCTGCCCTGACCCCATGTTGCTCCCATAAGCAACATCACACCCCTGAGGCTCTTGGGAGAGGGACAAGGGTCTCCACAAGCTGCCCCTCCCTGCAGACCCTGTCCCTCGCACCTCCCATTGGCTACAGTTCTCCATTTCCAGCCAATGAGAGCTGCAGGGGCAGTGCTTCCAGGCAGGAGCAGCGCACAAAGACACCTGCCTCCCCCCAGGGGTTGCAGGGGTGTGCTGGTCGCTTCTAGGAGCAGCATTGGGCCAGGGCAGGCAGGGAGCCTGCCTTAGTCCCGCTGCGCATCCAGACTTCTAGCAGCCAGAAATCGCTGTCAGAAGCTCCAGGACTGTCTAGGTGCTTTCAGAAGCTCCAGGATTGACCAGTCGATCACGATCTACTGGTTGGTGACCACTGGTGTAGCTGCAGTAGCACAGGCAGGAGTGGCAGCACGGGCTAGACACCTCATTTAAAAAACCACGTGGACCTTGTGGGTCCAGCTAGCCCATGCTAGCTACTGCTGTTCATACTAATGTGGCTAAGCTACTATTGTTAGTGTACTAGCGCAGTGAGACCCAGCATGTGTTTACATGAGCTGAGAATCACACCACTAGCTCCAAGTGTAGATAAACCCTATAAGATATAATTAATCACTGTAGTCTTAACTACCTTGTTGTCATCTTGTAAATACATAAATTATTGTTTTTCAGTAAGGCTATATTCTTGCAAAAACTTATGCATATGCTTAATGTTTCTAATGTGAGTAGTGGCTACTCATGATAGTAAAGCTAATCATTTGCATTAATGTTCGCAGAACTGGGACCTAAATAATTACTATTAATTCTTTATAACCAGAAGGTAAATTGCATGACTGAATTACGTGTTACCACTTTTGTGGTTTTCTTAATGCACATATTGTTAGAATCCAGTTATATTAACTATGTTGTATTTACACATAGATTATTCTCAGCTATATAGTGAACTTTCTAGTTACATGAATTAGTAGTAATTACAAGTATTGAAATGCAAAACAGTAGAATTGAACTGTAATTGCTGTTTAACTACAAGGTAATTCCATTATAATGTAATATACAAAGTTTGAACAAAGTTTAAAATACAGAATACTTGAACTTTTTTTCTATCATATCTTGCATCAGTCAGGAAGTTTGTGCTTTCAGCAGAATCTCTGCATTTAAACAGAGTGATTTAATTCTCTCTTGACATAATATTGCATTCTAAGAATTCAAAACTGAATCAAGCTCCCTCAAAATCATGAAATTGGCTTAAATATCATGTCTTTAAAATTGTAAAGTTTTTTTAATTATTATTATTTGTCTTTTGAGCTCTTGGAGTTTTTGAGGTATTTCTCTGCAACAGTGAGGGCTAAAAAATTGTGTAAAAGAAGGAAAGCTGAGATTCTCACACAATTGCATGACTCAAGTTGCTGGACTCTTATAAAAATAAAAATGCCACAAAACTCGCAATAAAACCACAAGAGTTGACTACTCTGCTGATGGTATGGTCTGGATTGGATTTTCAGTTTTCTTCCTATCAATTTTTGTTCAGTATCTTCTTGAGCAACACTGATTTTTGAGGTGTATATGGTCAGGCTTCATTTCCTGAATCTTTGAGAGGTTTTTTCTTACTTATTTTGTGTATTTCTCTTCTATACAACCCTCCAGATTGATATGTTCCATCAAAGTAACCAGGACACCAATTGATTGCTGCACCTTCCTAATTCTTCTTATTATTTTTTAATTACAGATGACATGTTTAACTAAAGTCCTCTGCCTTGACCCAGGCTGCTGAACCATTCATTTTTGTAGCAGAGGATTGACATTTATAGAAACCTTACTGAACGTAGAAAGTGTCTGAAAGAAACAGTCTAAGATTTATGAATCACTTAAGTCCTGAATCTGCAACTGAGACAGAAAAACATTTTAAAAGTACTTTAAATCCAGATTGCAACTGAAGCACAATATATTAGTTTTGTTATTGTCAATGCCCTATACCGCATAGCAAGAGGGTGTATATGTATGTGAATATATATATAAAGGCACTTATATGGACAATGAGAACAATAGTTACAGTAGATAGGATAAAATTAAATAAGGGATATCAACATTCATGGTTCATGACATAACACACCTTGTTACTGAGGGAGTTCAGGAAGAAATTTCCCTCATGGACAGGGATCCTTAGAGTTTCTTCTGAAGCATCTGGAACTGGCTACTACATGATATATTGATCTAACTAAGCTCCCGCTCCCTGAGAAGTACACTAGAGATCACAGGTAAATGGCCAGAATACCTGATATAGCAGCCCTCCATACAATACCACTAAACCATTGGGTATTGTTCCTAGGCATTCAAATAATTTTGGAAAATGACAGAGCATAGTACTAGAAAAGCAATATCAAGGCATCAGCCAAAACTCATTAGCTAATGTTTCCATGTAACTTATGGAAGCACCTTTTTGGGGGATAATACTTTAAGTGAAATAAATCCATTCCCCCAGCTTACCCCCTCACTCTAGGTAAAACTTTTTGAGGGGAATAAAGGGGACTCATGAATAGCAGGTATTGGTCTGGCAGGACATTCCTGGAGCTCACATACCTCAGTGTAGTATAGCGCTAAAATGAGGAAAAAATAAATTATTTGATCCTCTATTTTCCAATGATATGTTAACAGATTTGTGAGTTTGTTCACCACAGAATAGAGATTTAAAAGCAGCTGCCATTTCCAAAAGAATCAATTATTCATAAACCATCTGAGCACCTTAGACAGTTTTTTGGTATTTTCTGTTTGTTTGTTAGAAACTTCATTTATAGTTTTTTTTCATGCTGGTCTAATTGATTTGCAGGAGAGCTAACAACCCTATTTCCTGCACCTGGTTTGACAATTGATACCATCTGGTTCATTGGATTAGCAGCTGTAGTTCACAACTTCTATCAATTCAGACACATTTGAAATGACTTCTGCTTCTTTGGTCTCTTCCAATTCATTTCCGCCCTTTATATGCTGAAATCTGCAGAGAGTCTTCATTGCAAAGCAAGGTTTCCTTAAGTTATAGGATCAGGATAATGATTATCCCAATCTCACTGGGGGAAAAATGCATCATGCTAACAGCAAACACGAAGGGATGAATTAACACTGAAGGGCACATCTGTATTTTATTTACATTGGTGGAGATAAAGGGGGGCTCAGCATCTCATAGGAGCAGACCATTCATCATGACATAGCTAAATATAAGTATCCAATTTTATTAATTAGAACCCAGTTTTGTCTAATCCTCTAGTCCCCAGAGAATTCTTGCCAGCTCACTAAATCTTTGAGTCCAAATTCCCAGTTAGGTAAATTGGGAGAATAACAGTATAATAGTCTCCTACCGATACTTGGTGTATTTTCAGATTATAATTATTTATATATATCATTCTATAGATGGGGAAACTGAAACACAGGTAAAATGACTTGATTCTGAGACAGGATGGCCTGCTTGTGGTCTGAGCCTGGGCCAAGTAGTCAGAGGATCAAAATGTTCTCAGCATGCTGATTGACATGATATGCTAACAAGGACTTATTATGTGACTTTGAACTGGCCAGCTAACCTCTCTGTGTTTCATTTTCTCTATATGTACATTTGGGATAATATTTACCTGCTTTATAGAGGGATTGTGGCCCAACTAAATTCTATATATTGGTATAAAAGCACTAAGTGTACCACAAAAGATGTAGGGAAAAAATTCAAGATCCTTAAACTCCCACCATGTGCTCATAGACGCATAGACTTTAAGGTCAGAAGGGACCATTATGATCATATAGTCTGACCTCCTGCACAACTCAGGCCACAGAATCTCACCCACCCACTCCTGCAATAAACCTCTCACCTATGTCTAAGCTTTGACGTCCTCAAATCATGGTTTAAAGACTTCAAGAGAATCCTCCAGCAAGTGACTTATGCCCCATACTGCAGGGGAAGGCGAAAAACCCCCGGGGCTTCTGCCAATCTGCCCTGGTGTTAAATTCCTTCCCGACCCCAAATATGGCGATCAGCTGAACCCTGAGCATATGGCAAGACTCACCAGCCAGATACCCAGGAAAAAAATTTCTGTAGTAACTCAGATCCCACCCCATCGAACATCCCATCACAGCCATTGGGCCGATTTACCACTAATGGTCAAAGATCAATTAATTGCCAAAATCATGTTATCCCATCATACCATCTCCTCCATAACCATATCAAGCTTAATCTTTGAAGCCAGATAGGTCTTTTGCCCCCATTGCTTCCCTTGGAAGGCTGTTCCAGAACTTCACTCCTCTGATGGTTAGAAACATTTGTCTAATTTCAAGTCTCAACTTCCCAATGACCAGTTTATATCCATTTGCTTTTGTGTCTACATTGGTACTGAGGTTAAATAATTCATCTCCCTCTCTGGTATTTATCCCTCTGATATATTTATAGAGAGCAATCATATCTCCCCTCAGCCTTCATTTGGTTAGGCTAAACAAGCCAAGCTCCTTGAGTCTCCTTTCATAAAACAGGTTTTCCATTCCTCAGATCATCCTAGTAGCCCTTCTCTGTACCTGTTCCAGTTTGAATTCATCCTTCTTAAACATGGGAGACCAGAACTTCACACAGTATTTCGGATGAGGTCTCACCAGTGCCTTGTATAATGGTACTAACACCTCCTTATCTCTACTGGAAATACCTCGCCTCGTGCATCCCAAGATGGCATTAGATTTTTCACGGCCATATCACATTGGTGGCTTATAGACATCCTGTGGTCAACCAGTACTCCAAGGTCCTTCTCCTCCTCTGTTACTTCCAATTGATGCGTCCCCAGCTTATAACTAAAATTCTTGTTATTAATCCCTAAATGCATGACCTTCTCACTATTAAATTTCATCCTATTATTATTACTCCAGTTTACAAGGTCATCCAGATCTTCCTGTACGATATCCCAGTCCTTCTCTGAATTGGCAATACCTCCCAGCTTTGTGTCATCCGCAAACTTTATTAGCACACTCCCACTTTTTGTGCTGAAGTCAGTAATAAAGATTGGTCCCAAAACCAAACCTGGAGGAACTCCACTGGTAACCTCCCTCTAGCCTGACAGTTCACCTTTCAGTGACCTGTTGTAGTCTCCCCTTTAACCAGTTCCTTATCCACATTTCAATTTTCATGTTCATTCCCAGCTTTTCCAATTTAACTAATAATTCCCATGTGACACTGTATCAAACGCCTTACTAAAATCACGGTAAATTATATCCACTGTGTTTCCTTTGTCTAAAATATCTGTTACTTTCTCAAAGAAGGAGATCAAGTTGGTTTGGCATGATCTACTTTTTGTAAAACCATGTTGTATTTTGTCCCAATTACCATTGACCTCAATGTCCTTATCTACTTTCGCCTTCAAATTTTTTTCCAAGACCTTGCATACTACAGATGTCAAATTAACAGGCCTGTAGTTACTCGGATCACTTTTTTTCCCCCTTTCTTAAAAATAGGAACTATGTTAGCAATTCTTCAGTCATACGGTACAACCCCCAAGTTTACAGATTCATTAAAAATTCTTGCTAATGGGCTTGCAATTTCATATGCCAGTTCCTTTAATATTCTCAGACGAAGATTATTTGCCCCCCCGCAATTTAGTCCCATTAAGCTGTTCGAGTTTGGCTACTACCTTGGATATGGTAATATCTACCTCCATATCCTCATTCCCATTTGTCATGCTACCATTATCCCTAAGCTCATCATTAGCCTCATTAAAGACTGAGACAAAGTATTTGTTTAGCTATTGGGTCATGCCTAGATTATCCTTAACCTCCACTACATCATCCACGTTTAGCGGTCCCAACTCTTCTTTCCTTTTTTTCTTCTTATTTATATGGCTATAGAACCTTTTATAATTGGTTTTAATTCCCTTTGCAAGGTTCAACTCTACATGACTTTTAACCTTTCTCACTTTATCTCTACATGTTCTGACCTCAATAAAGTAGCTTTCCTTGCTGATCCCTCCCATCTTCCACTTCTTGTTGGCTTACTGCTTTTTCTTAATCACCTGTCTGAGAAGCTTGCTCATCCAGCTTGGTCTACAACTTCTGCCTATGATTTCCCCCCCCCCTTTCTTGGGATGCAGGCTTCTGATAGATTCTGCAACTTTGACTTGAAGTAATCCCAGGGCTCCTCTGCCTTTAGATCCATAAGTGCTTCAGTCCAATCCACTTCCCTAACTAATTTCCTTATTTTTTTTTAAATTTAGCCCTTTTGAAATAAAAATCCCTAGTCACAGATTTATTTTTATTTATCCTTCCATTCAGTTTGAACTAAATTAGCTCATGATCACTCGAGCCAAGGTTGTCCCCTACAACTATTTCTTCTATGAGGTCCTCACTACTCACCAAAACCAAATCTAAAACGACATCCCATCTTGTTGGTTCAGCAACTACATGATGAAGGAAGCCATCAGCTATCGCATCTAGGAAAATCTGAGCTCTATAATTATTACCAGCATTTGTCCTCCTATCTGCTAAGTTAAAATCTCCCATGATCACTCAGTTTCCATTGTATTTACTTCATTAAAAACATTAAAGAGGGCTCTATCTATATCTAAATTAGATCCCGGTGATCTATAACACATTCCTTATGCTATTATTCCTATATGCTATTCCTTATACTTGATTCTGATGATCTTCTTAACTATTGTCCAGTATTCTAATTTTCTATTTTTGGTTAAGATGAATGTGAAGGGTGTGGCAAGACAATCCTGAATACCTAGATGCCACAGATCTCCTTGGCCCTTGTCAGTCTAGGTACAGAGATTTCACTCATTGCTTAACTTAATGATTTCCTCCTGATGATGGATGAAGATCAGTTGTCCATAATGATATTGTTAGGGATAACAGCTGTCTCCTATACTAATGTTTACAATAATGAGCAAAAGTGGATAGGACATGCTGTTCCCTTGAGTGATTTTGTTCCAATCTCTAAGGGGGATTGGAGGTGATTCCTTTTGTGCCCAGATGATTCACTAGTGTAGAACTCCCTCTGCATAAATCCTAATGCAGGAAAAAACCTAACCTCTCTCATGTTCCATCTAGGCAGCACTGTTCACTGCTTTACTGTTTGGCAAAGGTCAGGGTGTAGGAGAAGGTTATGGCCAGAACTTGATCTGGATCAGACAAAAGTGTTGCCGGCAGGATTTGGGAAGCAATTGGAAGATTTGGCAAAGGCTACAAATGCCCCTTTTTAGCATATCTGTTCCTGATACTTCTTACTTGAGTTCATATTCTGGGGTATTGTTGGATGTCCAAGGGCTGATATGTGATCATATAGCAGCCACGATCAGAATGGCTTTCTTTTACGCTTTGTCTGCTCAAGAACTCATTGCTGTCCTGATTCTTCTCTGTCGTCTTGTCATTCAAATACTGCAATGTGCTGTACATGGAACAACACCTTAAATGAAACTGAAAACCCAGGATAGTACCAGAATATGGTGGCTTTGTAAGTAGAGTTTCTCACTGTGATCACATGATACCAATATTCTGGTATCTGCATTGGCCGCCCATTGGTGTCTAGGGGGAGTTCAAGGTACAGCTTTTGACCTATAAAGCTCAAATGTTTTTGGCTTTGCCTCTTTCTGCATATATTATTTGTATCTGCATATGATTTTATCACAGCTGTAGTCAGTAGGGGCTTTGAGCTGGAGTCGTCTTGTAAAATAGAAGGAATTTCTGGAAGGTTATTTTCCACAAGGGATTCTAAAGAAAACAATCTATGGCAGTGGTTTGCAAACTTGTTCTGCCACTTGTGCAGTGAAAGTCCCTGGTAGGCTGGGCCAGTTTGTTTACCTGCCGTGTCCACAGGTTTGGCAGATCGTGGCTCCCAGTGGCCGCAGTTCGCTGTTCCAGGCCAATGCGAGCTGCTGGAAGTGGCGTGGGCTGACAGACGTACTGGTCACCACTTCTAGCAGCTCCCATTGGCCTGGAACAGTGAACCGCGGCCACTGGGAGCCACGATTGGCCGAACCAGTGGACGCGGCAGGTAAACAAACCGGCTCGGCCTACCAGGGACTTTCCCTGCACAAGCGGCAAAACAAGTTTGGGAACTACTGATCTATGGCATACACAAGCAGTTCAATGTTTCAAGGCTTAGACTGAGCAAAGAATTTGCACATAAAATCAAATTTATGCATATAGAGTATTCATACCTTCAAAACTTTTCTCCAGCTATATTCTTCAATCTTGATTTGTATTTTAGATTGCCATAAAATAGGCTAAGTTTGTCCAAAATCCTATCCATCCCTACTGGATTTTATGTATGCAAAAAACCACTGACTGGGTAATAGTGGCATGTATCAAATTCAAACATTCTGTAAATACTTCTGGGATTTTCAAAAAACAATCTCCTTTGGACAGAGAACTGTTTCAGACAATTTCAGTCCTAAGAAAACCTAAATGAGACCACCTAAACAGAGTATTGTTATAAAGCAGCATTTTTACTTTAACCATAGCTGTAACTATTATAGTGATGCTTAGCATTCTTTGGGTAACTGTGTCTCCTAGCCTAGATACACAGATGCATGCTAGCTCTGCTAAGTTAGTACACTAAAAATAGCAGTGTTGACATGGTCCAGGTGGCGGCACAGGCTAGCCACTCAAGTACAGACCAAAGGGGTTGAGCAGACTTGTACTGGGGTTAGCCCATGCCACGACCCATGCTGCAATATCCACACTGCTATTTTTGGTGCACTACCTTGAGCAGAGCTATCATATTTGTTTACTCTATTTTCATGTGCAAAGTGAATCTCAGATATTTCAGATTAAATACAATTTTCATGGTAAAACACACTTGTTGCAGTATGTTATAATAGGTGCTTTATGTTATCTATTAGTTTATTAAAAAGCTCTGAGTAAATGCTGTTTGAATCACTGAAGAAGAAAGCCCTTAGTGGAGAGAGTTGCCAGCACTGATATCTTCACAACTCTCTCCCATGAAACATAACTTTCAGGTCCCATGCGTACAGCTAGTCGGCAACCTGTTTCCGTTCTTGCAGCACATTCTCAGGACTGTAGCTTTTGAAAGAGATATTCATTAAATATGCTACCTTTTCCTTGGAGAACAGGATATCGAACTGCCAGAGATTAGTAAGAAAACCACTGTTTGAACTACTGTATTTCAATTGGAAATGGTAAGATCAGTGGGAACTCTACTTTTCCCTAGAGTCTCTGTTTATTTTCTATCTTAGAATTTTGCACATTTTAGTTATTGACACATTAGAAGCATATCTCCGATAGTTTGCACAGCATATTACTAATTTGTTCTTTATATAAATTGAGGAAAAGAGAGATTTGCTAATATCATGGCTTTGATACACTGAGGTGCTATAGCCTTTGGGAATTTTGCCCTTTGATTCAGGAGCTTTTTGGTTGATTGGTATGTGCATTCTATTCCTCTTCTCTTCATTCCCCCATGTTGGGGCGGGGAAATTTACTGCTATCATATTTGCAATTAATGGAGTGTTACAGCCTTTGGGTGGGTTGGCTACCATTTATGAGGCATTGATTTATGAACTTGGCATTATTTTCTGGAAGGAGAATTAATTGTCCCTTCATTTTTCCCCCTCCTCATGCAAAGGAAGAATCAATAGTTTTAAGGATGCTTTTTATAGTGTAACACTTCTAAGGGGTGAAAAAGTCTGATACCTTATGTTGAGTTTTGATGGACACTTTAGTGTTTAAAAGTCTCTTTAGAACTACCTGGTATATCTGTTTCTTTACTGACTCTTCTAAATTTGCACCCATTAAAGTTAGTATGGGATTATGATGAGGTGTTTCTATAGTCAGTGGAGTAAGAGACGGGGGGAAATACTGACAACTGTACAAATCCAATATTGGTTTAGTATAATTGGAAATATACAGACACCTACATGCAGAGAGATCCAGGAGTGAACAAGTATTTTACTACCACTGCTGTTGCATTAAGAGCTTAATCCAAACTCCACATAAATCAATAGGTTTTTTTTAATTGACTTCAAAGGGGATTTGGATTAAGGCTGAGATGGACATATTCTCCCCAGGTCTAGCTAGTATAATATGCAATGGTCATCATTAACGCTTCCTGGAAAGTTCCATCAGAGCCAACCTTATGTAGGTAAGGCACAATATAGACCAAGTTGCTGTGATGTCTGAGCTCCTGTTGTTTGGATAAATAGATTAAAAACAACAACCCTGTAAATTAGAAACATATTATTCCCATTTGACAGACACAACTGAGACACAGTTGACAAGTTGACACAGAAAATCTATGGTAAAGTAGGAAACTGATCCTGGATTGCAGCCCTGAACCATTGGGACATCCATCCTTTCTAGCAGATATTGGCATCTCCTGTGATTTGAAAGTACTCCAACACTTTCCAGGAGCTGGACAAAGTATAGAGGTGTTTCAAACACACCAATAAGTCAGAAAGTATTTGCAAGATATTTATGAGAAATCAATAGATTTGAGCAATCCACCTCTCTTCAAATAGCTTCTTTACAGAATTTGAGATTATATATATTTATTTATCTGGGGAACTAGCCACATACCAACCTCTGAAATTAATGGGAGTTAAGTCTCTAAGTCTCCTAGTGGAGTTTGAAAATCCCATCTATAGTCTCTTTCTTATCATTAATTCTCAAAGATCAGTTTACAACCTTCTCAGATTTATTTGTTGCATAAATTACTTATTACACAAATTACACAACTCCCCCAACCTTTTTAGTCTGTATCTTAAACAACTAGTTATTGTGAATATTGAGTACTTGCCAATTAAGACTAGATACTTCAGTTTGAATTGGATATGTTTCAGTTCCTTCTTCAAAATAATTTAACTCTTCAAATCAGTTGTCCAGCACAAACTCATATACTCTGAATTTAACACTACTTTCTCCAATTGATGCAAAGTTTGTATGTGCAGATATTTCTGCTAGTAAACTTATTCAGAAAGATAAGCTTTCAAAGTGAACACAAAGTTAATTGTTTTTCCTCTATATTCAAGTGAATATTCATGAATTTTTTAAAGGTATTTACCTAGCTCTAGTAATAAATCACAAGAGACATCAATATGCATAGCAGCAATTTACCAGTACTTAACGTTTGGGGAGTTTTGTTTTGTTTCAAATTACAAAGACATTTTCCTCCCTACTTTCCTAAACATAAAACTGATGTGACATGACGAGGAAATTTTGCTTTACTACAAAGTAATTAGTAACACATTAAGTTTACTGAACTAATATATGAGCTAACACAATTGTTTCAGGGAACTGTGGATTAATAAGGTTGTACCATTTTTTTTCAGTGTTGACAGGGAATCAGTTTAATTCATTGTTTGGCTTTTGGGGTCACAGCTACATTTTAGTGAACTGGTAGTGTTCGTTTAATTGGGACTTACCAGTATTCATAATATTCTATTTATTTGGGACGGGTACCCAACAGTTTTATAAATAACGTGACTTGTATTTTATCCATTCGTTGGAAAAGGGAGAGATGTAGAAAAAAAAAATGTTCAATAGTCCTTCGGAAAAGAATGCCTGGAAATACCAGTGAACACTAGAAAGTAACAATTCCCACAACACTAATAACCATGAAATCAGATACTTAACTAACCAAACATAATTTAAAGTATTGAACCATAGAGTATTCAAATCACATATGTTAAATAATCTCTTTTAATAAATACTTCTGTTTGTTATTGCACATAAAGAATTTGGAGTAATTAATTCCCCTACCTGAACAGGTTCAGCCATCTCTATCAGCCTGCCAGTCCAGGTCCTGCAAGAGCATTTAGGAGGTTGCACAAGGGATGGGGATATAATTAGGTGACATGCACAGGAAATCGGTGGCACAGAGCACAGCTTGATGATGGCTCTCTTCCTGCTGTTGTCAGTTGGAAGCGACAGAGGAGGAAAAAAGACCCGGATGTATTGGTTGATCAAAGGATGACTATGAGCCGCCAATGTGATGCAGCTGTAAAAAAGTCTAATGCAGTCCTATGACACATCAGGCAAGGTATTTCCAATAGAGATAGGTAAGTGTTATTGCCATTATACAAGGCACTGGTGAGACCTCATCTGGAATACTGAGTGCAGTTCTGGTCTCCTGTGTTTAAGAAAGATGAATTCAAAATGGAACAGGTGCAGAGAAGGGCTTCTAGGATGATCTGAGGAATGGAAAACCTACTTTATGTGAGGAGACTCAGAGAGTTTGGCTTCTTTATCCTAACCAAAAGAAGGCTGAGGGGAGATATGATTGTTCTCCATAAATGCATCAGAGCGATAACTCTTCTCCCTCCATTGTATTTATGGAAGTTAAGCACCAGTGTGGACACAAGAACACATGGATATAAACTTGTCATCAAGTAATTTAGTCTTAAAATTAGGTGAAGTTCAGGAACAGCCTTTGAAGGGGAGCACTGGTGGCAAAAAAACTAACTGGCTTCAGGAGCTTGAAAAATTTATGGAAGAGACGATATGAGGGGACTGCCTACAATGGCAGTGAATGCGAGCAGCAAATATCTCAAATGGGGAGGATTCTGAGTTACTATAGAGAATTCATTCCCAGGCATCTGGCTGGTGGGTCTTGCCCAAATGCTCAGGGTCTAACTGATCACCCATATTTGGGGTGAGAGAGGCATTTTCCCTGGGGTCAAATTTGCAGAATTCCTGGGGCAGGGGGAGTTCAGCTTTCTCTGCTGCATGGATCACAGGTCACTTGAAGGTTTAAATAACTGTAAATGGTGGATTCCCTGTAATGTGAAAGTCTTTAAATCATGATTTTAGGACTTCAGTAACTCAGCAATATGTTATGAGTCGATTACAGGAGTGGGTGGCTGAGGTTCTGTGGCCTGCAATGGCAGGAGGTCAGATTATATGATCATGATGGTTCCTTCTGGTCTTAAAGATTTATATGTCATGGGATAAGGGCAGGGTTATCCCAGAGAAGGATCATAGGTGGAGGATTAACTTCTTTGAAGATCTTCTAATCCTCCCTCACTACACTAAGACCTCTGATACCACCCCCGCACACCCACTTTTGAATAATTTGCCTGCCTTCCAGGGAAATCCAATGAGGCTCTGTGGAGATGACTTTCCCCAAAATGTCAATGTAAAATACAAAATAAACAATGGATTGTGGCATAAAAATATTCATAACAATTTTATATACCTTCTAATACCATCCTCATTGCCATAGTATCTGAGTGCTTTCCACTAGTGCATAAGGTCCAATCCTGCAAAAACTTATGCATGTAGGTAACTTTACTAGCATGAATAGTCTTTTATGGACTTAAATAAAACTAGTCCATGGTAGTACATTAAATATTTGCACAAGTATTGGCAGGATTTGAGCCTAAGCATTGAGACTAATATCTGTTATGTCATCTCTCCAGGGAGAGAATCGTGTGTGCAATGTAACACTTTGTTTTGGTAAGGGATTTTGCCACATTGTAGTAGATTCTCAGCTGTACCCATGTGCTGAGCGCTGCTTGGGATGGACTGTTTGCAGTTTCTTGATCTTGGGGCCAATGGGACACTAGTCTTACTCCTAGTGCATTTAGAGTATCCAGCACCCTGCTATGCATACAACTTAATGTACAAAGAAAAGGAGTACTTGTGGCACCTTAGAGACTAACAAATTTATTAGAGCATAAGCTTTCGTGAGCTACAGCTCACTTCATCGGATGCATTTGGTGGAAAAAACAGAGGGGAGATTGATATACACACACAGAGAACATGAAACAATGGGTTTATCATACACATTGTAAGGAGAGTGATCACTTAAGATAAGCCATCACCAGCAGCGAGGTGGGGGAGGAGGAAAACCTTTCATGGTGACAAGCAAGGTAGGCTATTTCCAGCAGTTAACAAGAATATCTGAGGGACAGTAGGGGGTGGGGTGGGGTGGGGGGGAGAAATAACATGGGGAAATAGTTTTACTTTGTGTAATGACTCATCCATTCCCAGTCTCTATTCAAGCCTAAGTTAATTGTATCCAGTTTGCAAATTAATTCCAATTCAGCAGTCTCTCGTTGGAGTCTGTTTTTGAAGCTTTTTTGTTGAAGGATAGCCACTCTTAGGTCTGTAATCGAGTGACCAGAGAGATTGAAGTGTTCTCCAACTTGTTTTTGAATGTTATAATTCTTGACATCTGATTTGTGTCCATTCATTCTTTTACGTAGAGCCTGTCCAGTTTGACCAATGTACATGACAGAGGGGCATTGCTGGCACATGATATTGTAATATTAAACATTAAATGAGATGACTATAGTTCCCCCCTGCTTATGAAGACAAATTAACAGTGTACATTGTAGTATTTGTGCACTTAAAAATATTACTCTGAAGAGGTAGGAGTTGTACGCTATACCAGAGAGACTAATGCAAAAGCTTGCCTATTATTTTTCCCCACTTCCCATGTTGAAATTGTCTATTTACATTTCACTGAGGTAGAGTGAGAAGGGAAAGGAGTTCTAAAATGACTGTGGCAATCAGTTTTTTTTTGGGAGGGAAGTGGGGGGATGGTTTTCTTTTTTAAACAAGGATTCATTATACAAACAGGCTACTTGCAACTATACAACTTGGTAAACTGCAGGACAGTACATAAAACAACTTTATATAAATGACTGAAGAAGTCAGATCTGTTCTTGTTTGTTCAGTGTGCACTTTAAATAAAGATAAGGTAGAAAGATTTTTCTCTCTCTCACTCACACATAGATGTGGGAGGTACAATGTATCTGAGTTGGTTAGATGATGGTGGTGTTAAGGTTAATCAATAAGGCAAGTATCAACTGATCTCAGTCCAGCCTTACTACTTGGCCAGGCTGCAGTCATGTTACTACATGACAACCAGAACCTATTCCTTGCCTAGTAGGTACAATGTCATTCTGCTAACCACAGGCCTTTCTAGATATAACTTTAAGGAGGTCCTGTTCATTCAGGGTGAGGCTGCAAATTCTACTGAGGTGAATGATGTCTCTATAGCTGACTGAGAGTGCACTGCTGACTAGATACTTTAGCTGCCACACCCCCTATTTATCAAGAACCTTGGCCTGCACCGCTTCCCACAGCCCCCGTTGGCCTGGAGTTGCAAACCGTAGCCAGTGGGAGCTCCGATCATTCAAACCTGCAGATGCTCCAGGTAAACAAACAGCCTCAGCCCACCAGGAGGCTTACGCTGATAGGCCACATGCCAAATGTTGCCAATCCCTGTTCTACTGTATGATCACCAGTCAGTTGAATGAATCCAACAGGGTAGTTTAGTCAGTTTCTATTCTTACTTTGGGCTTCTTGGGCACATGCCCCCAGGCTCAGATTTCTTGTTGTTGTCCTTCCCTGGGACATGAGACTCTGCATCCAGCCACCCTTAGACCCTGAAACCAGCATCTCAAGTCTCCCGAGTCCTCCAACTTGATTACAAGATGCTCATTCTAGCTGTGGGCACTCTAGCTTCTAGTTTAATCCTTTCAGGGACAATCTGGCAGGAAAGCAAGGAAAACAGGCTTAGCAAGAGAATCCCTTAATCACAGTTGCTTTACTCTTTAGAGAACTAGTGAGGTACAAATCTTTCCAAAATAAGCCCTAAAATGCATCCCCCACCAAATATAACATAAAAAATCTGATCTCACTTTTCTGAGTCCAAGGCTTGTCAGTGCCTAGCTTGAAACAGAGTCCCTCCTAACCCCTCTGCGCCCTCTCTCTAGCCAGTCCTGCCTCCATGAAGCATCCTCTCAAAAAGTTTCTCTTCCGTTTCCATGTGCCCAGACTGAGAAGTTGCACATGCCATGCTGGTGCCCCTGTGTAGAAAATTCATTAGCCCCTGGGGTTGGGCCAGCAGTTAAAACAAACAATGTTGATGGCTCCTGATTTCTTTGTGATGGCTTCTCCATGAAGATCTTTCAACAGTGTGTTAAGCATCTTTCCTGTCCAGTCTAACTCTCTTGAATGTAATTCAATAATGCTGATTATTAAGCTTAGTTGTATTCAGTCAGCAATACAAAATGGAGGTTACCATGTACAATGGAGTCCATAATTTGATACAAATGCATCTCACTTTGTCACACAAAATATACTACTAAAGACTCCCACAAAAGTAAAAGGAAAGGAGTTATTTTCTATCTTTAATTTAATAATATATTAATTTCATATTAGTTTAAGGGGCACAAATGTTTTAATGCAGCAGTCTATATAAATTAAGAGATTGTTTTAACCTATGGCTGTTAGCATATTTCATAGGGCTAGAAAGCTAGGAGGCTTAAATAAGATAAAGGGTTGCAAGAACAAAAATACGATGATACATAAAGAAAATGCCATTAGAATTTGTTCTTCAGCTAGTTTTTGTCTTTTGCCAATTTACAGGGCCTTAACTGGTCCAGAGCAACAATTGTGGCTCAGAAGTGTTAGAATCTGGTGCCAGTTTTGACCCAGCAGGTGTAGTGCTTTCAGGCTGACCATGGTCCATAAAATGGACCAACAGTCATACCAGCACTTTTCTCCTGAGTCAGAGCAATATCAATTCACCTCTTTATAGCAATCTTCTAATAAAACTGATAGACATTTGATCTTGCAAAATTCATTCTGGATTATGGGCAAATATTATTTCAGGTAACTCCCTAGAAGCACATAACTTTGTTAGTGCCTGCAGACAAACATGGATCCCAGATGGTATCGTTAGTTCTGCACTGTTCCACTATACATTGGCCAGGTTTATTTTTCTAGAGTCACTGGGAGTGCTGTGATGAAGCAAACACAGCAACTAGATGAAAGAAAAGATGGGCATACAGAAAGAGGATGAGGATCAAGGAACTAGGACAGGGATTGGCAACCTCCTGCATGTGACCCGCCAGGGTAAGCCCCCTGAGGGTGCGGGGAGGCGGTTTGTTTACCTGCTGCGTCCGCAGATTTGGCCAATCGCAGCTCCCACTGGCAGCGGTTCACCCCTCTGGGCCAATGGGGGCTGCAGGAAGTGGTGGCCAGCACATTCCTCAACCCGGGCTGCTTCCTGCATGCCAAAGGTTGCCTATCCCTGCACTAGGAGAAGGGTTATAGACTACTCATTTTGAAAAGTGCTGTGTTCATTAACTTCTACCTCAGCAACTACCACAGATGGCCAAGGGGAGAAATGGGGGGTGGGGTGGAAGGGAGGGCGAAACTTGGATAGAATGCCACTGGAAAGAGAAGCCCATTTTCCCCCGACTGTGGCACTACACTGAAGTTATATACACAAATCCTAGTATAAAATTGGAACTAATGAACTCCTAGCCTAAAAGCAACAGTCAATAATCTACTGAGCCATATTGTTAGAATGTGACTCTCTACTACTATTCCTTCAATTCTTTAGATGGTGCTATTTTTTTTTATGACCACATCACTTTTGACCCACAACTTTTCAAGTTACTTGAGACTCAAATTTTAACATGTTCAAATGACACAGGGTCAACTTCAGACAAAAATAATGACCAGCATAAATTTAAAGCAACCATCAACAAAGAGTGCATGCATGTATAGTATTTATTTATTTATGCTAATGTTCCCATGGGCTTGACAATGTCAATGCTATAGTGATGTAAAAATTAGCTAATATGAATGAAGAAATACCAAACATAAATCATTTTTTCAAACTAACAAGCAGATTAAAATGAGCGGACATGATCACTGGTAATAAATAATCAGGCTTATATCACTTCAAAAGGTAAATGATCTTCACAGTATTTAATCACAAGAATTCCATTAAAGTCAATGAGATTCATGTTGTTGAATTTCTCAGCATGTATTGGCATATGTTTCAGCATGTACTGGTATAAGCTTAGAAAAAAATTTAATAAGAATATCATTTCTGGGTTGGCCCAACCAAGATCAAAAGGGGTCCCTCAATATAGATGCTTTCCTGAATGTTATGTAAGTGTGACCTACTTTAAAATCTCTACAGAAGACAAACCCTGGCAATTGGCAGGCTAGGGAAGAGTGACAAAGCCAGCTGTGTTAAACGTATTGTGTGTAGGGTGAGCCTGATCCTGCAGTGGAATCCAATAGCATGGCATGAACCCCTGTACCTAGGTTAAATCCCACTGACTTCACTGTGATTCTCCATATATAAATGCAGGAGGGTTTTCCTCTGGTGGCTCAAGATACAGTGACATGAACCTACAAATATTTGAGCACAGTTACTCATCCTTAAATATTTTCAGGATTGGGAGTTATATAAGTAAACACTGACCTGCTGGATTCCTTAAGCAAGTTTCTTTACCTATGTGCTTAAGTTTCCCCATCAGTAAAATGGGGATACTGATACTTACCTCTTTTGTAGAACACTTTATCTATGGTCGGGAAAAAATGGTGGTGGAAGTAACATGTCTGATTCTGACAGAGAGGAATTAGTTGCTAATCTGAATATAGAAGGCAACTTGGGTGAAAGGAATAATGAAATGATACTTCTCATGAGTCCAAGAGAAGGAAGAAGTAAAAACAGCAGAATAAAGACAATGGTCTTTAAAAAAGCAGACTTTAACAAATTCAGAGAACTGGTAGGTAAGGCCCCAGGGAAGAAAATAATTGGGGAAAAGTAGTTCAGGAAAGCTGGCAGTTTCTCAGAGACAGTGACAGACTATTCTGATGTGAATGGAAGAGAGTAAGATTAGCCATCAGGAGATCTTTAATGACCTAAAAATCAAAAAAGAATCCAAGTTAAAACACGGACAAATTGCTAAGGATGAATACAAAGAATAGCACAAACATGTAAGGACAAAATCAGCAAGGCTAAGGCACAGAATGAGGTACACCTGGGAAGGGACAGAAAAGACAAGAACAAGAGATTTTATAAATATATTAGGAGTCAGAGAAATATGAAGGCTAGTGTAGGTCTATTACTTAGCAGGGAAGTAAAGATGATAATGGATGTCACAAAGAAGGCTGAAGTGTTTTATGCCTATTTTGCTTTGGTCTTCTCTAAAAAAAAGTTAATTATAATAGGATACTTAACACAATGTTAAAACAATGGGGAAGAAACAGTAGCTTGATAAGGGGAAAACAGGTTAAAGAATATTTCGCTAAGTTAGATAAATTCAAGTCATCAGGGCCTGATGAAATTCACACTAAAATACTTAAGGAACTAGCTGAAGCAATTTTGGAGCCATTAGCAATTATCTTTGAAAACTCATGGAGGACAGGTGAGGTCCCAGGAGACTGTGGGAGGTGGGGCTCGAGTGGGGGGTGATGATGCAAACTTAGTACCTAACTTTAAAAGGGGAACAATGAGGAACCAGGGAATTATAGACAATTCAGCGTAACTTCAATACCTGAAAGATATTGGACCAAATTATTGGACAGTTTTAAGCACCTAGAAGATAAGTAATAGGCAACATGAAGCTGTCAAGAACAAATCATGCCAAACCTACTTAATTTTCTTCTTTGGCAGAGTTATTTGCCTAGTGGATAGGGGAGAAAATAATCAACTTGATTTTAGTAAAGCTTTTGATACTGTCCAACATGACATTTGCATAAGTGAAGTAGGGAAATGAGGTCTAGATGAATTGCTATAAAGTGGCTTTGCATCTGGTTGAAAAACTGTACTCCAAGTAATCATCAGTGGTTCACTGTCAGACTCTTAAGGCTATATCTAATGGGGTCCAATGGAGGAGGGGGGGTTCCTCAGGGGTCCAACACTAGTCAATATTTTCATTAATCTTTTAGATAATGGACTGGAAAGTACACTTAAAAAATTTGGTACAAATTTGAATGACACCAAGCTGGGAGGGGTCCAAAGCACTTTGGGGAACAAGATTAGAATTCAAATGACCTTGATAAATTGGAGAATCAATCTGAAATCTACAAGATGAAATTCAATAAATACAAATGTGAAGGACTATACTTAAGAAGAAAACATCAAATTAAGTGGGGAATAACTAGCTAGTACTATATACTGACAATATGATGCAATGGCCAAAAAAAAATCCTAATCATTCTGAGGTGTATTAACAGTAGTGTCATATCTAAGACTTGACTCTGCTCAACACTGGTGAAACTTCAGCAGGAGAACTGTACCTTCTAAGAAAGATGTGAACAAATTTAAGGAAGTCCAGAGGAGAACAACACAAATTGATTTAAAAAAAAAATAGAAAAGTTGACCTGAGGAAAGGTTTAAAAAGAAAAAACCCTGGACATGTTTTGTCTTGAGAATACTGAATGCATACCTTGTAAGTCTTTAAATATGTTAAGGACTATTATAAACAGGGTGGTGATCAATTGCTCTCCATGTCCTCTGAGGAGAGGACAACAATTAATCAGCTTAATGTGCAGCAAGGGTCATTTAGGTTAGATATTAAACTATAAGGATAGTTAAGTACTGGAATACATTACTAAAGAGGCTGTGGAATCCTCATCACTGAAGGTTTTTAAGAACATAGGTCAGGAATAGTCTATAAATATTTTGGTACTACTTCTGCATGGAGGCAAGATTAGATAACCTCTTGAGAATAATTCCAACCATATGTTTCTATTATTAAACCCCATTAAAGGCACCTGCCTCTGATCAATCTGTTGTACTAATACAACTTTTTTGTACTGTGGGAAGCTGAAGTTTTATATAAAACTTTTAATACAGCAATTGCCAAAGTTGTTTCTTTTTGACTGGCTAAAAAAAATCAAACACCCAAACGTATGTCCTATTTCATCATAACCCTTAACTGGGGAAGGACAAAAGAAACATTTATTCAACTAGCTGTCAGTATACTAGGGAAGAAATCAATAAAGTCAATTTTTGAGAAAAATAAATCTGAAAAATAACTTCATAGCCTTATGGGTGCTTTTTAAAACTTGGTATCCTTTTATAAATCATGTGGAATCCAAACAAAATAAAATGGAGAAAGTGTTTTTATTTCTTTTGTGATTCTAATACTTCTTATGACTCTTATGGGCTAATGATGAATGATCATTCACATTTCTGTGAATCTTTCATTCCAAGATCTCAAAGGTAACTAAAACAAAACATGAGCTCAGAACCAATCTTTTGATCATCCCCAGATTTGTGGGTGTTATCAGTCCACACCTGGATCCAGACTTTGCAGCTCTGACATTTCCTTACCGCCTGATCCTGCTATCAATGAATAAAGTGAAGTAGGATTGAGATCCCCCTTCTGTAATCACAGAAGCACATAAATGTCCAAATAAATAGTTTACATACTGTCTGCCCTTTTTTCTGCAGTTTGGACTAATGTGTCCCTGCTATTATACATGTAAATCTTTAAAACATGCCACTAAGAAACAATTTTCTCCTGTCATTCATTATTAATAAATCATTGTGACTTCCATTACTGCAAAGTTGTTCATAAGACGTTTTCCTCATTAAGAGCAATTGATAAAGCAGAATATCATTGTTATCTTTTCTTTGGGATTTTTCCATTTAGTGATGAGATGCTTCAACAATTGTATCTTCTTTGTGCACATGGAAACTTTCAGTTAAGCCTTATGACTATTAATAGTAATATTTTAATTTAGTAAATATTGGACACTCCTAAAGAAAATTAATGTCCATTATCCTGAGGGGTTTGGACAAAAACAACGCATTATTAATTCAGTTTTACTACTTCAAAGTAAATTTTTTTCAGCACTAAAAATTGTGTATCATTGCTCCAATTAACATTTTTATGAACATATAAGCCATTTTTTGCAATGCTGCTAAGAATTACTTATTATACTAGTTAGCAATAATCTAATTTATAGGAACATTTGTTCACTTTGCTTAAAAGAGGACTTTCACAATTGCATAAATGTAGCCAAAGACATTTATATTAGAAAATGCCTTTGTTTGCAGCTTCAGCTGGCTGTTCTTGTTCTGGCAAAACTCTCATGAACTCGGAAGTGTTGTGGTGTGTGTAAGAATTAAAAGATTGGATTAGGCCTATGTATCCAATGATTACTGATGATGGGAGTCTTTTTTTTTAATAGAAACTAAATACACAAATTAGATACTTTCCTCAACATTGTACTTGTGACCATTGTGTAATTCAGTGGCTCCCAAACTTGTTCTGCTGCTTGTGCAGGGAAAGCCCTGGCTGGCCAGGCTGGTTTGTTTACCTACTGCGTCAGCAGGTTCGGGCGATCGTGGCTCCCAGTGGCTGCGGTTCGCTGCTCCAGGCCACTGGGAGCTGCAGGAAGTGGCGTGGCCGAGGGATGTACTGGCCGCTACTTCCAGCAGCTCCCAGTGGCCTGGAGCAGCGAACTGCGGCCACTGGGAGTCGCGATTGGCTGAACCTGTGGACGCGGCAGGTAAATAAACCGGCCCGGCCCACCAGGGGCTTTCCCTGCATAAGTGGCGGAACAAGTTTGGGAACCACTGGTGTAATTGTTATGTTTGACAATCACTTGTGGGTCACATAAGAGCTCCAGGTAGCACTTTATGAGCAAACAAAGATCTTTGAGTCCCAAAAAGAAGATTATCTGCCCATTCTCCTCTGGAGGCTTTGTGCCTTGGCATGAGTGATTCCCAAGATGAGTGAGTTTCAGAGTAGCAGCCGTGTTAGTCTGTATTCGCAAAAAGAAAAGGAGTACCGGTGGCACCTTAGAGACTAACAAATTTATTAGAGCATAAGCTTTCGTGAGCTACAGCTCACTTCATCGGATGCATTTGGTGGAAAAAACAGAGGAGAGATTTATATACACATAGTATATATAGTATACATAGTGTGTATATAAATCTCTCCTCTGTTTTTTCCACCAAATGCATCCGATGAAGTGAGCTGTAGCTCACGAAAGCTTATGCTCTAATAAATTTGTTAGTCTCTAAGGTGCCACCGGTACTCCTTTTCTTTTTGCAAGATGAGTGAGTGTCAGCTCCATGACACTGCCTTCTCTAATCACCACAGCTAGACACTGAGGCTCCCAAAATAGGAAACCCTGAGAAAGTTGCTTGTTCTAGTACCACAAAGTAAGCTATTTCCCAAGTCCAGAGAGTAATGATGATTTCCTCAGGGGATGGGTGACTATACCCATGCCTGAAGAAAACTATCTGAAAGGCTCATGTGCAACTGTGCCCAATGATTGAAATTCAGTCATTCTACTTCTCCAAAGTAACAGGTGGAGAATGGAAAGAACTGAAACTTTTGTAGGGAAAGGACATAACAAAAGCAAACACAGAAAATAGCTTACCCAGCGACGTGAAAAAACAACAACAACAACAAAACTGTTCCCGGTGTTATACCTAGGCTAACTTCCAGATAAAGGAACCTTTAGAAAGGATTTAGATTACAGCTATAAGCACTTTAGGGTACATCCATACTGCATGCATTCCACCTTGAGTAGGCAGACACCCATTAGCTCTGATCAAACTAGCACATTAAAAATAATTGTGTAGCCAGGAGTAACACAGGTAGCAGTTCAGGCTAGCTGCCTGAGTACAAACCTGCTGGGAACCCTGGGTACATGTGGAGGCAGCTAGCCTGTGCCACCACCTGAGTGCGACTCCCAGCTACATTGTTATTTTTAGTGTGCTAGCTCACACAAAGTGAGCACATGTCTGTCTACTTGAGCTGGGATGCCTGCTCCCAGCTGCAGGATGGAGATACCTTTTGAGAAGGCTCTGTCTGCTATATCTATGAAGTTCTTAGTGTGGTGGTATACTGTATGACCTAAAATAACAATGCATTTGTCTCTTCTCCCTTGCATCAGAAACAGTGACATTCTAGACATGCCAGGACTCCCTAATCCTGAATAGCTCATCACATGATCTCACTCCAGCCAGGAGATCATCCAGATACTGGCATAAGTGAATTAAATTAAGCCAGTGTGATCCAATAATAGCAGAAAGGTCTTGGGGTAGAGGAGCAGTCCTGAGAACCATTGGTATGCCAAATGGAAGGGATAGAACCCAAAAGTATCTATACCCCACAGCCAAATAGAACGGTAGTTAATGGAAGAAATGGATAGTGATATGCAGATATACACCCTTAAAGTCCATCAGACAGAGATACTATGGGTCCTTGGAACCAGGCCCTGAAATAGACTCAAGAAAAGATGGGGGTCTGTATCCTTCAATTTTCCTGTTGGTCTGGAAGTAATCAGAATAAAATGACTTGCCCTGTTCCTGAAGTAGAGTAACAATGGATTAGGTCTGCAATCTCTTAACTAAAAGGTTTCTTGGAAAATGAGAAGGGAAAGGTTTTGTGAGGGAGGGTTGCCTTTTTTTTTGGTCGGGGGGGAGTTGAAACTCGAATAACTAGATCAGACTCTCTTACACTGAAGCTATGAAAAGTCTGGGACCAATCTTGTGTGAAATAGTAGAGCCTCTGACAAGAGAGGGTGGAACTCTGACAGAAAGGCATCCCACAGGTTGACAAGTGGAAGTAGAGTTAGGGCCACATCCTCAGATGGGAGATGATATTTACACATCAATTACAAATTCTCAATTCTAACTTAAAAAGAAGATATTGAAGTGCACTAGCTACATTTAAGTTTTGTGTGCACAAACTTTTATACATCTTCCACTATTTTTAAACATTTAATAACAATGTGATTTTAATATTTTGCATATTTTAAACCCCAACTACTTTATTTTTAGGGTCAGCCAATAATTTTATCTATTCTATTGCACTAGAGACTCCTATTATCCCACACATTTATATTATTCATTTTTTATTGTACTAAGCCAGTACCCTATACTACTATATAGTACTACTATATTACCTTCTAATCTATGGGCTTTATATATAAATAGCTTAGTCTGTTACTTCTTTTTTGTGTACTTTAGAGACGAGTGGGCATCTAAATACTTGTCCTATTCCTGATACCTCTGGAGGTCCAAATCTCCTGTTTGAATATATCTCTCATCATAAAAGTAAATGCAAAATTCTCATTTTCCAGTTGGACCTCATCCGGTAGTTGGATGGGTCCTGATTCTGCCATGCTTGGAGAGACAAAACCATCAGTAAGAGTTTTGACTCTACAAAGACACTCATTCTTGAGTGCTTCAGTGGATCACCTGCAGTTATCAGGAAGGATATTTTTTTTCAGTGTATTCTCTCGCTAATTTTTCCCCTTCTCCTTTCTCTGAAGCATCAGGGGTGGCTACAGCTGAAGATGGAACATGAGATGGGGTGCATTGCGGTGGGACTAAGAATGATCTTTCTTGGGTGCTTGGCTGGCTGCTTCTTGCCCCATGGTCAGGGTCTAACTGATCATATGTGGTGGGGTCAGGAAGGAATTTTCTCTCAGGACAGACTGCAGTATCCATGAGATGGTGGGGGGAGATGGTTGCCTTTCTCTGGGTCACTGGCCAGGATCAACTGGGTGTAGTTTAATTAATTCCCAGCTATTGCAAGGGCCTTAGGTATTAGTGCACCTTGGTCCTTCCTATTCTCTGACTGTGGCACTCAATAGTTTAGTTGTCCTGCACACAGTAAACAAAAAATTATGTTGTAATGTGCATAATTATACTCATTTTATAACCCCCTATGTATGTGTTTTCTTCACTCAGTAGTTAAACTATAAGACTACACTTGTTTTCTAATATTCTGTCATTTTGTTCTGAGTGTATTTAGGATGACAGGCAAGCTGTTTAACAGGATGACCCTAGATACATGCTTCAATAAGTTATGAGTCAATAAACCACTATATGAAGCATATACAAAACAAATGGGAATTATGGTGTCAATGTAATAACATTTCCCCCCCTAAAAGGGAAACCTCAGATTCATTGTTACATCTGACTTTCTGCAAGGAAAGATGACCTTGTGGCTATGGGAGAGGACTAGAAGAGGGTTCTGGGTTTTAATTCTGGCGCCCCTTCAGATTTCTTCTATGACCTTAGGCAAATCATTCATGCTCTCTCTGCCTCACATTCTTCATTCATATAATGGGATTAATAATAGTAATAGAAGGGTGTGTTGAAAATCAAATTTGTTTGCAACACTTGTGGTGTTCCTCAAATGAAAAGTGCTCCAGAAGTAATGTACTTCTGTTTTGCAAGAACATGTCATTTTGGGTTCTGTCTGTTTTGTATGTGAGGAATCAGATGAAAATCCTACTGGTTTTACTGGATACAGTCTGGATATGGAGAAAGAGTGGAAGAGGCTTTTGAGAGAATCATCTCACTGGACAATAAAAATGATGCAGGAGATGGAGACTTTGTTCAAATAATCTGCTTATACAAAACTGTAAGTTAACACTACATCAAGGTGTTCTTGACTACTTTAAATCTATCGTCTGTATTATAAATACAGCTTGCAGAATTCTTTAATTAAAAGTGTGCTCAAAGAAGCATATGCCACCCTTTTTCCCAGGATCCAGAGGCTCCAGAAATCAAGAAGTCTGTAAATTCTCTTCAGGCATTCTAGCAAATAGCCTGTAGGAGAATTTCTTCTTTGCTTTGTTTCCTCACTAATAGTTTGTAACACTTCATAGCTTCTCATACCCGTAACCCATTCCATGCAAGACTATATGACTGGTTCTCTTGTGCTGAGTGGGGAAAGAGACAACAACATTTAGACTACTTATTAGAATTCCTGGACCTGTCCTATGTCTACTATTGTCAATTTACTTGTGCCCTTCCTCTTCATGCCCTGATAAAATACTGCAGCATTCTACAATAGGGAGTAAAATCCTTGCCCCCATTGCAGTCAATGGTAAAACTTCCACTGAATTGAATGGTACAAGGCTTTCACCCTAGGGTCATAGAATAGTGCTAATAAAGTGTTTTTGGCTAGCAGTGCAAAATATAAGGATTTTATATTTTCTAAATTTGAAAATGTTACTCATTACTAATGCTCCCCTTCTATGGGTGGTATTTATTATTTCAGTGACTCTACTTGCTACCCAATATGGAAAAAAGGCTGTAGAATCTGACTCTTGGATATTAGACTGTCTTCTGCGTAGGAATTCCCTCATTTTGTTCTGTAAAGCACCACACTTTTCTATGACTCTAGATAGAAATAATTGTAACATAGTTTGAATAGACTTGTATTTTGGGTATTTTTCAAAAAATAAAAACTAGAAGTCTCCATCTATCTAAATAATTTGAGTGATTCATCTCTGCTTTTCTATTAAAGGTGGAAACTGCCTGTCATAAATATAAAGGGAAGGGTAAACACCTTTAAAATCCCTCCTGGCCAGAGGAAAAATCTTTTCACCTGTAAAGGGTTAAGAAGCTAGGATAACCTCGCTGGCACCTGACCAAAATGACTAATGAGGAGCCAAAATACTTTCAAAAGCTGGGGGGAGGGAGAAACAAAGCCTCTCTCTCTGGCTGTGTGATGCTTTTGCCGGGGACAGAACAGGAATAGAGTCTTAGAACTTAGTAAGTAATCTAGCTAGATATGTGTTAGATTCTGATTTCTTTAAATGGCTGAGAAAATAAGCTGTGCTGAATGGAATGGATATTCCTGTTTTTTGTGTCTTTTTGTAACTTAAGGTTTTGCCTAGAGGGATACTCTATGTTTTGAATCCAATTACCCTGTAAGGTATTTACCATCCTGATTTTACAGAGGTGATTCTTTTTACTTTTTCTTCTATTAAAATTCTTCTTTTAAGAGTCTGAATGCCTTTTCATTGTTCTTAAGATCCAAGGGTTTGGGTCTGTGTTCACCTATGCAAATTGGTGAGGATTTTTATCAAATCTTCCCCTGGAAGGGGGAGAGGGGTAACTTTTGGGAGGATTTTTGGGGAGGAAAGACGTTTCCAAACAGACTCTTTCCTAATAATATACTGGTTAGACATTTGGTGGTGGCAGCAAAAGTCCAAGGGCAAAAGGTAAAATAGTTTGTATTTTGGGATGTTTTAACCTAAGCTGTTAAAAGTAAGCTTAGGAGGTTTTCATGCAGGTCCCCACATCTGTACTCTAGCATTCAGAGTGGGGAAGGAATCTTGACATGGTGGCAGAGCGGTGGGATTAACTTGAAATCATTTTGAGATCAATTTGAGATTTTTTTGAACAAGAAGCACAGATTTTAAAAAGGATTTTTTTTTCCTTTGGGCTGCTTAAAAGCACGTTTTTGGCTGAAAGCAGTTAGATTTCTTTTTTTTCTCTCTGCTTTGGGGCCAGAGCAGAGACAAAAGGGAATTGTCTTTTGTGAGCTGGAGTTTTCTCTACCTAAAGGCAGGGTAGTTAACCTCTTGCAGGGAAATTCACCCTCTTCACAGACCTGAAGAAGTTTTTTTTGTTTGTTTTTTGTTTTTTGGTTAAGAGCAACTAGAGGGGTTTTCTGCCTATTTGCCTGGAGACAAAGGTGTTAGGGTTTTTTTTAAGGATTTCACTGTAGGCTGACAATCACTATCAGAGAACATAGGTATCCAGGCAGCACAGCAAAATTTTACAAGCCAAGTTTTTTTGTTTGTTTGTTTGTTTTGCTTTCTTTCTAACTCTTGGGTGTAAAGTTAGTTAAAAACAGAGAGATTAGGATGACAGACTCCATGGTTCAACAAAAGCTGGAATTAGACAGATTTGAGGCTGAGGAAAAACAAAAGGAAAATGAAAGACAGATAGAGCTCATGCGGATGGGAATGGAGGCAAGGGCCAAAGAACTGGAGGAGAAAGAAAGAGAGGAAGCATGCACTGGAGATGGAGAAGGCAAAGGCTCAGCAGAATAGCAATCCTTCTCCAGGTACCACTTCCTATCCCAGAAAGTTCCCCACCTACACGGCAAGCGATGATACTGAGAACTTCTTAGAAAACTTTGAAAGGGCCTGCCTTAGGTACTAGCATCTCTACAGACCAATACATGGTAGAGCTGAGGCCATAGCTCAGTGGACCCTTAGCTGAGGTGGCGGCTGAAATGCCTAAGGAACACATGAACAAGTATGAACTGTTTAAAACCAAGGTGAAAGTCAGAATGGGTCTAACCCCCGAGAATTCCCATCAGTGGTTCAGAGCCCTAAGGTGGAAACCAGACGTGTCATTTACCTGACATGCCTACCACATTGTGAAACATTGGGATGCCTGGATATCAGGAGCAAGTGTTAAATCTCCAGAAGATTTGCCCTTCCTAATGCAAATGGAGCAGTTCTTAGAGGGTGTTCCTGAGGAAATAGAAAGATACATCCTAGATGGGAAGCCCAAAACTGCAATCGAGGTGGCAGAGATTGGAGCCAAATGGGTGGAGGTGGCAGAAAAGAAAAAAATTGGTCGCAGTTGGAGGGGATACCAGAAGAGACAACGTCCAATCACACCCTACTATCGGGGGCAGCCCAAGGCCCCACCTACCCCCCAGGGAACCCTCCAGCCACCTTAGCGTCCTACCACACTATTCTCCAGCAACCCCCCTTGACCCAGTGACCCGTCAGCTGGATGATGTTTTAAATGTAACGAGTCTGGGCATGTAAAGGCCAACTGCCCCAAGAACCCCAATAGATTACAGATCATTGCACCGGAATAACACCAGAGGTCCTCAGGCCAAGACACCTTGGAGCAGAGGGAAACTGTGAGTTTGGGCGGGAAGAAGGTCACCGCATGGAGGAACACTGGAGCACAAGTGTCGGCTATCCATGCTTCCTTAGTGGACCCCAATTTAATCAACCCAGAGATCCAAGTGATGATTCAACCCTTCAAGTCCACCTCTTTCATTTTGCCTACAGCCAAGTTGCCTGTCCAGTATAAGGGCTGGTTAGGAACATGGACTTTTGCAGTCTATGATGATTATCCCATCCCCATGCTGTTGGGGGAAGACTTGGCCAATCCTGTGAAGCGAGCCAAAAAGGTGGGAATGGTCACCTGCAGCCAAGATAAACAAGCCGTCATGCCTATCTCTGTTTTGAAAACTTCTACCAGGACCCAGTCAGAGGTGATGGACCCAGACACCAGGCTGATATCTGCAACAGCAGTAGTGGATCCAGTCCCAGAGACCCAGACAGAGTCAGAACCGGAACCGGCGGAACATCTAGCACCAGACCCATTGCCAGCACTGAATACAGTACTTGCAACCCCAACACCAGAGGGCCCCACATAATCTGAATCAGCAGCGGTCAATAACCCTACACAAAAGGCTCAGCTGGAGCCTGAACCCCAACATAGTGCACCAGCAGAGAGTGGTTCACAGTCAACAGAAACAGCCCCATCCCCTACATCACTTCCAGAGGGACCGCAATAGGTGCACAATCCAATGAGGAACTGATGTCTCCAGCATCAAGGGAACAGTTCCAGACCAAACAGGAAGTAGATGAAAGCCTCCAGAGAGCTTGGACAGTGACACAGAACAACCCACTGCCTCTCAGGTCTTCTAATCGATCCGGGTTTGTTACAGAAAGAGGACTTTTATACAAGGAAACTCTTTCTGGAGGACACCAGGAAGACTGGCATCCTCAGAGACAAATGGTAGTTCCAACTAAGTACTGGGTCAAGCTCTTGAGCTTAGCCCATGATTATCCCAGTGGCCATGCTGGGGTGAACAGGACCAAAGACCGGTTGGGGAGGTCATTCTACTCAGAGGGAATGGGCAAGGATGTTTCTACCTATGTCCGGTCTTGTGAGGTATGCCAAAAAGTGGGAAAACCCCAAGACCAGGTCAAAGCCCCTCTCCAACCACTCCCCATCATTGAAGTTCCATTTCAGCGAGTAGCTGTGGATATTCTTTGTGGTCCTTTTCTGAAAAAGACACCCAGAGGAAAGCAGTTCATACTGACTTTCATGGATTTTGCCACCCAATGACCGGAAGCAGTAGCTCTAAGCAACACCAAGGCTAAAAGTGTGTGCCAGGCACTAGCAAACATTTTTTTGCCAGGGTAGGTTGGCCCTCCAACATCCTCACAGATGCAGGAACTCATTTCCTGGCAGGAACTATGGAAAGCCTTTGGGAAGCTCAAGGGGTAAATCATTTGGTTGCCACTCCTTACCACCATCAAACAAATGGCATGGTGGAGAAGTTTAATGGAACTTTGGGGGCCATGATACGTAAATTTGTAAATGAGCACTCCAATGATTGGGACCTAGTGTTGCAGTGGTTGCTCTTTGCCTACAGAGCTGTACCACATCCTAGTTTAGGGTTTTCACCATTTGAACTTGTATATGGCTGCGAGGTTAAGGGGCCGTTACAGTTGGTGAAGCAGGAATGGGAGGGATTTACACCTTCTCCAGGAACTAACATTCTGGACTTTGTAACCAACCTACAAAACACCCTACATACCTCTCTAGCCCTTGCTAAAGAAAACCTACAGGATGCTCAAAAAGAGCAAAAAGCCTGGTATGATAAACATGCCAGAGAGCGTTCCTTCAAAGTAGGGGACCAGGTCCTGGTCTTAAAGGCACTCCAGGCCCATAAAATGGAAGTGTCATGGGAAGGGCCATTCACAGTCCAGGAGCACCTGGGAGCTGTTAATTATCTCATAGCATTCCCCACGTCCAACCAAAAGCCTAAAGTATACCATATTAATTCTCGAAAGCCCTTTTATTCCAGAGAATTAAAGGTTTGTCAGTTTACAGCCCAGGGAGGAGATGACGCTGAGTGGCCTGAAGGTGTCTATGAAGGGAAAAGTGCTGGTGGTGTGGAAGAGGTGAATCTCTCCATGACCCTTGGGCATATGCAGCGATAGCAGATCCAGGAACCGTGCACTAGCTATATGCCCACGTTCTCAACCACCCCAGGACTGACTGAACAGGCATACCACTCTATTGACACAGGTAATGCTCACCCAATTAAAGTTCAACTTTACCGGGTGTCTCCTCAAGCTAAAACTGCTATAGAACGGAAGATCCTGGATATGTTACAGATGGGGATAATCCGCTCCTCTGGCAGTGCATGTGCATCTCCAATCGTTCTAGTTCCCAAACCAGATGGGGAGATACATTTTTTGCGTGGACTACTGTAAGCTAAATGCTGTAACTCGCCCCGACAACTATCCAATGCCATGCACAGATGAGCTATTAGAGAAACTGGGACAGGGCCAGTTCATCTCTATCTTGGACTTAACCAAGGGGTAGTGGCAGGTACCGCTAGATGAATCTGCCAAGGAAAGGTCAGCCTTCATCACACCATGTTGGGCTGTATGAATTTAATGTACTCCCTTTTGGGCTGCGGAATGCACCTGCCACCTTCCAAAGACTTGTAGATGGTCTTCTAGTCAGATTAGGAGAATATACAGTCTCCTACCTTGACGATGTGGCCATATTTTCGGATTCCTGGGCAGGACACCTGGAACATCTACAAAAAGTCTTCGAGCACATAAGGGAGGCAGGACTAACTGTTAAGGCTAAGAAGTGTCAAATAGGCCTAAACAGAGTGACTTACCTTGGAGACCAGGTGGGCCAAGGAACTATCAACCCCCTACAGGCCAAAGTGGATGCTATCCAAAAGTGGCCTGTCCCAAAGTTAAAGAAACAGGTTCAATCCTTCTTAGGCTTTGCTGGTTATTACAGATGATTTGTACCACAATACAGCCAAATTGCCGCTCCACTGACAGACCTGACCAAAAAGAAACAGTTAAATGCCGTTCAGTGGACCGAAGAGTATCACAAGGCCTTTAACCAGCTTAAAGCGACATTCATGTCTGACCCTGTACTAAGGGCCCCAGACTTTGACAAACCGTTTCTAATAACCATCGATGCGTCCGAGCGTGGTATGGGACCAGTTTTAATGCAGGAAGGACCGGATCAAGAATTCTACCTTGTATTGTTTCTCAGCAAGAAGCTGTCTGAGAGGGAAAGCAACTGGTCAGCCAGTGAAAAAGAATGTTATGCCATTGTCTATGCTCTGGGAAAGCTATGTGCATATATTTGGGGATGATGTTTCCACCTGCAAACAGACCATACTGTGCTACAGTGGCTTCATACCGCCACGGAAAATAACAAAAACCTTATTCAGTGGAGTTTAGCTCTCCAAGATTTTGATTTTGACATACAAAACATCTCAGGAGCTTCTAACAAAGTGGCTGATGCACTCTCCCATGAAAGTTTTCCAGAATCAACTGGTTAAAATCATCCTTGAGATGTGGAAAATATTGTTAGTCTTTATATACTTGATAGTGTATTTAGAGGTGCATGTGTCTTATTAATTCTGTTTTTTCTTAGAGCTCCAGGAAGAAATCCCAGTCAGTGTTTCACCCTATCTGTGATTTGGGGGGCATGTCATAAATATAAAGGGAAGGGTAAACACCTTTAAAATCCCTCCTGGCCAGAGGAAAAACCTTTTCACCTGTAAAGGGTTAAGAAGCTAGGATAACCTCGCTGGCACCTGAACCAAATGACCAATGAGGAGACAAGATACTTTCAAAAGCTGGGGGGTGGGAAGAAACAAAGCCTCTCTCTCTGGCTGTGTGATGCTTTTGCCAGGGACAGAACAGGAATGGAGTCTTAGAATTTAGTAAGTAATCCAGCTAGATATGTGTTAGATTCTGATTTCTTTAAATGGCCGAGAAAATAAGCTGTGCTGAATGGAATGGATATTCCTGTTTTTTGTGTCTTTTTGTAACTTAAGGTTTTGCGTAGAGGGATTCTTTATGTTTTGAATCTAATTACCCTGTAAGGTATTTACCATCCTGATTTTACAGAGATGATTCTTTTTACTTCTATTAAAATTCTTCTTTTAAGAGTCTGAATGCCTTTTCATTGTTCTTAAGATCCAAGGGTTTGGGTCTGTGTTCACCTATGCAAATTGGTGAGGATTTTTTATCAAACCTTCCCTAGGAAGGGGGGGGAACTTTTGGGATTTTTTTGGGGGAAAGACGTTTCCAAACGGACTCTTTCCTAATAATATACTGGTTAGACATTTGGTGGTGGCAGCAAAAGTCCAAGGGCAAAAGGTAAAATAGTTTGTATTTTGGGACGTTTTAACCTTAGCTGGTTAAAGTAAGCTTAGGAGGTTTTCATGCAGGTCTCCACATCTGTACCCTAGCATTCAGAGTGGGGAAGGAATCTTGACACTGCCCAATTCTGCAGTCCTTATTTAATCAGTTAAAATTAAATACTATAGCATGCATAATATAATATTAACCAATAGGTTAATTTAAGGTTTGTTACTAAATTATAAATGACCACATGGGTCGCATTCTGTGTTCTATACCATGGTATTTTTCTTTTTTATTCCATTAGAAAAATATGTTTTGCTGGCATTGGTGCATCTTTATTCTGGATCATGTGTCAGTTCTGTAGACTATTTTGCATTTGTTTTCAAGAATTTGGAAAACCGTTATTTTTTCCAGATGACCTAGGAAAATATATCTCATAGTAAAATGGAGTTTTCAGTCTTTACAAAATCTTTCTTCCTGTTTAAACAGCATTGTGTTCTTTGTTTAATTCAGTATTGCAAGGTTTATCTGTCAAATATATGCCGTGAAACTATATAGTTTAAATATGTGTTAAGGTTGATTCCATGGCTTTCTAAGCTCTTTTGCTAAACTTCTGTACTCCCTGGCTTATTTTTTATGTTCAGTATGAGATTAACTAGATATAAACCTCATGCCTACATCTGGACTGCTTCTTGGACTTTACTGACTTTTAAAACATCATGGCTGTAACAGCTTGTTATGCTGAAGACTATGTTCATAGTCCTATTTACCAATGTAGCAGAACAATGAATGAAGTGGAAATTCTTGTCTAACTAGTCTAGTAAAAACATAACAAGCAGCAATTAAAAACGTTGCATGACTTCTTAAAAGGCTATGTGACCTACTTTTTTCATATATCCTCATGTCTTTGAAGCTTTAGCTTTTTATCATCTGATAGCATCTATCAGATCATATAGATCAAGATTACATTCTGAAATAAAGCTAAATAGATCAACAAAGAGTTCTCTACTCCTTGCCATTGTTTCTTACACTTTCTGCTCCATCGTAATTTGGAACGTGTAGATTTTGATCAGAACAAGCCTATGTTTGTGATGAAATATCTATTAATAAATCAGACTCAAGAAGCTGGTGAGCTGAGAAATAGCTTTTTAAGAAGAGAGGCATACCACTTTGGAAACATTTTAGATTTATCCAAGCCTGGAGATACCAATTTAACTGACACCTCACTGGTTCTGATTTATTTGACCTGAAGTTTAACCTATGAAAACATATTTCACTAAACTGAAACTAACATTTGTTTGGTTTTTTGTTTATTCAGAGCTGAGATAACAACCTCTCCCCTCCTACCCCACCCAAACAATAAAAACAAAAAAACCCCATGCCTCACCTTTTCCTGAATGGTGCTTTTTCCTAAGAAGATTTTTTAATTTTTTACAGAATTAAGTGTGTTTTTAGACCTTTCTGGCCTGCTGATTACTTGCAGTCTATTTGAATCAGGTAGCTATAGCTGCATTATTGACACACAGTGAAAGAGGGCGTTACGGATACTGTGAGATGAGTCACCTGAAGCAACATTATATCAGCCAGAAAAGATGTAATTTTCTGACAACCAGGGTGTGAACAAGCAATACTGTAGAAATGTTTTTTAAAAATCTACTATCCCATCAGGATTATGTCTAGACTTCATACCACCTATCTACAGAAATCCAGTGGAGAATTAGCTGCAAAAATAGGTACTATGTTCTTGACCATCATTGTAAAAGCAGGTTAGGATTATTTTAAATCAAGTTAAAATATTTCTAACCTCTACTATATATAAGAAAACCCCACCAACTGGGGACTGGGAAAATAGCTACTTAACTGTTACATCCACTTTAAACATGGTGTCAGCTTAATCAGTTTCTAGCAGCTTCAGTTAAATACTATTTCTAGCATGAATCTAAGAGCATCCTGTGAAATTCATGCCTTTGCAGAGGGCCTGCTAAACCCCTATGCAACATGCCACTTAATCCCTTAAAACAGGTTTAAATGGGTCTTAACTGGTGCATGGGAATTTGTGCTTGCTTTCTATAGAAAGGCAATTTCATTTAATTAGATCAAGATTTGGTCCTTGACACACCTTCTATCCAAAACATATTAAAAACTGATTTAATTAGAATTTTCAATTTGAAGGCAATTCCTAACTTGATTCTTAGCTCAGATTACAGAAGACCTAAATAATCCTAGGATACATTACCTCTCATGTACATTTTCTTAAAAAAAAATCCCATTATGCTTGTTTCTTTCCTTCCACTTCTGTTTGATAATTGTATTAATTAATTGTCTCTCACATTACAGGAAAGAACTGTAAACTACATTATGTGAGTCTAATCCTACAGACTGTTCTAATGAAATAGGAACTGCTGGGTGCTCCGCACTTTTTAAAACACAAGGCCATGTATTCAGGCAGCTTAAACATGGATTTAGGAGCCTTTCTAGGCATCCCGTTTTGAATGTCTTGGTTAAAAATTAAAATGGTTAAAGAGAGAATATGCTCCAATTACTAGATCTAATATGATCTCAGGAAAAACCCAGGCAGCTACCCCACTTAATTCCTATAGGCCTATTATGGTCTATAAGAAATGAATATCTTGTTACTTTCCCTTGACTTCATTGCAAAGTTGGATATCGTTCTAAAATAGCTGCTGAGCTACAGAAGAAACTCCCTAGTAGTAACACTAATAGCATGTTTCAAATATCTGTGTTAGAGGGCACAAGCTGATATTTCTTTTATCAACCTTGTAATAGAACAACTTTGCTATTACAAGTCACTACAATCTCAGTGATAATGATAAATAATATTATCCATTCAAGACATATACTTATACATTTGAGGGGAAAGCAGTGGCTTTTCTAAGCATAATACACTAAAATCTCAGGGTCTCCTTATTTTGTCCTTTCTGAAAATCCATTTCCTGCCCCTCATGTACACTTAAGGTAAAGTCAGAGATTCAGAGGCATGTTCTGTTGTCAATTACCATGAACATTGATTTAAATGTTGTGGCAACTTTTCATAAATTGTTCGTGGTAGCATCGTTGAATCAGAATTCTTGCTAACTAACAACAGCACTTGTCTTTTAACATCTGTTTGTACTATAGCTGCTGCAGTAGCAAAGCTATGGAGCAGCAGCAATGCCACTGTAGTTCTGTAGTGTAAACACTTCCCACATCTATAGAAGGGGCTTTTCCATCAATATAAGTAACTGACTGCTCCAAGTGATTGCAGTTAGGTCAACAAAAGAATCTTTTAAGCTATCTAGCTTCACATAACTGTGGTGCTCAGAGAGTGATATTTTTCACAATCCTGAGCAACATAGCTAGGTTGATCTAATTTTTATCTGTAGATCAGACCTTACATTATGTTATCTTAAGAGTATATGAAAAGTTGGGAACAGATTTTTCAGAAAGGACAAAAGGAGGACAGCTTGAAATCTTTAGATGCCCACTTGCTCACTATAGAAGTACTATACTCCTTGTAGAAGTACGTTTATTTGGGATGAGCACTGCTCAGTGTTACAAGAGCTACATATAATAAAAGTAGCATCTGTATATATGTAGACAGAGTTCATATAAAGAGTGCTTTCTATTGGCAGGTATGTTTAAAGTACCATGTATTGTTTGTAAATCTATAAATTCAATAAAGTTTTTGTTATGCACTGCAAATGGCTGTGTGCAACTAAACACTATTGTTCAGTAGCACTATTCTCAGTAGCTGGTAATTAATTCTCAAGTTTGTGTTTAAAAACTGGAGCCATTTTAACTAAAAGGGATTTAACTAAAGGGACATTCTTCCCCCTTCCAACCCACCCCAAAAATCCTGAAGTCAAAGATGCCAAGGTTTCAGGCTACACAGACTCGGTTCCCAAATCCCATCAAAGTTATAATCAGATAATTTTTATGGGTTTATATGTTAGGAATGGATTACATTATTTTGCTTAGTTACTTAAGCAACTCAATCTTTGTGGTTTCAGAAGTCTGACTTTAACTCTATTATTGTTGAATTTGCTTATGGGTATATTAAAAGTCCTTAAAACTGCTGGGGGAAGAGCATGGGGTGAGGAACAGGAAAAAAAAAGAATAAAAATAAATACACTCCATACCTAGAACACACACTTATCACACAAGCGTTTGGGGCTGTTGTATCTCTAATCCATAGTACAGACTTTGATTTAGATAGAATCTCATGATTCTTCTTTAAAAAAAAGTCTTTGGAGGGGGGAGAAGAGTTTTAAATTATAGGAACATACATTTTGCTAATTTAAAATAGTTTTTGTTTTTTAATTTAAAAAAAACAACAACATTCAAAACTGTTTAAATCCATACACAATACCAATCACAGTGTATATAATGAAAGTAATTAATCAATCCGCTATTACTGTAACCCTGAAACTAATGAATATGTTTTCAGTTTCTGAAATCATATGATAGTGACTGTGTATAAAGGCATTAAAGAAAAAGGTAATTTTTGGCAGTATGATTTACAACAAACCAAGATTATCCCAGTTAAAAAAATACATGCCATGCATAGTTTTCAATTTTTCATACAGATATTGGTGGCACACAGGGTCTTCACAACATCCACAGAAGTTTGTTCTGTAACACCAAATCTAATGTTTAAGGGTCTAGAGTGCAGTGTACCTAAGCCTTGAAGTTTATTAGTGTGAAATAACTTAAGAAATTAACTCTTTGCACACAGTGACTTTATGCACGTCAGGTATTTTGAAACAAAGCAACAATGAAGGAGCATAATACATACAATTCTATACCCTAGAGTTTTATTGTCCTTCTGCAAGTCCTAGACTACTGACATGTAAATGGCCAAAATATAAATTGCGGAATATGTCCGGTATAGATGAGTACCTTTGGAACAAGTTTTAGGGGACTATTCATGTTCACTGATGGATTGCTAACTGATTATGTCTTCCCATATTACATACTCAGAAAGGGATGTTGGAGTCAGTGGCTAAAAAAAAACAGCTTAATATGCAGCATTGGTGAAAAAGGAAAACAGGATATTAGAAACTATTAGCAAAGGGATAGAAATATAGTAATGGTACTATGTAAACCCATGGCGCACCCACAACTTGAATACTGGGTCCAGTTATGCTTGCCTTATCTCAAAATGGATATAGTGGAACTGGAAAAGGTTCACAGAAGGACAAATATGATCAAAGGTACAGAACTGCTTCCATATTATAGAATCATAGAATATCAGGGTTGGAAGGGACCTCAGGACATCATCTAGTCCAAATCCCCAACTAAATCATCCCTGCCAGGGCTTTGTCAAGCCTTACCTTAAAATCTCCAAAGAAGGATATTTCACCACCTCCCTAGGTAACCCATTCCAGTGCTTCACCACTCTCCTAGTGAAAAAGTTTTTCCTAATATCCAACCTAAACCTCCCCTGCCCTGCAACTTGAGACCATTAATCCTTGTTCTGTCATCTGCTTCCACTGAGAACAGCCTAGATCCATCCTCTTTGGAACCCCCTTTCAGGTAGTTGAAAGCAGCTATCAAATTCCCCCTCATTCTTCTCTTCTGCAGACTAAATAATCCCAGTTCCCTCAGCCTTTCCTCATAAGTCACATGCTCCAGCCCCCTAATAATTTTGGTTGCCCTCCACTGGACTCTTTCCAATTTTTCCACATCCTTCTTGTAGTGTGGGGCCCAAAACTGGACACAGTACTCCAGATGAGGTCTCACCAATGCCAAATAGAGAGGGGAATGATCACATCCTTCAATCTGCTGGCAATGCTCCTACTTATACAGCCCAAAATCCTGTTAGCCTTCTTGGCAAACAGGGCACACTGTTGACTCATATTCAGCTTCTCGTTCACTGTAACCCCTAGGTCCTTTTCTGAAGAACTGCTGCCTAGCCGCTCGGTCCCTAGTCTGTAGCACTACATGGGATTCTTCCGTTCTAAGTGCAGGACTCTGTACTTGTCCTTCTTGAACCTCGTCAGATTTATTTTGGCCCAATCCTCTAATTTCTCTAGGTCCCTCTGTATCCCTACCCGCCAGCATATCTACCACTCCTCCCAGTTTAGTGTCATCTGCAAACTTGCTAAGGGTGCAAGCCATGCCATCCTCCAGATCATTAATGAAGATATTGAACATAACGGGCCCCAGGACTGACCCTTGGGACACTCCACTTGACGGCAGCTGCCAACTAGACATGGAGCATTTCATCACTACCCGTTGAGCCTGACGATCTAGCCAGCTTTCTATCTTATAGTCCTTATAGTCCATTCATCCAGCCCATACTTCTTTAACTTCCTGGCAAGAATACTGTGGGAGATGGTATCAAAACTTTGCTAAAGTTAAGGAATAACATGTCCACTGATTTTCCCTCATCCACAGAGCCAGTTATCTCGTCATAGAAGCTAATTAGTTTAGTGAGGCATGACATTCCCTTGGTGAATCCCTGCGTACTGTTCCTGATCATTTTCCTCTCCTCTAAGTGCTTCAGAATTGATTATTTGATGACCTGCTCCATGATTTTTCCAGGATTCAGGTGAGGCTGACTGGCCTGTAGTTCCCCAGATCCTCCTCCTTCCCTTTTACATTAGCCTTTTTTCAGTCATCTGGGACCTCCCCCGATCACCATCAGTTTTCAAAGATAATGGCCAATGGCTCTGCAATCACATGAGCCAACTCCTTTAGCACCCTTGGATGCAGTGTATCCGGCCCAACGGACCTGTACTCATCCAGCTTTTCTAAGTAGTCCTGAACCACTTCTTTCTTCACAGAGGGCTGGTCACCTCGTCCCCATGCTGTACTGCCCAGTGCAGTAGTCTGAGAGCTGATCTTGTTCGTGAAGACATAGGCAAAAAAAGCATTGAGTACATTAGCTTTTCCCACATCCTCTGTCACTAGGTTGCATCCCTCATTCAGTAAGGGGCGAACACTTTCCTTGTCCACCTTGTTGTTGTTAACATACCTGAAGAAACCCTTCTTGTTACTCTTAACATCTCTTGCTAGCTGCAACTCCAAGTATGATTTGACCTTCCTGATTTTTCTCCTGCATGCCCAAGCAATATTTTTATACTCCTCCCTGGTCATTTGTCCAATCTTCCACTTCTTGTAAGCTTCTTTTTTGTGTTTAAGATCAGCAAGGATTCCACTGTTAAGCCAAGCTGGTTGCCTGTCATATTTACTATTCTTTCTAAACATCGGTATGGTTTGTTCCTGCAACCGCAATAAGGATTCTTTAAAATACAGCCAGCTCTCCTGGACTCCTTTCCTCTTCATGTTATTCTGCCAGGGGATTCTGCTCATCAGTTCCCTGAGGGATTCAAAGTCTGCTTTTCTGAAGTCTAGGGTCTGTATTCTGCAGCTCTCCTTTCTTCTTTTTGTCATTATCCTGAACTCGACCATCTCATGGTCACTGCCTCCCAGGTACCCCTCCACTTTTGCTTCCCCTACTACTACTTCACATGAGGAGAGATGAAAAATATTAGGGCAGTCCATCTTAGAAAAGAGATGACTGGGGTGGGAGGGTGTAAGATTGAGGCCCATAGAATCACGAATGATGGAGGGGAGAAAAGTGTAATGTACCCATTTTCCAAAATACAAAAATCAGGAATTACTTCATGAAATTAATAGGCAGCTTAATACAAAAAAAGAAAGAGTATTTTTTCATGTAACTCACTCATTTTCATGGAATGTTGTGATGTCTGACTCGGTTAAAAAAAAAGAACTAAATTTCACGGAGGATAGGTCCATCAATGGCTATTAGCTAAAATGGTCAGGAATGCAATCCCATTCTCAGAAGCAACTCTAAACCTCTGGCTGCCAGAAGCCAGTAGGGAAAGACAGGAGATAACAGAACAAGGAGTAATGGTCTCAAGGTTGGATATTAGGAAACACTTTTTCACTAGCAGGGTGGTGAACCACTGGAATGGGTTACCTAGGGAGGTGGTGAAATCTCCTTCTTTAGAGGTTTTTATGGTCAGGCTTGACAAAGCCCTGGCAGGGATGATTTAGTTGGGGATTGGTCATTCTTTAAGCAGGGGGTTGGACTAGATGACATCTTGAGGTCCCTTCCAACCTTGATATTTATGATATTAACAGTTTTTTTCACTATTTAGCTTTATTAAGCACCTGTTTACAATTCCAGACATTGATCGGGAAGGAAAGAAGAAACATGAACCAATATGCTGCAGATTTTTCTCTGCAACACTGCACCACAATCTGATAATGGCTAATTGAATGGACTTTGCTAAAACAGAGTAATGCATAGCATTTTAAAATACCCTGAATGGCCAGAGTTTTTCCTTTAAACCAGTCATGATAAAATATGACCTGTATGAGGGTTAAGTTATGTGAGAAGCAATAAAGGAAATATGAATTGGTTTGAATCAGCAGAGTATTCTCACTAGGTATATATCCTATCACTCTATTCTTCCTAGCAGCTGTGCTTTTAAAATTGATAACTGCAACAACACATGGTAAGAACTCTGAAATAACTTGGAATGAAGAATAATTATTAACAGCTGTTGACTCTGCTGTCTACGTTGTCTAGTCACTTGTTACCTATGCAAAGTGCCGAAAATGATGGATCACAAAGCTAACTGCATCTCTCAGCCATAGTGTAAGCCCAGATAAGTGGGTGCTGATGGAATTTAGTGGGTGAGGGAAGGTTAGACTAGCAACTGGAAGACTGTAAATGTTGATTGATTTTTTCTTACAAATAATTCCCATTGTTGGATTAAGAACCTTCACATTTGTATTAAATATAGCCTGCCAATAAATAAATAAACTTTTGGGAGTTACATGTTCTGTGAAGCTTGAAACTTTCCACATATAATGAGGTTAAATGGCATGCTTAATAGAAGACAATCGGGTGAAATCCTGAAAGTATAAAGTAAGCATAGGCCTTACCATCTTTTATCTATGCAAATCCTCTACATCACCACCAGGCATGTGCTTAACATTATACCTTTGAAAAGTTTTCAGTTGCACAGAAAGACATTTTTGCCAATGTAGGTTCCAGTTTGGTGCAATGAAAGTTCTCTTTCTGGACACACTGAAATTTCAGTAAATTGTCCATCTCCATAGAGAAGACAAATTAAGGCTAGTAATATAACCTGAGCTTACTGAACATGATTTTGATCTGATTTGTTCTGAGCCAAAACACATGCAAGAGATTCATTTCCCTGCTCCTCATCCTGAAGTAAGGAGGAAAATGAGGAACAAGACGATGTAAATGTCCAGTTCTCTCTTACAATGATGCAAAAAATGGGAGACTGACTTAGAGGAAAAGAAAAGCTGAAAAAGCAAAAATGTGGAGAGTAAGAATCAAAAGGGATTAAAGATACACATATGCACAAAAAGAAAGATTCCAAAAAATTCTGCAAGCAATTCTAGTAACAACATCCAGCTGTTACAAAAAATACTAATAGTTTCTAGATATTAAACAGAAAAACTGTCTGATATTCTGTTTGACTAAGTGTAGTTAAAAAGAAGAGAAAGGAATAAGAGATGTCTGAGAATGAACATGTTCTACGGTGGGGAGAATATGTTCACAGTATACCATAGAGTTAATGAACTTTTTTGAACTGATATAGATCAGATCCTCATCTGAAGTTTACTCAACTCCCTTAGACTAACCCCACAAGACCCCTTGAATTTTCCCTCCAACTTTTCACCAGTACATGTAGCAATTCTGACCCAGTTCCCTCAGCCTGAACCCTTCTAGCTCTAAACATGCTCCCCTTAAACTTAAAAGGACCACAGACCCCCCACCCCCTCTTCCTAATCAGAAATGTATACGGGGCAAGAGGATTGCATCTCATGGCTGAAACTCTCTGTTGGGATCTGGGGTTTCCTTATGTCAGAAGTGTTCCAGAAAACACTGCCTTCTCTCCTACCCTGGAAAAGTCCTGTAACTTAATGAGACTGAAAGACATCACCAGGCAAAGTAGAAATGCCAAAACCTGCTAACACTCTGAGAAGTATTTCAGCAGATATGGAAAGCCTATGGGGGAGGGGGAATAGGAGGGAAGAAAGAAAGGAAAGGTGCAAGACAATGGGTGCCTGTCTGAATTTCCTCACTTGTCTGTGTAGGCTGTGGTTATTCCTTTGTCTTTCAGAACTGATTCAGCCATCCCTAGAAATCATATGGATGTTGACAGAGTTCCCTCCTGTGCCAGTGGCACGTACACAGAATATAACAAGAACAGTTAGAATTAGTCATCAGAGCAGTTACAAGAATACATTCTTGTACTTGCCAATTCTTATTGTTCACTGTACTCTCTAATGTTTTGCACACACACTTTAATACCGTTTGTGTCTTTCTCTCAATCCTTTGGTCATCTTGCACCAAACAGATCTACAGTGCTCTATTTAACTCACCTAAAAACTTGCCACCTAAAAACTTGCCAATATGCACAAATTCACTGTCATTACAAAATTATGTTGTTTTTGTGTTTCCAGATACAAAGATAAAAATTACTTTCAGAAACTATAGAACTCTAGGGGTGCAGGTTATCTCTACTTCTCCAGGAACCAAGAACAGTAGGAGTTGATTAAGATGAAATAGCTATTTACTAAACACCTCCAGAAAGATAGCATCCCCTGGGGTGTATAGTTACTCATTTACCTATACTAATTCATACTAGATTTTCCCAGAGACCAACAGACAAAGAAACGGCTTTTGGTATAAAAAGATGGCATTTAAACTGACTTGGGGCCTTCTTTCTGATCCAGCAAACAGAGAGCACCTTTTGACCAAGGTCCCCAGCCCTTACAGAAGGGTTGGAAAGTCTTTGACCTACTAGGACCCCAAAAGATTGATGGGTGATCTCTGGTAAGCTTTTAGCATGCATATAGGAACTATTATTTTTTTGTTTTCTTTTTAATGCTTTTACCTTAAGAATAAATATGCTTCCTTAGAGATGTGTGATAACATAACTGCTGACAATGCACTGTTTGTAGCACTCATAGACAAAGGAAAGTACAGGTGCTGACCTTTAGGCAGAATGGCTTGCTGGGGATATCACAGTGTAACCAGGGAACTGTGCAACCTTAAAACCCCTGGTCAGGAGGGTGAGAGATGTGGGTCCCCACCCAAGAGAGGTGATGACTGGAGGTGGAGACCTTAAGTGGGTCCTTTCACGGGACCATGGCAGGGGAATACAGGTGCAGTTACCCTGAAAGGGGCATATCATTCATACTGATTTTTGAGGTCCTCATCCAAAGAACTCTGAGTACTTTAATAATTAGAATTGAAAGGCACAGAGAAAATAAGTTAATTAAAAGTGAAGAACACTTTCAGAGGGTGTCTATTGTCTCTTCTCCCTCCATGGGGAAACAAAATGAATATCTGAGGTAAGGAAGGAGAATTTGTAATTAACACAGAGTTAATTCAACTGGGACTTGGGTTCAGTTCCTGCCTCTGTCAGATGTCCTGTGTGTCACTGAGCAAGTGACTTAATCTGTGCATGCCTCCAGTCCCTATCTCCGACTATTGATAATAATGCTTCCTGTCAAGGCTGAATCCCCACTCTGACACTTTGAGTACAGAAGGTGGGGGCCCTCAAGGATTTTAAAAATTAATACTTGCCACTCAATGCTTGTATTAAACAACCAGGGTTACAGCTTTTTTGTGAACTTGGCTTGGTAAACACTGCCACCACCCAAATGCAAAAATAACCCTTGGACCCAGGAAGGAGAACTTGGGAATTTTACCCTCTGGGGTACCCTCAAGCCCTTTTACCTACCTCACGTAAAAGCTGAGAAGAAGCAAAGGAAATTAACTGTTGCCATCGGCTAATTAAACAACATATGCACAAACCTCTTAGGACACCAAAAATCATAGAATATCAGGGTTGAAAGGGACGTCAGAAGGTCATCTAGTCCTCAAAGCAGGACCAAATCCCCAACTAAATCATCGCTGCCAGAGCTTTGTCAAGCGTGACCTTAAACCTCTAAGGAAGGAGATTCCACCACCTCTCTAGGTAACCCATTCCAGTGCTTCACCACCCTTCTAGTGAAAAAGTTTTTTTCCTAATATCCAACCTAAACCTCCCCCACTGCAACTTGAGACAATTACTCCTTTACTGTCATCTGCTACCACTGAGACAGTCTAGATCCATCCTCTTTGGAACCTCCTTTCAGGTAGTTGAAAGCAGCTATCAAATCCCCCCTCATTTTTCTCTTCTGCAGATTAAATAATCCCAGTTCCCTCAGCATCTCCTCATAAATCATGTGCTCCAGACCCCTAATCATTTTTGTTGCCCTCCTTTGGATTCTTTCCAATTTTTCCACATCCTTCTTGTAGTGTGGGGCCCAAAACGGGACCTAGTATTCCAGATGAAGCCTCACCAATGTCGAATAGTGGGGAATGATCACATCACTCGATCTGCTGGCAATGCTCCTATTTATATAGCCCAAAATGCCATTAGCCTTCTTGGCAACAAGGGCACACTGTTGACTCATATCCAGCTTCTCATCCACCATAACCCCTGTGCAAAACTGCTGCCTAGCCACTTGGTCCCTAGTCTGTAGCGGTGCATGGGATTCTTCCTTCCTCAGTGCAGGATCTACACTTGTTCTTTTTGAACCTCATCAGATTTATTTTGGCCCAATCTTCTAATTTGTCTAGATCCCTCTGTATCCCTATCCGCCAGCATATCTACCACTCCTCCCAGTTTAGTGTCATCTGCAAACTTGCTAAGGGTGCAAGCCATGCCATCCTCCAGATCATTAATGAAGATATTGAACAAAAACGGTCCCAGGACCGACTCTTGGGGCACTCCATTTGATACCGTCTGCAAACTAGACATGGAGTCATTGATCACTACCCGTTCAGTCTGATGATCTAGCCAGTTTCTATCCACTTTATAGTCCATTAATCCAGCCCATACTTCTTTAATTTGCTAACTCTAATCCAACCCTGTTCTTAAAAAAGATTAAATTTTATTAAAAACAAAAAGGAAGGAAATACACCTGGAATGTAGGCTTTGCTAGATTTTAAAGGCACAATTCCAAAAATTAAGCACCCAAAATAACTTTCTTGGGGGTTCAGCTTAAAGGTTATAAGCAAACAAAAGCATCTGGGGTTAGCATAGAGGAGATTCATAAATCAAAATAAAGAAATAAACCTGATCATGTCTATCTAAACATTTCCTGCCTTCTAATGATTTCTTCTAGGTATGGAAGATAATTTTTCATATCTGGTTCAAACCTTACACAGCATTCCTGCTTATAGCATTGCTGTTCTGTGTCCCTGCAGCCCAGAGAGAACAACAGACAAAGGGAAAGTTTCTTTCCCAATTTAAAAAGTTCTACCTTCCCATTGGCTCTTTTGGTCAGGTGTCCACTTCCTTTTCTTCTACCTGTGGGCTTGTTAATCCTTTACAGGGAAAAGCAAGTAGAGAACAGCTACTAAGAGGAATTTTATAGCTAACTGGCTGGCTGGGTATCCATAAAAGGGAGCTACCCCCACTTCATTTATCACACTTTCTCTACTTTGTCTAATTGGACTGTAAATTCTTTGAGCTATAAGCTAGCACTAGTCAAGTGGTTTTTTTTGTTTTTGTTTTTTTAAACAAAATATTTTTAATCAGAAAGTTCCAATTCATCAAACCCACAATTGTTTGCCATTGACTGTTCCAATATGACAGGAAAAAACATTAAAAGTCTCAAGTTCTTGCTAGACAGCATAACAGGTGAGCTCTACTTTAAACTGCTTGTACAGTGCCTAGTTTTATGGGGCCTCCATATTTCCACTACACACAATTGTAATATTGTTTTTTTTCCTCATTGGGTCATCTTGCACCAAACAATAATACAAATGAATAATAAGTGAAATCCCACACTTAAAATACAATGGACTTTCAAGTATGACTTAATGAACTGGTGAATACTTCAAATTTCCTATAATTGAACCCAGGGGGGCATATTTTCCAAATCTTATTTATCTGAGTAATCCTTACTTAAATAAGTAGTCTGACTTCAGTGGGGTTAGACATGTATGTAAGGGTTAGAAGATTTAAGACCATGATTTTCCAGAATTGTTTGCCTCTTCAATACATATATTGAAGGAAAGGAAAGGAAAGGAAAGGAAAGGAAAGGAAAGGAAAGGAAAGGAAAGGAAAGGAAAGGAAAGGAAAGGCAAGGCAAAGTAAAGAAAACATGCACAGAATAGTACAGAATCCTGGCAAACAGTAAGCACATTTTAGCATGGCTAAAACCTAAGTATCTAAAAGCTGGTGTGGAACCCCAGTAAATAATTGTTGCTACAGATATGTGTGTGTGTGTGTGTCTGTCTGTGTTTACAATTAAGACTGCATGTGAATTCTGCCTGCACTGTCAAATGTTGCATAAAGCATGAACAAGGCTTTGTGTGTATTCTCAGATATAAGAATTCACAAATGCTGCTATATTATTGGAGTGTAGAAATCTACACTAGATAAATTTCAAATTGTTTATTAGGGGAAAACTCTGTCCTCAGATCAGAATGACTCATCTAACCTCTGACATCCTTCCTTCCCTTCTGGGTGCTCTATTCATACATGGAGAACTGAATAGTAGAGTTGAGATTCTCTGTGAATCTGAGAGGTTTAAAAAAAAACAGATTTACCAGCTAAACTCACTCTTTTTTACTTATACAACATTTTAAATAAAAGCAAAAGTTTCTTTCCACTCTCCATTGCAAATGTCTTGTCTGCTTATTTTAACAGAACTGATGGCATATTAGAAATCCCATCCTCAATGGATTGAATAGGAGATGAGAGGATGGCTCTGTATATCCCATTTGGGCTTCACCTTTTAATCTATTGGTTTTATCCATGGCTTTAATTAAAATATTAATAAAAGTACCTTCTCATTTAAGTGCCTTAAAATTAATTGGGCCAAACGTCTGCTTTTAGATATACTAGTGTAAACCCTTTGACTTCAGTGGGATTGGCCAGATATAAAGGAAGGGAAGATTAGGCCCAGTGTATAAATCAGTGCAACACAGCTATAAAAAGTTTTAATTTCCTTCTGGTGTCTAGTCCAGATATATGTTAAGAGCCAGCTACTGCTACCAGCTAATGGAATTAACTCCTTTAGCCTGCATGCTCGAAATCTGTTCTGTGGTAATGAGGGTCACAGGTTCAAATTCTGCAACAACATGAGAGTAACCAAGATAAAGAGAGAGAGAGAGAGAGAGAGAGAGAGAGAGAGAGAGAATAGCCAATAAAATGAAGACTTCCCACTATCATTAAACTAGAGGACCTCATTCACTGAGCCTGCACTCACTGTTGATGTTTTACCATTAATGTCAAATTTGATTGAGTAAAAGGGTGCTGAATCAGACTCATATTGGTTTACGTGTTGCAGAATTCACCTCCAAATTTATATTATAGCAGTAGAAAGAAACTGTTGATGGGAAGTTTTCATTTTTTAGTTGTCTAAACAAAGACCACTTGTGCCTTATTTATTCAACATTCAGTTACTTTACTAGGAGAATGTAAGAATAGAATGTTTTAGATTTTTCTCATCAACTCTGGTAAGTAACTCAATGTGACCGAAAGAAACTATGAAATAAGTAGAATGATTAAAATGTAAAGTCATGCATATTTGTGGGTGTTATAGTCAGTAGACTTTACAAGCCAAAAAGCTGTGAGGGAAATAGAGGCACAAACTGGAGTACAAATTTATACACCTCCAGCTCCATCAGTTCACCCTTCTTCAACTCCCACAATTGATTTGCTCGGGTGTAACAGATCAGTCTTCAGTCCCTTGTCTATTCTGTTTGTGAAGTGTCAATACTTTTAATTACAGCTTCTGATTAATATGGCCTCAAAAGCAACCACTCCCTGACCTTTAAATGCTTAACTATGCAAATGTATTAGTCTATTAACATTGGGGCAGATTCACAGGTATACTCCAGGTGCTTTGTGCTGCTTTAGTAATGCAAAATGGTCACAAATCCAGCTCAAGTGTTCATTTTAAGTTGGAATGTTTGCATAGCTAGTGCAAAACATCCAGAGACTACCAGTGAATCTGAGCCGTTATTTTTTCCTATGGAATATAAATGTACAGTATATGGAAAAACTTAACTGTATAATATAATAATACAAAAGCTTTGTTTTGAAAAAGTTAACACTGCTCTGCCCATAACAAACCTGACATCCACCCACAAAATCACAAATATAAAAAGTTAAACCATCTACCAGTACATAACATCTACTTTTCCACCAATTAGCACATGCCTTTGCCATTACTATAACTATCATAACTCTGGGCCCCTCAATTCACAACGAGAAGTCTGCTCACCCAAGCAGTGGTGTATATTTTTAGTTATGACTAAAATGATTCAAAATTCAATTTTAATAAGCTGCACAGTGAATCAGTTACTCAGAAAACACCCCACTAACAAATGTTGTTTAAAAAAAAGTTAGCCACCAATGAACAATTGGACTGTAACTGATCAATTCCAGCTAGAGCCTAATTTCAAAGACTTATATTTAAAAAATTATGGAAAGAAAACCAAAAAAGCCACCAAAATCAAAGGGCATTAAAAATTAACTCATACGAAATATCACATTATTAGGCCACCATTTTTTTAATAAAACTAGGAATTCATGCCCCATTTTCGAATGTAATCTAAACATACAGCTCTGAGGACAAGCACACAGTAAATGCATTTTTAGTAATTTTCAATTGAAGCAGAAATTGTCAGGATTGTTTGTTGCGGAAAGAATGTAAAACAGTAAACATACTGATGAGTATTATACAGCACGACTTTACATATGAAAATGTAAGTAGGACCTTATGTTTTTATTCTTTTAGTGTTAAGCATTCTTTCGTAATGCTTAAAAATATATTTAAACATTTGAGGCAAAGTTGGTGTTTACATCCCAGTTGGCATCTAATTAAATGTATTTCTGTTTGTGGAAAATCGAGCATCTGGGACTGGCATGGGATCTTGTGATGACCAAAAGTATAACTAGGTTAAAAAAGAACTGGATAAGTTTGTAGAAGATAGGTCCATCAACTGCTATCAGCCAAGATGGTCAGGGATGCACCCCATTCTTAGGGCAACCCTCACCCTCTGACTACCAGAAGCCAGGAGTGGAACACTGGCAGATCACCCCATAATTGCCCTGTTCTGTACACTCCCCCTGAAGATCTGGTATGGGCCACTGTCAGAGACAGGCTACTTGGCAAGATGGATGATGGTCTGACACAGTGTGGCAGCTCTTATGTTCTCTCAGATAAAAAGTAGTTTTTAAGGAGGCAAGAACGTATATTTCAGAGATCGGCAACCTTTGGCATGCAGCCCACCAGGATGAGTCCCCTGGCAGGCTGGGACAGTTTGTTTAGCTGCTGAATCCGCAGGTTCAGCCGATTGCCGCTCCAGGCCAATGAGGGCTGTGGGAAGTGGCGCGGGCCGAGAGATGTGCTGGCCACCGATCCCTAGTATATTTTAAAAAATGCGATATAATCAATTTCTTACTGCACAATACATTTATCAAAATCACTTGTATTCATTAATAATTTGCAAACAGGAAAAATGATTCATCCACTTTATAGAGCTTAAATCAGCCAATCTGAGAACAGAAACGTGATTAAAGTGACCAGTAATATAGCATAAACAACAAATACTAGACCAGTTCACAGGAAAAAATATAAGCAGACGAATAATTTGCATGAGCAAATTTTAAACAAACAAACTAACTGCAAAGAAACAAGTTTGGAGGACTCACAACAAGTCTGAATTATTCACATAAAGGACTAAATTATTCAGTTAAATTATTTGTAGTTGATTAACAACATTTTTAGTATAACCCAATTTATATTCCATTTTAAAATCCATAAACAGTTTCACTGTAGACTTTCTGATAGTGAAAAGGTATTGCAGCCAATTAAGGAAACAATGTAACATTTTTACAATTGATAGGAATTCTTTGTCTTTTGTGATATATAAAATTGGAAATATTGATCTATCAATAACCATCATACAAATTGAATGAAGGCTTTTAAAATAAGTCAAAATAAACGAGATAAAATTCATGTAGAATTAGGTTTTGAACCTGTAAATGCTTATGCCCATGGTGAACTCTGCACACATAAGAACTCCTGTTGTCTCCAATGGGAATAATCACAGGTATATTAAAAAAATATGTCTACAGGATCCAGCCTTTACTTTGTTAAGGTCTCTATTTTCTTTCCCCTTATTTCTCTTCTCTTGTGCCCTTATTTTAAATTATTAGCAGAGTGTTCAGCCCTATAAGCCCCCTGTACACAGAACTACCCTTCAATGGATATGCTGCATTATATTAATAGGTATAAAATGTGTTTGCTGCTTTTGTTTTTGTAAACATCACAGTAAATCTACTGAACAAGAAAACACTCATATCAAGGCTGTGAAACACACTAAAAAAAGCAACATAAAGCTAAAATTCCATTCTTTAATGAATCTTCTATGATAATGTGCTAGTAATGTGCCAAATCTTGACTGTGCATCCATTGAACATACTGGAAGTGGTACAGGGAACACTGCTCCTGGAGGCATTTTCCCTCAGACAGACACTACTAGTAAAATCCTGGCTTAATATGTCAGAGTTTTGTCACTGATTTCAGTGGGGCCTGGATTTCACCATATGTCTTTTGAAACACTTGTGAGGCATTAACTATCACACTCATTGAAAACATCAAATATGCGGTACCCTGCCACACCATGAACAACTAGTGCCCTGCAAAAGGGAAGGAAGGCTAGGGTCACTTCTATTAACCTTTGCTATTCACCTAGTGGAGTCTAATTTCATAGCCATTGTGCCTCTCCTGAATGCAGAGATCGTAACAGTAATGAGCAGAAATGGTCAATAGTTAAAAATATTAAACACATTTTGAATTTAGGGGAAAGAAAAACAGAAACTATTTCAATTATTTTTTTCCTGGAATGTTGCTCTGTTTTTTTTTTACCAGTTATACAACCGGCTGGATGTTTTAATTTCCCCTACTCCCTTTTTTTATCAGCTCTTGTAACCAGCTGTTGTTAAGAGGGGCAAAGGAGAAGGTTCCTTGTATCACATCCTCCCAGCACACCCTTGCTAAGATGAATATCATCCTGCCCTTTGTGTTTGTACCACATTTTTGAAAGCATGAAGTGCTATGAAATTTCTTAGGATACTTATGAAAGATAAACTATGCAGTGCATTGCCTCGGGTAATGATATAAGTCATTGGTGCTGTAAAGTGGTAGCATTAGTTTTAACGGCAAGATTGTGAGTGCAAGAAACCCCCTTCATCCCCTGTATTACTTCTCATGATAATGTTTCTTGTGTTTTCTGCATTCTGGGACTGTTTGTACATGTCTCTTCTACCCCATCCCATCCCTTCCCCTTGGGAAGAGGACTCCTGAAAGGGGGTTTAGAATCCTACAACCATAGGGTTAGAAGGGACCACAAGGGTCATCTAGTCAAAGCCTTGTCAAGATGCAGCATTTGTTTGTGGTGTTGGGTAAGAGGAAGGGTGGAGGGACATAGCCCAACACCCCTCTGCATCAACCCACAGTATGGAGCCAATGGACTGGAGACAGAAAGATGCCCATTTCAACAGATGCTCACAGCCTGTACACAAGGGTCAGGCCTTGGAGAGGTGGTGCTTGCCAGAGACAAGATTCCTCTAGGATGCCTTCTGGTGTAGTGCAGGTCTGCACTGCCCCTCCCCTCCCATGGGTTAATAACTACACTTGCCATACATTCCCTTGTTTGTTTGCTTTTTAATCAGTCTCCATTCCCCATTACTCATTATCTTAGCATTTGTCATTTGTGTATTCATTTGGTTTAATTTTAGAGGCTTTTATTTTTTAAACCTGAACATTCAAGCATTGGCAGTGTTTCAAACCAACATCTACAATAGGAAGTAGGGGATATATTGGAAGCCAGGCAAAAGCTCATCCATCCATTATGTTAGTTCTGCCATTAAGAATCACTGGCTAATGGATTTCTGATGTAGATGGAAGTTTTTGTGCCACAGAGATATTACTGTGACAGATGAGGTCACAATAGCTTTAACTGATAATCTTTCAAGCCTGAAGAGTTTGCTTTCATGGCTTCTGCTGAAGCATTTCCATTGCAATGAATGATATTTAGATCATCCAAGTTCTCTATTGCAAAGCATGTTGCTTTTATTTTTTGTTTCAATTACCGAGGCCTTAAGCTTGCTTCAATGATAAAAGTATAAATCATGTTAATTAGAAAAAAATAAAGGGGGGATCTTAAAGGACAAAATAAAGGCCCAGAAGGTCTAGATAGTGAAAAGTCATCTTTGAAGTAAAATCTTCACTAATTTGAAATTAACTTTAAAACATGTAAAAAAACCCCACGCCAAAACAAAACCAAAGCCATGACTTACTGTCCTTCTGATTTTCTGCTCACTTGTTTTATAGAAGCAGCAGTGATGTGATTTTGTAGTAGATTTTCAGAAACAGCACATTAAACAAATTAATAAACAAAGCAGTAATTTTTGTATGTATCCCATTTCATTCAGTTTAGTAGTATATGGGAGAGGGTACACACAGATATCATAAGATATTGTTCTTTAGTGAAATAAATTAATGTAATAATTGGGAAGAAGAAAGAAAAGAAGAGAGATTATCCTATAATAAACATGCAAAGTTAGATGAGTCATCTAAGATCTGCATAGACCTCACTTAATGCTCACTGAAGTCTATGGAAAGACTTCTATTGACTTCAAATGGCTCTGGATCATGCAGTCTGTGAAGACCTTCTTTTTGACCATTAATATATTTCTCTTCCCCCTCCCCTGTTCTTACCTGCCACTTTTTAATATATGTTTTAATGTATATATATTAAATTTATATTTTATATTCAATATATTCTTAATACAATGTGGAATTTGAGCTCCAAAGGGGCAAAGATGTTGGCTTTTTAAATAAGGACAAACCATGTTTTATATCCATGGCAGTATAAAAAATAAAATAAATATTGAAATATAAGAAAAACAAATGCCTTATTTGCCTTTTATCAGTCCCTAAAGCATGATAGTCCTGGAAACCATCAGACCTAGGAACTAATTTTTTTTTTATTATTTTGTCCAAATTATGCCATTTATGAAGTGGTCCAGGTTGGGATGGGAGTGTAGTGGAGCCCTTTCTTCCTTTAGAATCTCAGGGAGAGATTGAGCCAGGGAGACCATCCATCTCCCGGAGAAGAGTAGAGAAGAAAGTATGGCTTCTTGATCCCCTCCCACTTGGAATAATAAACCTCCCTTTGAATGTGGAGACAACAGATGTCTCTGGCACATACACACAGGGCACTCTACTCAGCACTGATAAGGCCTTAGCTGGAGTATGGTATCCAGTTTTTTGCATCACACTTTGGGTAAGATTTGTACAAATGGGAGAAAGTCCAGAGGAGTGCAAGGAAAATTATTAAAGAAAACATGACCAATGAGAAAAGATTGAAGAAAAATTGTGTTTGTTTAGTCTGTATAGGAAAAGACTGAGGGGGGACATGATAATGGTGTTCAAGTATATAAAAAGTTGTTATAAAGAGGAAGGTGATAAATTGTTCTCCTTAATCACTGAGGACAGGACAAGAAGTAATGGGTTTAAATTGCAGCAAGGGAGATTTAGGTTAGACATTAGGAAAAACTCCTAACTGTAAGGGTAGTTAAGCACTGGTACAATTTATCTAGGGAGGTTTTGGAATCTTTCATTGGGACTTTTTCAGAACTGGTTAGAGAAACACCTGCCAGGGATGGTCATAATACTTAGCCCTTCCTCAATGCAAGGAACTGGATTAGATGATATATTGAAATCCCTTCAAGTACTACATTTCTGTGATTCTATAAAGGTTTGTTTCTTGTGCCCTCCCCACTACTCAAGAGCCATTCACAATCTTCTGGCTCTATAATTTTCCATCATACTCTGTTCTTAGAAACTTAGAAACACTCAGAGATGGTCTTCATATCTGTGATATAAAGAGGGATAGATACCCATGGAGCTACAGATAGTCCTGATCCCTCTTCCCCAATGGAATTATTTTTAATCAAAGTCTATTTCTGCCTAGAGTTTGTGAATTAGTTAGTATTTAATTTTGCCCCCTCTCCCCCCGCCCACATATGGCACCTCCTCCACTGCCAAAGGGCCCAATTTGCCTTTGATTTAAATTGAGGTGACAAAATAGTGAGTCAGGTCCACTATCTTCAGTGTGAAAGTACATGTAGCTAGTCATGTGAGCAGCAATGTGACTAAATCCCAGGTGATCACCAATCTGCTTTAATATTGTCTATAGCTCATTCTCTACACATTTACAGATACACACACACATACGCATGTGCATATATACAATATATAAAGGATTCAGAAAGAAAGAAATTCCTACTTTGGAATGATTAAATGTCCTCTAGTCAAAAAGGAACATAAGAATGGCCATACTGGGTCAGACCAAAGGTCTATCAAACCCAATATCCTGTCCTCTGACAGGGGCCAATGGCAAGTCCCACAAAGGGAATGAACAGACAGGTTATCATCAAGTGATCCATGCCCTGTCACCCAAACCCAGCTTCTGGCAAACAGAGGCTAGGGACACCATTCCTGCCCATGCTGGCTAATAGCCATTGCTGGACCTATCTTCCATGAATCTATCTAGCTCCCTTTTGAACCCCATTATAGTATTGGCTTTCACAACACCCTCTGGCAAGGAGTTCCAGAGGTTGGAAGTGTGTTGCGTGAAAAAAATACTTTCTTGTGTTTGTTTAAAACTGGCTACTTATTAATTTCATTTGGTGGACCCTTGTTCTTGTATTATGAGAAGGAGTAAATAACACTTCCTTATTTACTTTCTCTATACCACTCATGATTTTACAGACTTCTATCTTATCCTTAGTTGCCTCTTTTCCAAGCTGAAAAGTCCCATTCTTATTAATCTCTCCTCGTACGGAAGCTGTTCTATACCCCTAATAATTTTTGTTGCCCTTTTTGGAACCTTTTCTAATTCCAATACATCTTTTTTGAGATGGGGTGACCACATCTGCACACAGTATTCAACCATGGACATATTTCATTTTTTTACCAAAAAACCCCAAACAAACAAACAAAAAACCAAAATGTCTAGCAAGATTCATTTTTGGTGCAGTTTACAGAACTTTAGCTGTCCTTGCAGTTCAATGGCCCAGGGATCCCCTCCATGCCAAGTGGCAGAGGATACATCATACTCTCATCAGGCCTGACACACTCATTGCTCTAACACTCTGTTGTCATAAACTGTATATAAAAGGTGTTGTGTAAGGTGTGAATGTAAACTGGTAACACGCTGATCATTAAATTATTGGTAATGTATATACAGGTGAGGAATAAAGAACTATAGGAGTGTGCTGAAAACATGTTCCTAAATGTGTTTAACAGGCAGTGCATATACCCAGCCTGCCATAGACAAAGGAATGTTGATTTGCTGGCTTGACTGTGTTTCACATGAAAACTAAGCAAAGGAAGACCAAAAGGACATTAAATGTATGGTAAACAAAGTCATCCGGTGACCAAGTGGTGGAAGATAGCCTCTGAATCTCCATAAATGATGTTGACTCCATCTTCCGGCGCATGGGATTATGTGTCTGCTTGACTGGCTTTTTTAATTTCAATTTGAAAAAAAAAGAATGGAATTAGGGGGAGCAGAAACCATGTGCTCTCTTCAAACAGGATCAATGAACTTTGGGAAGATATAAGCTGAGGCAAAAAACCATTTTGTTATCCTTTGCTGTATGGACAAAAGAGACCAGAGCTCTTTTAATCTGAGAAAGTTGGATCCTTGAATTGAGGCGTCGGGAGGGGGTGCAGGGTTTGAAGTCTTTGGGAACTGATTGTAGGTGAGAAACCTATTTACACAAAGATTGTAATTTGCTGAAGTTAAGTTTTGGTCAGTAGTAAAGTGTATTTAGTTTGGTTTTATTTTACTTGTAGCTATTTATGTGAATTCTATTCCTATTATCCTTAAATATCTGTTCTTTGTTAACAAACTTATTCTTGCTTTATTGCAAAACCATCTCAGTGCTGTGTGTTAAAGTGAAGGGTAGAATTCTCTGAAAACTAACAGCCTGGTGTGTGAACTGTCTCATAGGAGGCCACAGAGTTGATAACTTCTGCGAGAATTGAGTGAGAGTGACTGGATACTGCAGAATCTCTAGAGAACTTGGTAATTGGGGTTCACTGATTGTTACTGGCAAGCAAGATATGGACTAGCAGAATCCTGAGAAGTTTGCTAGTGAGGTAGACAAATTGGTGTATCAGGGAGCTGCAGCAGCAGAGCTCACTTTTTCTGAGGCAGAGCAGTAACAGAGTGGCTCACAATTCTGGTGACCTGAGCAAAGTGTTGCAAGTATTATGGAGCGCTTACACCAGGATGTACCTACCTGTTCTAAGGAAAATAAATTATTTGTGTGTAGGAGTAGCTTTTTCCAGTTTAGATTAAGTGAATTTGGAACAGGTTTAAGTTAAACTGAAATGAGTCTCTGCCAAGCTGAAACAAATGTCCTCAAAGGGATTTGGGCAGGCTTACTCCCCTGTTTTAAAAACAGATTTCAGTTAAATCAGTGGAACTTTTCCATGTAAACAAAGTCTTTAGTGTCTCTGTGCCTCAGTTCCCCAGCTGTAACTTATGATAATCACACTTCCCTACCTCACAGGGGATTTATAAGGATAAATCTAATAGAGATTGTGAGTTGCTCAGATACTACAGTTTTGGGGACTACATAAATGCCTCAGGCTATGTCTGTACTTCCCTGAAGGTTGGACTATGGGGGTGTGAATAGCAGCGTGCATCAAATTGCTGCACTGTGACTCTCCATGTCTGAGGGTGAGAGCTAAAACTTTCCCAGTTAGCATTAGCATTTAGAGGACTACATTAATGTGAACTAGGAAACTTTTTGTTCGTGCCCACAGTGTCCATATAGGGCAGTCACAGCTCAGCACTTTGGTGCCTGCTATTTACGCTCCTGTGGTCTGAACTGTGGGGTAGTGATGACAAGCCCTTAAATAGATAAAAGAATAGAACAATGTTCATGGCTGGGTGATATTAGATGCCTGGTTATGCATGGGGTATGTTTCTATTTGAATTGTAGAGCTCTTCACATCTGCAGATATCCATGGACCATGTTTGCCAATCATGGATGGATGCAGATCAAAATTTTAATCTAGAGCCCTGCAAATCTGTGGATATTCACTTTTTATCCATAGATCATGTTTGCCGATCAGCTTCAGATACAAATTTTGTATCCACACAGGGCTCTAATGATAAGCTACCTATTTCAAGCACCGAATTGGGTGCTGGAAATTTTATCATTTTTCAGGGAAGTAGCTGTACCTCTCCAAAGCTCAAAATGGCATAATTAATAAATGTCCCCCTCTGTTAGCAGTTTCTCTTTCTCATTCATATTTGACAGATATTATACCCTTCTATTTATCTTTTTTGATTCAGTTAAGATGACATTCATAATGTCTAAGATGTTTAAAAAAAACTAGTGTAATTAATTCTTTTCAAATTGAGAATAGAGCTTATTTGATTCCCTTTTGACGCAGTAAGCCTAAGCCAAACAAAGTTTATCTTTTTTATTTCAAATGCACCTTTGAGACAAAAGCTGGGGCTGACACTTCTTGCCAGCTCATATTTAATGAAATATGACTTTCATTTATTTTATTTCTCATCATTCATGTTTATAGGCTATGCATACTTGCTTTGACTCTTTAATTTCTTATAGAATGGCATACCCACCACTTGTCTTCAAATCTTTTCTTTCTGAAGACATACATTATTTATCTGCATTGGTTGAATTATTGTTGTCCCTTGTCCATTATCCTTTAAAACATCTCAGTACTCTATCTGCAGTTTATTATTATTTACATCAATTATCTATTCCTGAGCCACAGTTTATGAGGGCTAGAGGGCTCTGACATCTGCCTTGCCTGTCAAATCTTATCAAAGCTTTCACTCAACATTGTCATTTGTAAATCTGCAAGAGTGCTCCAAACAATACTCATTTAAATAGTTTACTGATTGATTTAGTGCACAGTTGGCTAAATTAAACACTTTCTTCCCAACTCCAAGTCTCTAACTTAATGTTTGGCATGACCTTACCTCTTTCTTGGGAAATGAATTTTGATCAGAGATATCTGATCATGATTTTCAGAGTAATTTAGGAAATAGGCAAACTGACATTAGTCCAAAATGAAAAGATTGCAATTTTGTAAGTATTGCACAGGAACACAGTCTTGCCCACAATTTACTGATAAGTTGGAGCTGCAATTCTATGGTATCTCCTCTTAGACTACAATACTAACTTCAAGAATTTATTTGCTGTTTCATTGCCTAGCCTATTCCACTGTTTTGACTAAGCCAGCATTGAGTGTGCTAAAGAAATCATCAATTGACCCCAAAATTGCTGAATGGGATGACAGGAGTTTTATTTTATTTTATTTTTTATTTTCAATCTAAATTCTAGTGACCTGGGTTCTCTGATTTTATTGCCATAATATTCTGCCATTGTGATGCAATAAACTTTGTTTACATTATGTGACATAAGCTCATTCACTAACAGAAATTGGGAGACAAAATCTGGATATTCTTTTGAATACTAGCTGTATAAATAAATATTCATTGTAGAAGGGATTCTCAGGTGAGTATTCTAAGCACCAAGCTAATCACCAAAAGGGGCACCACCATCCTGGCTTTAGAATGGGTAAAACATGCTCAGATTGGTGGAGGAATGACTATTTTTTGAATCCTAATAAGAGTTATACGGCATATTGCTTGATGGTGTCAGGACTTAGGTAGTTGGGCATGCCCAGCAGCAGAAAGTTCAGTTCCTGGGAGACTTTAGCAGCAGAAAGTTTGATGCCTACAGATGAATGGTACTTTTGTGAATGCCAGTGGTGCCTAAATGTTAGATGTAAGTACATAAAATGTCACCTGGGCACCCCTTGTGAATCTAGCCTGTCAAGTTTTCTTCCCCACTCTGAACTCTAGGGCACAGATGTGGGGACCTGCATGAAAACCTCCTAAGCTTACTTTTAACAGCTTAGGTTAAAACTTCCCTAAAGTACAAACTATTTTACCTTTTGCCCTTGGACTTTCGCTACCACCACCAAACATCTAACTGGTATTATATTATTAGGAAAGAGTCTGTTTGGAAACATCTTTCCCCCCCCAAAAATCCTCCCAAACGTTACCCCCCCTTTCCTGGGGAAGGTTTGATAAAAATCCTCACCAATTTGCATAGGTGACCACAGACCCAAACCCTTGGATCTTAAGAATAATGAAAACCATTCAGACTCTTAAAAGAAGAATTTTAATAGAAGGAAAAGTAAAAAGAATCACCTCTGTATAATCAGGATGGTAAATACCTTACAGGGTAATTAGATTCAAAGCATAGAGAATCCCTCTAGGCAAAACCTAAGTTACAAAAAGACACAAAAACAGGAATCTCCATTCCATTCAGCACAGCTCATTTTCTCAGCCATTTAAAGAAATCAGAATCCAATGCATATCTAGCTAGATTACTTACTAAGTTCTAAGACTCCATTCCTGTTCTGTCCCTGGCAAAAGCATCATACAGCCAGAGAGAGAGACTTTGTTTCTCCCTCCCTCCAGCTTTTGAAAATATCTTGTCTCATCATTGGTCATCTTGGTCAGGTGCCAGCGAGGTTATCCTAGCTTCTTAACCCTTTACAGGTGAAAGGGTTTTTCCTCTGACCAGGAGGGATTTTAAAGGTGTTTACCCTTCCCTTTGTATTTATGACAAGCCCAGTGGGTGAAATTCTGCTCATGTTGATTTCAAGGGGAATCTTTTCCATTGACTTCACTGGGGCTGGGAGTCTACCAAGAGCGTCTGATCTGTTGGATCAACTGAGCTGTGCTAAGGCTTGGACTGGAAAAGTCAAATGTAGGCATGAGAAGTATGTATCTACAAGTACTCCCGAGGCAGAAGCCTTCATCTTCATCTCTTGGGCTGCATGCACTACACAGGATGGAGTTGTCTCATAATTATATGCAGAACTTGGAAAGTTCTCTAACAGGAATGGAAGAGTGGTTGCTGGTTGAACAGCAATCAGCAATGAGTAGTGGACAGCGTGTGGCAGTACACAGCCCTGAGGACGCGACCAGGACTATGGAAATGCTTTGATGGACCATTTCAGTATCCCTCCTGCCTAAAGACACCCATTTATGCTAGATCATATTTAACAAACTATTGTACAATACCCCAGGAGAGCCAGGATAGTAACTGCAGAGTATCTGATTTATCTTTGCCTTTCTTTTGTGTCACTGTAATGACAATAAATAAATGTACTAAAACAAAGAGCTTCCTCTAAATTCTCAGTCTGACCTTAAATTAAAAGCCCCATTCCCATTAACACTATGATCAGGGGGGTTTGTTTGTTTGTTTTTTTATTGTGAAACACCCAGCATTTATCAAACACATTCATTTAGTCATTCAGTGGAGTTGATCAACCCCAGGAATATGAATGGACCCAAAAACATTTTGTGCTTCTCTCTCCAGTATTCAGTACCTTTTTATCCTGATGAGCTGCTAAAGTGAGGCAATGGGGACTGCTGAGATCAATAGGTTGCAACACTCCCAGTTTATTGCAACCCTTTCATATTGCACAACCAGCACTCCTCAGCCAGTGCTGGAGCTCTTTTCTTGGACTGCATTTCTACTGCACTGTGGAGCCAACAGGCAGCTGCAACCTGACCAATCTCAAGCATTCAAAAATCATGAGATAGACTTAAACATAATGGGGCTGATTAAAAATACTAATTCTGGTTTCTTCTTAATTTTCCTTCTGGCGTTTGAGGGTTTAGGGTTCCTGTTTCCCAGCTTTGCTCCACAACAATGAGAGCTAGAAACTTACTTTTACACTACAACTACACTACACTCCATTTTCAATGCTGCAGTGGAAAACAGGCTGTGTCCACGCTGCAGTGTGGTCAGTGAAATGTTCCGGCAGCGGGGACAGGTCTTCAACAGCTCCCCCATGGTAGAGCCTTTCCCTGCTGCCAGAGTCTTTACCTAGGTTGGGAAAAGGCTCCAGCAGCTAGGAGATAGCAGAGCAATTCCCTGATGCTTTTTCTTTGGCAGGAAAGAGGTCCAGAAAGAGGAGCTCCCAGAGTTATTTCCCTCAGACACAAAAGGACTCTAGCAGAAGGGAGTTGACAGCCTTTCCTGCCTGCCTCTCCACCAGAGCCTTCTCCCTGGTGACAGAGGCTTCTCCTGAGGCAGGGAAAGGCCCTGGCTGCTGAGAAGCAGCAGGACACTATGCAGCTAAAAATATCAGTGTAGACTGGAAGACATGGCTTGGGTGAGTAGGGAGCCAAGTAGGGTATGTACTTAGGTACATACACACACCCTTCAGGTGTGTCCATACTCTAGTCGCCTAAGTTATGCCTCATCATCTACATGGCTAGTTAAGCCTGTGCTTGCAAGGTACCTGAGTACATACTCTACACACTGCCAAAAGAAGTATCCAGCATAGACATAGCCTTAGTGAAATGAAAGCTGAAATTCTCATGTAATCACATGTCTCCAGAAGCTGGGACTTCTAAGAAAAAGCCTACATACCATGAGATTTTCAATAAAATTGTGGAAAGTAGCAACATTATAGCTGCAGGCACTCTGCTTGCACTACCAGTGCAGCAAAATAGATACCTGCCAACCTGGGTTCCCTTTGCTACTGGTGTTTCCCAGCCTGCTTAGCTATCTCTCCAAAACAGCACTCCAAAATTGTTTTAACTGAGCTTCTTTCAGAACTATTTGGTAATATAGACCAAAGGTTATTTTTCTCCAATATATAGTACAACTAGTGGAGTACTGTATAAATATAGGCCATCTCTACAATGGTGACAAGCACTGTTTTTGTTTTGTTTCCCACCCTAGCAGTACATTAAAAATGCAGTGCATGGATGCAAATTCTCACACTGCACTGTTGTATTCAGAAACCATTATCTCCACAGGAAATAATAGCAAGTGGATATATTAATTAAGAGTTCTGCACACTAACAATGAAGATAAGGTGTGTTGACACTGTAGCTATGTGAATAAGAATAGCTAGAGATTCCTACAGAAATTGACATTGAATCCTTTTACAGTAAATACATTTACTTACAGTAAATACTGACTGTAAACTAGCTAGCAATACCTATGGGTAATGCTACTGCTAAATTTCACATGAAAGACTCTCTCACTTAAGTGATTGGGCAAATCTCTTAAGATCAGTGTGCCTCAGATTCTACATCTGTAAAATGATAATGAAGGTAGTATACAGTATTGTTGTAGCTGTCTTGGTCCCAGAATGTTAGAGACACACGATGGGTGCAGTTTTGTTTTATTTTAGATTTTCAATCTAAATTCAAGTGACCTGGATTCTCTGATTTTATTGCCATAATATTGTGCCATCGTGATACAATAAACTTGTTTACATTATGTGACATAAGCTCATTCACTAACAGAAATTTAGAGACAAAATCTGGATATTCTTTTGAATACTAGCTGTATAAATAAATATTCATTGTAGAAGGGATTCTCAGGTGACTATTCTAAGCACCAAGCTAATCACCAAAAGGGGCACCACCATCCTCGCTTTAGAGTGGGTTAAACATGCTCAGATTGGTGGAGGAATGACTATTTTTTTAATCCTAATAAGAGTCATACGGCACATTGCTTGATGGTGTCAAGACTTAGGTGGTTGTGCATGCCCAGCAGCAGAAATTTCAGTTCCTGGGAGACTTTAGCAGCAGAAAGTTTGATGCCTACAGATGAATGGTATTTTTGTGATGCCTAAATGTTAGATGTAAGTATATAAAGTGGCACATGGGCACCCCTTGTGAATCTAGCCCCATGGGTGAAATTCTGCTTGTGTTGATGTCAAGGGGAGTCTTTTCCATTGACTTCACTGCGGCTGGGACAACCTTTTGAGCTTATTCAAAGCTGTGTTTGCTCGATAGCTTGTGTCTCTCATCAACAGACATTGGTCCACTAAAAGATACTACTGCACTATTTTGTGATACAGTATTTTGTGTCTCTAATCAGGATAATACTTAACGACCACACTGAGGAGTGGCAAGGATTAATTAAGTTCGCAGTACACTATGAAGACGAGACATGCATTGCTGTGTAAGTGCTAAGTATGATTAGTACTAAACTTTGAAGACTTAATTTAAAAAAATAAAAACCTCAATTTGGAAAATAGTGTAATTTAAATAAAGAATCTGACTTGTTTTCCAAGGAGTCCAAGGGCATTAAACATCCATCTACATAACATCAACAAAATAGTAGAGTAAAGAGTATAATTAGAATGAGCTGCAAATAAAAAAAGGGTTTAAGTCCATTTTTTTTAAGTATCCACACCCTTTTTTGCGTCCCAAACTGTGATTATATTTACTCAAGTCTCTGATATACACACACGCACTAGCCCACGATGCACTTTTTGTAATGTAGGCTTCTCCCCTTATGGATGTGCAAACTAGATAAAATGAAATAAGCACCAACCTGAATATTCACCCATACCTTTTGAAACAAATACTGAGCTAATCGTACTTTAAAATCAATTTTTCCCCTTGTTCGAGCAATTCCAGTGAAGTCAATGGGAGATGAGCCAGCTTATACTGTCTGAATTTGGTGTGAGTTTATTATCTGCTACAGAAAGATTCAACAACATGAAATGAAATAGGAGAAACATGGAAGTAACTTCTGAGAAGTCCCCCAGATTTTCACAAATATTTCATGTTTTACAGGAGAGGAGAGTGTGGAAAAAGAAAGATCTCTCCAAGAAAGCAGTCACTGAGGCAGGATCAGTGGGAGAAATCCAGATTTCAATGAGAGCCAGGAGGTGGAGAAAATAGGAAATGAAACAACTGTGGATGACAGTGATTTCCTAGACATTGATTGGCATTCCAAAGCCGCAAGGTAAGGGGAAGGGAGTACTGAAAGTAGGGATGGGTCTGAGGCTGGAGGGTTGAGGATTGTTGGGGAGGAGGTGATGATGAGAGAGGGTGGAGGAAGGGATAAGGGGAGGGCCAAATGTATGAAAGGATGAGAGGGTAAAGGAGGAGGAAAAGGAAGTGCCTGTTCAATGTGGATTTGTGAGAGTGAGAGGATTGGTGGAATTACATTGAGTTTAAATAAAGCTCCAAAACACACACAAAAACCTCATAAATGTTTTTGCATGCATTTAAACTTTACATACAGAGAGTAGTACCATTTTGTGGTCGACAAATGCATACACAAGCCACCATTTTTTCATGGACTAAAATTCTCACAGTAAAACTTGAAATATTTTGTAAAATTCTGGGTCCACTTGAAATTTCAGATTGATTCCTCAGGCTGTCCCTGCAATTTATTCTAATTCCTAGTACTTTCACAAAAAGCAATCAAGAATTTCCCTTGGTTTTATTTTCATTTTGAAATTTTGAAAATTATAGCCCCTTTCCATTATTAGCCAAGCCACTCTCTCTAAGCACTGCACTGTGCACTAGTGATTATGGAGGTAGCATCTTTATTGTGCTGACATGGCAGCTTTCACTGGCTAAACAGTGTTTTGGCACCGAAAAAAAGACAAATATTTCACTCTTCAGAAAAAATCAGTTTATTTTTTGACAGTTGCCCAAACAGTAACATCTTTGCACAGTCATACAGATGAGTTCATTTTAAAAGCACTAATAGTTTTCTCTTTCCTGACCATTATATATTAATGAATGTTATTTTTCTTCTATCTGGTATATTGTCTAGCTTTGTTTTTGCTTTCTAATCTGGCATGGTATATGATATAATGTGAAAGGTTTTTTCTTAACTGAAACAAAAAAGTAGCAATCCATCCCTCTTCTCCCTAGAGATACTAGGTTTTAGGGTATAAAAATATGGTCTCAGTGGGAGGAAATTGAATAAACCATGTCAATAATAAAACCACACATTCTATTGTACATAATACTGTATGTTCCTTTCAAATAGCACAGCTTGTGTATGCCAGTTGTTTTCTTTTGCCCTGATTGAGACATTGTACAACAATCCCTTTCTGCTAAGAAATTCAGCATTACTTTATTAATTATTATTATTATTATTATTACTATTATTATTTATTTTATTTTATTGTTTGTAAGAGTATCAAACACTCAGGAAAAACACAGCTAAAATAAAAATCTGTTCTTACCATCTCCTTCCCTCGGAACTGCTATTAATAATTTGGACTTCCACAGTGCCTTTCATCTTAGGCCTTGATCTTGCAAACACTTATGTACATGTTTAACTTTACTATGCTGTGTAGCCTGGGACTACATGCAGTAATAAAAGTAAGTACATGTGTAAGTGTTGGGCTGGATCAAAACTGTAGGATCTCAAAACATAATATAAATGCAGACCAATGAAGCCTTAGTACCTGTGGTGTCAGTAAATAATTATTTCCCACATTTTGCAGAGGCAGAAAACTGTGGTACAGAGAAAAAGTAGGGTTGCCTATCCTCCAAGATTGTCCTAGAGTCTCCAGGAATTAAAGATTAATCTTTAATTAAAGATTATGTCATGATAAAACCTCCAGGCATATGTTCAACCAAAATTGGCAACCCTAAGAATAAGGGAGCTGCTGAACTCCCCCTCTCCCCCCCACCCCACTTTCTTAAACTTCCCATGGTTTTAGTGAGGGCACAAAGGAGAAAGTTGCTCAGCTCTTCACAAGATCTGGCCCAAGATGAAGCTGAGTGTGATGTATCCAGAGGTCCAGGAATCAAAGCCACTTTTCTCAAATCCCTAGCTTGTCCTTGTCTCTGGTCTGAATGGTTAGATGTGGGCAGGAGCACCTAGGCTACACTTACACTATATATGTAGTGAGAAGCAGGCTGCATCCTCTTCATGGTTTGTAGCTACACGTATCAGTGAAAGGCTCTGGCAGAGGCAAGGCAGCAGGGAAAAGATTCAGTAGCTCCACACTGCCAGAGTCTTTCAGTGAGGAAAGAGGGGAAGGGAGGATATGCAGCAGGGAAACACTCTGTCTTTCCTCTAGCGCTGTCAAGCAATTAAAAACATTTATCGCAATTTAAAAAATGAATCACAATCTATCTCGCTCTTAAACAATAATAGAATACCAGAGCCTTTCCCTGCTGCCAGAGTATTTTTCCTGTGAGGGGCAGGCTCCAGCAGTGGGGATGAAATAGAACACTACACTGCAATAAATAGCAGTGTAGAAGGGGAGGCACAGCTTGGACAAGTAGAGAACCACGTAGAGTATGTACTCTAGTAAATATCTATACCCTTCAAGCATGTCTTTACTTGCCTAAGCCGAGACTTGCAGACTACACTGTTTATAGCCATGCTGGGGGTGGTTCACATGTATGTATATTATACTTCACCAAAAGAAGTGTGCAGTGTAGACTTACCCCCTAGAGGAATTCTAATAGTCCTTTAAAATCTCCAGACATTTTCCAGCATGCGTTTGATCTATCTAGCAGTGAGGTATGGAATTATTCTCAACTCACGGATTATTTTAAATGTTTAGTGAAAAAAAAATCCAATGTCATGTTCCAATTGGGATATACTAGTACTCCTGGCAGCCCCTGGGCATTCGGCTCAGCTCTTTATAAATATCCATACAATCAAACAATGTAATCTACACAGGGAAGAGAACAGGACAAAATCATTTATCTAAAAGAATGCTTGCTCCCTTATATGCATAAACATTGCAAGGTTTTCAATGTATTAAAGAGTAGGTTTGGTTGAACTGAAAATATTTCACAAATATTTTGAAAACCAGTTTGAAAGAATGGAAAAGAGTGAAGATGCAGGGCAAGAGTAAACTGGTTTCCTAGAAGATTAGGGAAGGGAGGTTAGATAAATGCATGATTTATTAAAGTGGTTAACAGTGGTTATGAGGCTATAAATTCTCCACCCTTACCTGGTGGAGCTCATTGCCTATAAATTTCACTGTGGATGCTTCTAACTGCAATAAAGATTTTTCCCCTTTTTGCACTGAATGGAGTTCCATCTTGCCTGTCTCTGGGTACACTACCTTCTGCCCATATTATGGAAGTGTATGGAGATTCAACTCTTGTTGAGGACCATGACAGAAGGGTTTACCTGGCCTATTAGGTTGGGTGTTTTTGTTTGTTTGTTTGCTTTTTGTTGTCTTATTTTATTTATTTATTGGTTTGGTTTAAATCTGATGTACTCTGCAGCCTTACTTACTGTGTTTGCCTATACAGAACAGTACTGGATGCTAAAAGCAATAATGGCCTAAAAGACTAAACCCGATCAAACCATTTGGATATCATGAAAGTGACGGAACAAAATTCATGACATTTCACAAAGGTGTTAATTCTGTGCGGCTTCTGTGGAGTTAGGATTCTGTTGTCACAACATTTTCACAACTAAAAGCCAAAGGGTTTGTTCGTCAATCCATAATCAGACATCTTCCTGATTTCTATTTTCTTTTATAGGAAGGGGAAAGGCGGACCATGAAGTTGAAATACAGGACAGAGTGTCAGAAGACTCTGACTACAGGAATGCAAAATAGTTTTAGATATTGTTACAGTAGCTCTTGTACAAAATAATCAATAAAGTGATCTCACAGAATTTCCTGTTTTCTAATTCACAAAGCGCATCTAACTATACGATTAAAAAAATAAACAAAAAGGATGATCACAAAATGTTGTGGTAGTTTGTTTTTTTCATTATATTCAAGGTCCAATGTAGAGTAGGGTTGTTTGATTGTGATAGGTTATGACATTCACATAGCAATGGCTCTGGTTTCCTGACTAATTGAGCATATTCTGTGTGGTCAGGAGAATTAGCAGCAGTCAGTTTGACTCTGAGGAAGTGACTGCTCTGAGGTAAACAAGACTGGTGAGTGCTTAGCATTTCTGAAAAAACATCAATCCAACTGTGGGTGCTGAGCATTTTTGAAGATGTGACCTTACATGTTTGACCCATCCCAAAGATTGAACTTTTAATTTTGTTATCTCAAATCTTAATGATAGATTAGGGATGACAAAAATTGTTAAAACAAAATATTTGTCTCCATACTGTACCTTTGGTGTTGTATGTGAAATATTAGCATTCATATATATTTTTACTTTGAAAAGGAAAATCAAATTGCTTTTATTTTTTGCTAGATGTTTGATAATGTTATCTAGCTAGAATCTTTCTCTATATGAGTCTGATTCAGCTCCTATTAAAATCAATGCTAACACCCCTATTTCATGTCAATGAGAGTTGGATTAAGCTTTGTATTGCACTCTCATGATTCAATTTTCTCTGAATTCATCATGATACCTGATGACAATTAACTAGATACTTCATTGTAAAAAGTTTTTGTTGTTTGTTTGTTTTTTTTGTTTGTTTGTTTGTTTTTTCAAAAATGGAGTGGGTGGCATAAAAACTGGATGAAATAAAGAATTTATATTATAATTTTTGTAGCCCATATAATTTGTAGTTTGGCAAATAAATCAATATCAAATTACAAGACAAAGAATTGTTTTCTCAAGGTGTGAAAATATGACCTTTACAGTTTTCCAGAAAAAGGCCCCAATATAATTTCTTATTCTTCCTTTCATCAAACCAGCCATTTCTTCATGTTTGATGGAGATTACTTGAACCTGGTAACTTCTGGTCTTTGAACTGAATATTTGTAAAAGACGACTTTCCCCCCATGCTGAGCACAAAAAGCTAGTTGTAAATTGGCAGATGAAGTACTGTGTATATCCCAATATTCCTCAATACAGGATAAAAATGAAATTCACTATTAATACAAAATATATTCTACTGTTATTATATGTGTAATGCCATAGAACTTACAATACCTAATTTCTGTGTATATCATCATACTTTCTTAAGGCTATATTTTGTATTCTCTATGAAAGTGCCAGGGTTTAGCTATTTCTTGTAAAGGGGAAATGATGGGTTTTGTTGTACTACTACATCATTGCTGAGGTTTGGCTATGCTTTTTGTCATGCTGGATTCTCTTTTCTTCTCCCACCCCAACTATTGTCTAATAGAAGATCCTCCCTCTCTCAGATTCTCTCCTCTCAAACTGTATGGCCCAACTCCCATCCTTCTGATTGATGTAAAAGAGAGAGACTTCCCCATTTTATCTTCTCCTTCAAATAATTTGCACTCTTCTAGGCTGCTCAGAGCTTTCCCAAGCCTCGAAGTGAAATTAATATGTGTCTGCCACATATTGTGAGTAGAAGCGAAACTGACTGGTTAGTTTCAAATATTCAACGTGGATGAAGTAATATCTTTTATTGGATCAGCTTCTGATGGTGAGAGAGACAAGATTTTGAGTTTACACAGAGCTCTTCTTCAAGTCTGGGAAACTTAGAGTGTCACAATTAAATGCAGTGCGGAACAGATTTTTCAGCATAAGAAGTTAACACATATTTCAAGGGACCACTCAGGATTCATAGATTCATAGATACTAAGGTCAGAAGGGACCATTCTGATCATCTAGTCCGACCTCCTGCACAGCGCAGGCCACAGAATCTCACCCACCCACTCCTATGAAAAACCTCATCTATGTCTGAGCTATTGAAGTCCTTAAATCATGGTTTAAAGACTTCAAGGAGCAGAGAAGCCTCCCTCAAGTGACCCGTGCCCCATGCTACAGAGGAAGGTGAAAAACCTCCAGGGCCTTTCCAATCTGCCCTGGAGGAAATTTCCCTCCCGACCCCAAATATGGCAATCAGCTAAACCCTGAGCATATGGGCAAGATTCACCAGCCAGATACTACAGAAAATTCTTTCCTGGGTAACTCAGATCCCATCCATCTAATATCCCATCTCAGGGGATTAGGCCTATTTACCCTGAATATTTAAAGATCAATTACTTACCAAAATTCCATTATCCCATCATACCATCTCCTCCATAAACTTATCAAGTAGAATCTTAAAACCAGATAGATCTTTTGCCCCCACTGCTTCCCTTGGAAGGCTATTCCAAAACTTCACTCCTCTGATGGTTAGAAACCTTCATCTAATTTCAAGTCTAAACTTCCCGATGACCAGTTTATATCCATTTGTTCTTGTGTCCACATTGGTGCTGAGCTTAAATAATTCCTCTCCGTTTCTGGTATTTATCCCTCTGATATATTTATAGAGAGCACTCATATCTCCCCTCAACCTTCTTTTAGTTAGGCTAAACAAGCCAAGCTCCTTAAGTCTCCTTTCATAAGACAAGTTTTCCATTCCTCGGATCATCCTAGTAGCCCTTCTCTGTACCTGCTCCAGTTTGAATTCATCCTTTTTAAACATGGGAGACCAGAACTGCACACAATATTTTAGGTGAGGTCTTACCAGTGCCTTGTATAATGGTACTAAAACCAGGATGAAGTGGATAGTTTCACTGAGGTGCTGGAAAGGTAGTAGTTTAGACAAATGCCTAATCCTTGAGTGAGTGAAAAGGCGTTGGGAAAGAGAATAACAGTACAACACCCATTTTCTCAGAGAGAAGTAATTCAGGCTCTGCATATACTACTGCTGCCCACGCAGTTCTGTGAGCCTACATCTAAAATGGTCAAATTTACTACAGTGCCAAAGTGGATAAGCTGCAGCACTGAATCTCCCCACATGTACTGTGCCTACTCAATGGCAAATGTTCAGTTTCCCCAAACCCTGTGTGTGATGCGCACCGTACATATGTATCATCAGTGTAGCAAGAGTTAATCAGTCAGAGAACATTATCTGGTAATTAAATCTAATCTAACTCTTGATTTTCTCTGATAACTTGATTTTGAATTGATTCCTTATTTGACATTGTGGTTGAAAGACAAATTTGTATAGAGTATCACTGACATGCTCTGATTTGGCATTTTCTATGTTCCTCAAAACACTTTTGGATGTTGTATAGAAAACATACAGTGTTGCCAGCATAAGAACATAAGAATGGCCATATTAGGTCAGACCAACAGTCCATCTAGCCCAGTATCTTGTCTTCTGATACTGTCCAATGCCAGATGCTCCAAATGGAATGAACAGAACAGAGCAATTATTCAGTGATCCATCTCCTTTTGTCCGATCCCAGCATCTGGCAGTCAGAGGCTTAGGGACATCCAGAACATGGGGTTGCATCCCTGACCATTTTGGCTCTTGTGATTTTATGTGTCTCAGATTATTTGACTTCTGGAGTCACATGATTACATGAGAATTTCAGCTTTTTTTAAAGTAAGTTTCTAGCTTTCAAGGTTGCAGAGAAAGTCTTGAAAATGTGAACCGTAACTCAAAAGTTTGAAAGGAAATAAAAAGAACCCAAAATGTATTATTTTAAAAAATCATATCTTTTGCGGGGTATGACTATATTTCAATACTTGGCATTGACAATAATGTTTTTTTGTGTTTTTACCATTAAATGTCATGTTTACAAAGTGCTAATATGCATACATTCTTAATTGAAAGTATAGATGATTGATTTCATTGGCATTTACCAAGAACTCATGTCATGTGTCCGTTACTGAAATCCTTAATTCTACAGTCAAATTGGATTATATGAAGAGAAGATTGCAATCAACAGGAAATGAACTTTGAATGCTTTATTAATGGATTTGGTGGAAATCAAATTTCAGTATTTATACTGTAATTATATTCTCCCTTCACCTTAGAGCCATTGTTAATAATGTAACAGCTAAGCTATTTAAATATAATGCAATAGCAGATTTTCCACACCAAATTCAATGACTTTTAAATTGGTAGCATCTGATTTTTTGTGAAAATGTTGCAATTATGTTAACTGATTAAAAATTCACACTGGAAAAGTTCTCAGTGTTTTTTGCTTCCTAAAATCTTGACATTTAATTTTCTGAACAGTCACCTTGTGCTGTACAATAGAAATCATATAATCAACATGTAGTTAAAGAGGCAATCCAAAAATGTCAATAGATATGATTAATACTTTGACACAGAGACATATGTACTTGTAGGATTTGGGAAAATTTTGGGGTGGGATGAGGTCTAATTTTCATCATATTGGGCAGGGGTGGTGACCCTAGCTGTTGTTTGTCAGAAGCTGGGAATGAGCGACAGGAGATGTGCTAATTGCCTTTGGGGCACCTGGCATTGGCCACTGTTGGAAGACAGGATATTGGGCTAGATGGACCTTTGGTCTGACCCTATATGGCCGTTCTTGTGTTCTAATTGCCATCAGCTCATCAACTTGTGACGATCAACATAGCTTCATTGAAGCTCCATTATATATTGTAGAATTAGGTGTTGCCAAATCAGAGATGTAAACCCAATTGGCAAAATCCAATAAAATGTTTCATGCAGCCAGAGACCCTACACAACAGCCCCCCTCTCTCTCTCTGTTCTACACCTGGCAATATGCCTCTCTCAAAAAAGCCCCACATTTTTTTCAATTTCCATTCCCCCAGTCTCTCTCTCAAACTGCGCCCACCTGTAACACAGTTCAGAGAAGGGAAACCCAGTAATCAGCAATCTAGATATGTAAAAATATTTTCCTTAGCCTACAGCTGGAATTCTGAAAAGTCATATCAATCCAGAGCATTTGTCACTGGTCTAGGTTAGAGTTCAAAATGAAGGCCTCAAACCTGCCATCTGTAATCAGACAAAAGTCTACTTTATGTCAATGACTAGGTTTATTTAAACATGAGCTATAGGAACAGGCTGAAAGTTTAATGATATTTTAACCATTCTTTATTTTAAAGGGGAAGAGATCTTTCTATTATTGGCGTCCCAGAAATGTGGACTAAGCCGGTGAACTCCTGAGTCCATTTTCTTGGATGCTGAACCATTCACAAAAGTCCTTTTTCAATGGGAAAACCATGTAATAAAATCACCAAAATAAATTTATTTCAATTTCCCATTTAGCATGAATTTCTTTATAAATCTGATGAGTTCCTGAAGTGATCAATAGTGCAAAACATGTATTAATGAATTGACTTGATGGAATGAGTTATCATTCAATGGGATCTTCAGGTTTAGATCTTATCTACAATGGTGATATTAACCACTGTTAGGGCTTGCACTAGTGTAGCCACTAGCCTAGATGTGCTGCAGTGATGTAAATTATGATTTGCACCAGTGGGGTTTGCTCTAGTTTTCCACCATGTTGACACTAAGGGTTTGAAGCTGCATCACTGGGTAAAAACTGTAGTGTAGACCAGGGATGTCTTTAGATAAATTCTCAGAAGTAGAGAAAGCTCGATATTACAGATCTCTCCTGGGCACCTCCAATAAATGAGATTAGGAGATGTGACTCAAAGGATTAGGATTAACATCTGCCATGCAAAATAGAGCCTCATCTAAATTATGAAATCATTCTGACTGCCTTTCATATGGGATGATTCACCCCATATTAAGGCCACACCCCTAGCCACAACAAAAGTCACTCAAAAAGTAGGATATGCTATTTTGAAATTTTTTTCATCAGGTAGTGAATTTAGCCTACTGTGACCTGTATTATTACATGGCATTCAGTTTGGTGACACCCGCAACAAGTAGAATGCCACTGTAATGAAAATATAAATACCCAAAGAGAGAGCTTGTGGGGATGATGAAATATTTGGAACACTCTAATTTTCTAAATGAAGAATAATAGATTACTTCTGTGAGCTTGGTCACCTGATTGAAGAAATGGGGAATTCACTGCTTTGGAATGTCATTATTTCCACTAGTTAAAAAAAACACATTAAAATAATAAATAAGAATTAGGTTGCTTTGTCAAAGTTGTGTCAGTTATTTTGCAAAACTAAAGAAATCGAGTTCATAATTAGGAGTGATTTAGTGTATATTTCTGTCCTTTCTTTTACAGGGCATTTGGTTCTTGTTTTTAAAAAAGGACACTTTGACACTTGGAAATAAACAGAAGTCAAGTCAATTAAATTGGAAAAATTCTGGCTTTTCTGCAAAAAAGCTCACAATGAGCACACTTGCACATGCTCAAGACAGAAGAGTTCAGCACACACTTAAGTTCATTCTTAGATTGAGTCCTGCTGTCCTGGCCCTCACTGTCCACCATGTATATATTTTTCTCAAGATATCACTAATCTTTGTCATTCCTACATATATGACGTAGCTACAGTTGTGTCTCTTTTAACTTCACATTCTTGCATGGAGTTCCTTGTTTCCATTCTGATCAAAAGATCATTTATCCTCTCTCAGAAAGTACCTTACTCTATATATACTATACATGGTGATAAGCTGGTTCTAGAAAGTTTAAGCCTATGGTGTTTGTTTCTTCCCTTAAGAAAGCACTATATGCCCTGGCTCTATAACAAATGAGCTTTTCATTATATTACATTTATTATTAATGGGTAGATTGTCCCTTACAAAGAATTCTCATGAAAGGAGGTAGTCAACAAGTGCCTGCAAAACTGTAAGAGCAGTTTACATCTGCTTAACTCTGCACTTTGGTTATTGGCATCTAGGAACAAATTGATTTCTAGACACAGGTTGTTTTACCTATTTGGGGAAATAGCCCAAATATCACTAAGCAGTAGCTCAAGAGATTTATCTGACAAAAATCTTTGCCTCCAGCAATCTTTGATTCCTTTCGGCTGAGCTGACATTCCTGCCCACAGAACTCATTAGTATCAGACATGCTGGGGATGGGTAGGTGAGTCTATTCATACACGGTGAAATAAAATTCAGTTCAAACCTTTGTCCTAGAAGGAACATAATATTTGAAATGGAAAATGGTATAATTTATACAGACACACCCTTTCATTTCCATATTCCTCTGCATTTGCTGGTTCAAGAACAGAAACAACATTTTCAAAGTAAGCCAAAAAGAGTTAACATTATTTTCACTTTGACTGGGAATAGAGTATATAATTATTTCTCAGAGACTCATAGATATCAAGCTCAGAAGGGACCATTCTGATCATCTAGTCTGACCTCCTGCACAACTCAGGCCACAGAATCTCACCCACCCATACCTGCAATAAACCTCTCACTTATGTCTGAGCTTTTGAAGTCCTCAAATCATGGTTTAAAGACTTCAAGGAGCAGAGAATCCTCCAGCAAGTGACTCATGCCCCATGCTACAGAGGAAGGTGAAAAACCTCCAGGCCTCTTCCAATCTGCCCTGGAGGAAAATTCCATCCCAACCCCAAATATGGTGATCAGCTGAACCCTTAGCATATGGGCAAGATTCACCAGCCAGATACCCAGGAAAGAATTCTCTGTAATAACTCAGATCCCACCCCATCCAAAATCCCATCATAGGCCATTGGGCCTATTTACCATGAATAGTTAAAGATCAATTAATTACCAAAATCATGTTATCCCATCATACCATCTCCTCCATAAACTTATCGAGTTTAATCTTAAAGCCAGATAGGTCTTTTGCCCCCACTGCTTCCCTTGGAAGGCTATTCCAAAACTTCACTCCTCTGATGGTTAGAAACCTTCATCTAATTTCAAGTCTAAACTTCCCGATGACCAGTTTATATCCATTTGTTCTTGTGTCCACATTGGTACTGAGCTTAAATAATTCCTCTCCGTTTCTGGTATTTATCCCTCTGATATATTTATAGCGAGCAATCATATCTCCCCTCAACCTTCTTTTGGTTAGGCTAAACAAGCCAAGCTCCTTGAGTCTCCTTTCATAAAACAGGTTTTCCATTCCTCGGATCATCCTAGTAGCCCTTCTCTGTACCTCTTCCAGTTTGAATTCATCCTTCTTAAACATGGGAGAACAGAACTGCACACAGTATTCCAGATGAGGTCTCACCAGTGCCTTGTATAACAGTATTAATACCTCCTTATCTCTACTGGAAATACTTCACCTGATGCATCCCAAGACTGCATTAGCTTTTTTCACTGTCATATCACATTGGTGGCTCAGAGTCATCCTGTGGTCAACCAATACTCTAAGGTCCTTCTCCTCCTCCTTCCTCTCAGTTCAGCAACCCTGAGAAGTTTGGAGCTCTTTACAACTTAATTTTCAAACTTTATCTGAAACAAATAGAGCCTCTGTTTGTTTTTTGGCCTGCTCATCATTAAACAAACTCCTGGGGATGCAGCTGTGGTCTTCTTTATCTATAAATGTATTACAGTAGATTCTGCTTAATAGCAATCCTGATATTAGCAACTTCCAGTTAAAGGGAACCAATCCCATACCAGTAACATCAATGTTAATAGAATTTGAATATTGGTAATGAAATGCTGCTTAATAGCAACTTTTTTTTTTTTTGGAACGAAGCTCCCACCTGCAGGCAGGTTTGTGAGGCAGCAGCCAGGGAAAGTGGTGCTGGGATGTGCTTTCCCTGGCTGTGGCCCTGCAAACCTGCCTGCAGCAGATGCTCATCGCATCCCATCCCATCCCAGCAATTCCTTCTAGGGTTGCTGCTTATGCACAGGGACCACAAAGAAAATAAGGGGCTGTGGATAGGGCAGCAGCGGGGAGATGGGCTGCACTCTGATGCTGGGGCTGTACAGTACCTCCCCATGCAGTCTCCAGGCTGTACCTTGCTGGGCGACTGCATGCAGGGAAGGAAGCAATGGGACATTCTGGGCCCCAACTCCCAGAGCGTGAAGAGGGAGGTATGGTGCAGCCCTGTGTGCCTCCATTGCCTTCATTTTGCATAGAAAGCCCCAGCATCTGGTCTGCAGCCCGCTCGCCGCTGCTCTGCCTGCAGGCAGGCTTGCAGGGCTCCAGCCAGGCATATCCCATTGGTTTATTTCCTGTCTGCACCCTCACAAAACTGCCTTCTGTATATTAGCAATTGCTGGATAACAGCAACATTTTACTGGTATTGAGGGGTTGCTAATTAGAAGTTCTTCCAAGTCAGCCTATGAGCTAAGTAATTCCACTAGCATCAAACTGTCTCAACACCCTGTAAGCACATGTTCACTTGTCAGCTGAAGTGCTAGTGTCACTGATGCAAAGGACTATGGTGGTTGTTAGTTTCTTGGAATATCATAATAGAAGGGAATAAAAACAATAGAAGTTTCCTTTCTTTTTTAGGACCGCTGATATTAGTCAATTTCAGTGATTCTAGGAAGCGCTGTGATTGGCCAGCAGGCAATGGGGAATCTGTTCATAAAAGGCAGTGCTAGGAGGATTTGTCTCTTTTCCTGTTCTGGTCCTGCAACCTGCAGGTGCACAAGAGACACTCTGCAGAGCTATCATCTGGCTCTGGATTTGGGAATCAAAGGGAAGTCAAGCCAGTGACAGCTCAGAACAGCAAATTGCTTTCTCTTTTCCACTGCTGGCAGGGTGGGTAGCCTTTAGAAAGGATTTTCTTTGTGTGTTAAAATGACTATGTAAGAGAGTTGTAGCCACTTAAGTAAAAATGTAAAGCTTGTGTCCACCCTCACTGGCCTCATCCATTTGCATCCCTCCTCTTGGCTTATGAAGTAAAGAAGTAGGCCTGTGACAATCTCATTATGATTGAGTGATCTGGAAAGACACTGGGTGTTTTTTTCAAGAATCTTACCTTATGGTGAGTTTGCTCTGGGGGAGGTTTGCTCTTTGGGTCTGGGATTGATTCCTTATGGCAGAAGGAGGCTGTTTGGTGATCCTCTTTTGGAATACACCTGGGAGGGAAAGATATTTCCCTTCATATGCCTGGGAGTATACAAAAGAGTCTTGGGACAACACTCAGAGAAACATATATTCTCTAGGGGCCTAGGAATGACCACAACCTATTAACAGTGATAAATGTGTTAAAGTCTGTCTAATTTAGGCTTTAGTCAATTTTAAATCAGTATTCATTTCCCTAACCGAGACAAGGCCTAAGTGTTTATTGAAATTTGGTCCTTTTTAACTATTCCTGATTAATACCATGTGTAGTGTTTCAGGGATGGTGTGGATTAAGCTAAACAGGAACAAGGCACTCTTATTTCACAATGTATGTCCACACTTGGAATTGTTCAGGAATAGGCATTACACTTTCATTCACACCCCACCTTAATTCAAAACAACTTTTAAATGTAGACAAGTCCTAACAGGGAATGCTTTGCATTTTGAAAGGGATTACTATCAGGGAAGCCCTGACCTGAACAGCTATGAGAGCACTCTACAGCACACAAATTATGTGTGAAAATATATTTTATATCCTGTGACTTCTCTTTTAAAAGTCCAAATTTAGACTCTTGCTTGCCCTGTTTAATGTTTGGATTATGTTTTTATAAGATCCTTTCCCTGTTGGAAATATTAAAGTTCTTTTTAATAATGTGTGGTAAGCAGGAGTTTTTAGACACATTTGAACTGAAAAAATGCAAAATTCTAAAACAAACATACAAATCTAACACTGCCACATCTTGCCACAGAGTCCCAAAGGAGTAATGGCTTGAAGGCTCAGGCTCTTACAGAATAAACTCGAAGTAGCACATTCTAGATATTTGATGTGTGTGATTAGATATAATGTACAAATTAATACATCATAGGAGAGGTATTCAAAAACATTAACAACAGAATTTAATGTACTCTGCAAATTTTTTTTTTAAATCTGCCTATTTATGAATTAATAGTCCCCATTTTTGGTCAGTTAGTAAGGAATATTGGTTACATTACCCGTTACTGCAGTTTTGATAAGTAAAATGAAGCAATAGTATGTTAATTTCATAATCATATGTGCCTCATTTCATTACAGGTAACCTATGCAACTTTTCAATTGCAAGGTGATCAGGGGACAAAATTGTGCTGTATTTCCTCTTGACTTCATCAGGAGGTATACTCACTCTAAGACTGTCCTTAAACTTTAACAAGAAAGAAAGAAAGAAAGAAAGAAAGAAAGAAAGAAAGAAAGAAAGAAAGAAAGAAAGAAAGAAAGAAAGAAATATTCTTTTACAATGAAAGGAGAAAAGTGTGAGTGGAAGGGAAGACCACATATCGGCTCCAGACTATGACCAACAAACCCACCCAGGGTGAAAAAAACATGTTGTATTCAACCGCTGGTTCTTTATTACCATTACTGGAACTCATCCAAAGGCCACTGAAGTTGGTGGAAAAACTCTCATTGACTTCAAAGGGTTTTGAATCCTGTCCATTGTGCAACAAGATGATGTGCACTTCTATCTTACTAAAAATAAATGGATCCTGGCATCTGAGCAGCTGATACAGAGTTGATCATTTTACAGACAAGTCCTCCAGGATCTAGTTAATTTGGGAATTCTTGACAATTTGTGAAACAGGGAAATGCCTTGGTTGCATTTCATGTCATCATTTCAGGAATAACACATATCAAAGACATTCATCTGGAAAATGATTAATTATCACATTACAATTTTGTACTAAATCTTTCTCTGTAAAAGTAAGCTCCTTCCCACTTCTGAAGAAGCTCCTCCAGTATTTGCCTATCTGACAACAAATGCGTTTAAAATCACTTATTGGTGTAATTTGGTTCTTTTGCGGGTTTTTTTTCAGGAAAAATTTGTGTGAGAATACTTTTTGTTAATAACCTGGTAAAATACCTTATGCCTGCTCTTAGCTACTAACTAAGAACATCTGCAAGTCTTAAAATAGAAAATATAAAAAGTTTCTACAAGGGAGAGAAAGGAAGTAGTGGGGCTGGAGCAGTTAATTTTTTGGATGCTTCTATGTTTAATGTCTTCAAATATTTCTGTGATAAAATTAAGATGAAGAGGACGGTAAGGCCTGGTTTACACAACTTCTGTGAGAAGGTATTGCTCATATGAGGCCAGATGTACACTTAGAAGGCTTAACGAGAGTAGGTATACTTGTATACTAACACAGCAAAGTGTTCTTAGCATGGACGTACCTGATACCAGTAAAATTGTGCTTTTTCCAGTTTAGTTTGTTTCAGCCTCTCAAAAGTGTAATTAGCTATCACAGCAAAAGTGCATCTAGTGGCTCTTGCTGGCAGAGTTGTGTTAGTCAGAGAGCATCCCTCAAACACCCCTGACTGACACAGCTATGCCAGCACAAGTCTGTAGTGTAGATTGGGACTGACATTGTTGCTCCTTTTAAGACTAATCCTGCAATCCTTCCTCAAGGATAAACAAAGGTCAATGAGTGTTGCATGGCTAGTGCTGCAAAGAGGGACCTTAAATTCTTCTTATTTACGCAGGGCTCTGATGCTGCAAGCTTCTGAAGGTTTTGCTCTAGAAATAGGCTCAGTTTATGACCAGTGATTGCGACCAACATGAAGAATTAGGTGGAATAAACAGACTAAACTGTAAGATGGCAGTGGTGTGCATGGGAAAACAGAAAGTAAAATGAGGTATTTTAGTCTCTGCTTTAAAGCTCGCTGGAAGCCTATCCTAAAACTATAACAGATTGAAAGTAACTGCTGCTCCAAAGGATTCTTAAAAAAGTAAGTTGATTAACTGCTGGTAGCAAACATACGTTATTGTCCATGGCACCCAAAATGCCAGCCTCTGAAACAAAAAACACTCCAAAGAGTGCTAAGAAGTATCATTGCCCTCACTTAGAAAGAGTAATTAGATAGTTGCACTAAGCTCAGAGAAAAACTCTATATTACGCCTGGCAATGGACGATTTAAGTAAGCTCATGCAGGAGCATTCAAAGCAGTTGTTGACATTAAGCAGAATGTGGATTTCAGTGAGTTATGTTTCTGAAACCAATTTCTGCATTCCCAGCATGACTGAAAGAAATATAAACTGAAGTTTATTATGGCATTTATCAGGCAGAACCCTCCAAATGGACTAACATCCAATCACAGAAAAATATTTGTGAGCTAAGACACTTTGCCAGCAAAATTACTGCAGCCTCAGATCTTACTAGATTGACATTAGATGAGATAAAAGCTATGCAAAGCTAAAGTCTGTAGAGTAATAGAATAAATCCTATGATCTTAAGCTATATTTGATAGCTGTTTTGCTGCTAGTTTTTTCAGAATTTTTGCCAAGTGTTGCATCATTTGTATTGCATACTATGATCTCTTGTCTTAGTGGTATCATCTTTCTCAAGAGAAATCCCATCTAGAATATTGTGTGGTATTTTATTAATTACAGAGCGTCTTCAATTCTGAGAGACTGACCCAGAGTTGTGCATTCTAGTTAAACATCTCACCTCTTCAATAGGTAATATAGGTGCATCTATCTTGAGAAGGGAAGGAGGTGATTCCAACCCAGCCTGAAATGCAACCTTCACAGCTTTCTAAGGAAAATGTGGATCTTTTCAAAGCAGTTGCTCTCTTCTAATAACAATAATTAATTACTCCCTGATGTATAACTAACTGATTTTTTCATCCCACAATATCATCCCTATCTCAAAGGTGACTGTTGTGGACTTTCTCTGCCACACTTCATAACTACCTTTCATATATATACCGATTAAGACTATAAATTGTGGGTTCTCAAACTGGGAGTTATGATCACCCTGGCTTTTCCATTTGGATAAATGGGAAGGGGCTTTAAGTCTGGAAAACTTTGAAAACTACTGCTATATATCTCTTACTTTCCCCAAAATTGTACCCACCAGTGCTCCCTCTTCCTTCCTAAACCTAATGTTTCTGTGCCTGTATTGATTTATCATTCCCCAACCATGCACTACTTCTCCTGTTCCCTACTGATTTTAGTCTGAACTTCTACATTTTAGACTCCATGGTGTTAATCTTCTCCTGGTACAGCATGATGATGAACACAAGGACTGTACTTTTAAGAATTTTCCCAGGTACTATCAAAGTGGCAGGAAAGATATAACAGCTGGGGCCAGGGAAATATGAGGAAGAGAGTTCTTGTTGTGGGCAAATTGTCCTTAAGAAAAAGTTCAATGAGATTACTTCATATATCACATAATTGCTAAAAGGAGAGGTATCTGATAGGAAGGAAGAAAGAAGGATTGGTAATTTGGTAAAAATGGGAAGGAGTGGTAAGAATCATGCAGGGAAAAGGATCCATTTAGGAGATAAGAAACAGGCTCAGATAAGAATTCTTTCATTTTGGCATGTATCCAATCTTCGAAACAAGAAGCTAGGTATAGACCAGTGGTGGGCAACATGCGGCCCATCAGGGTAATTCACTGGCGGGCTGTGAGAAAGTTTGTTTACATTTGCATGGCTGTCCACTGTTCCCAGTACCCATGGTTTGCCATTCCTGGCCAATGGGTGCTACAGAAAGTGGCGGCCAGCACGTCTCTGTGGCCCGCGCCGCTTTCCGCAGCTCCCGTTGGCCGGGAATGGCAAACCGTGGCCACTGGGAGCTGTGGACGGCTGTGCAAATGTAAACAAACTATCTTGTGGCCTGCCATCAGATTACCCTGATGGGCTTCAAGTTGCCCATCACTGGTATAGATGCAGGAATATACTCATTTGTGAACAGTCAACTCCTTCTCTGCCTAGTAAGAACACACGTTGTGGACTGTGTGTGTCTGCATGGTTCAGCAGACTAACATCCTAGGAGAAGTTACTACAGCCACTACCTCAAGGTATTTAAAATTATAAGAAGGGTGTGTCCTTGGGGCTTTTCTGGCAAGGGTGAGTGAGGGGTCACTATTGGTAGATAGGTTTCAAGCCTGCCAGCTATCCAAACAACCTTGGTCCAAGTACCATGAACTTTTGCAAGCTGAAGTACGTGATTAAACAGAATCTTGACAGAAGGATAGGGTTGAGCTAGATTGCCTGATAAGGTAGAATACAGTTACCATCTTAATAAATATGCCATCTTGATAGCATTTTCCCACACATTGAAGATTTTTTTCCTACAAATGTAAAGTTAAGTCCTTTAGGTATTACATAGAGCAGACTAAAGACCTTATTAAATCTACCCGTATTTGTTTCCTTTGACACCAGTTTTTTGGGGTGCTCTGTCACAAAAAGGACCATGGTCTGATTGCAAGTCATGCCATGAAAATCATATTTTCCAAGACAGAGCAGTTTCTACTGAGAACCTCAGGGGAGGGGATGGTAAAGAGAGAAGCTGTCCAAACCCAATATAATTAAGAATTCAACTGTAATAAGTAAAAAAAAATGAGGGGGCTTTTTATGAAGTCAGAGTATAGACTATTATTTTGTTGTTCCTAAGGTACAATACAGTTCAACCAATTCTTACTATGCAGAACTCTAACTTTTGTTTTTACCTTTCATCTTGCCTTCTTTCTGTTAACCAATCACTTTTTAAAATCTCATCTGCCCTTTTCTATATCTGATGTCCATGTCACATTAAGTGTATTAAAATACATATTTCTCCTGTTTAAAAATTCAGTTATTTTTTCTTATAAATTGATCCTGATTCATAAAAGCTTTTCTTCAATACCTTTTAGAGGGACACTGACAAGATTTATTGGAAAGCATTAAAAAGGATAAAAAATGATGAAGCCGTTTTATTTTTCAGATAAACTTCATTTAGCTAGTTCTTTCTGTTCTGCCCTGAATAGTTAGAATCCCATGAGGAGAAATGACTTTGTCCTTTGCTAGTTACCCCAACAAGAATGCTATGTTGCAACTAACCTAATGGCTCCCTGCCAAATGTGATACCAAAAATAGGAGACAGAGATCAACTTGTATCCCAGAAACAAACATCCCAAGAGCTGTTGGGTTTTATGTTGGTAGTCTCAAAAAACTGCAGAGTTGGAAAAGGTCATTGCTGAAGCAGTGAGCCATTTGTACTAATGGAGAAGCTACAGCATTTGCTTTATATCATACACATGTGAAGCTTTAAGAGCAGGTATCTTTTATCCTCTTTCAAACTTCCGTGCACTGACTTCAAAAAGCAATGCAGGTTGAATACTTGTATGATATGACCTTGTCAGGCCCTAGTTGAGTCTTGTGTATACTATTCCTCTTCCAGAAAATGATGTGAATCAATTGCCTCACTTAACAAAGGAGGAGAGAGTTGGTTAATTAACTCCTTTTGAAAGCAAGTTTTTGTATCTTTAAGAAATGGTCTGTACATTGGCACTGTATTCCATAGGGAAAATTCATTATGAATGATTTCCTAGGGTGAAACCAATAACATTCTGAAAATAAAAATTGAGACTGTGATAGAGAATACCCTTACTATAGAACATTTCAGCAGTTTATAGAATATAATAAATAATTATAACTCCTATAGAATTTTTAAAAACCAACCTATATCTGGTTTATAATTTGTTATTAAACTCCATGAATTGGTTTAAAAATTCTATAGAAAGAGAATAATTCTCTACTGAGTTCTGTAGACTGTTGAAGATGGTAATGCTGACAGTACACATTCTATTCAAAACAGTTTATTGACAGCTGAAGTTGGTTGACTAAAGACAATTGAATTTGTCTCAGCTAATCAGATTGCAGCAATACAGATGTATAACTATACCTTTATTTTCACTATGGCAGAAGGGAAATCCCTGCATTCTGAATGGAGTGGGTGTGGTTTGCAGAATGCCTTTATGGTTATTTCTTTGTACCGTACAATATGCAAATCCTTAACCCCAATTGACTGACTAACCCATTTAGCTAATAAAATGACAAGACTTTGATAACTTAACTGTACAAGAAGTACGCAAATCTTTGGCTTCTATAATTCCTGTGCTCTGATTTCCTCTCCGCTTAGGTCTGTGAAGATGTCACCAGCAACAAAGATGTCACGTCAGATTCTCATTCTCTTTGGCTGAAAAACTACATGGGAAGAAAAAAAAAGTTACAGAAAAGCCAAAGGAAGTAGGCTGTAAAAATAATAAGGTAATTTCTATTAGAAATTAAGACACATACCCAACATCTGCTGTTACTTTTCTTTCTCCCCTTACCCCAATCACCCATGGTCATCATCTTCCATCTCAAACACATTGCCATGCATATAGAGGAAAAAAATATATTTTGATTTGAAATGCATTTAACATTGAATTGGGAGAGCTCTTATTCCTCTATATCTGCAATGATACATTTATGCCAGTGAAAGTTGTATGTGTTTTATGTGTTCCTGTGAAGTCAGTATAATATCCTAATTGGATTCTTCTTTTCCTCATATGTTCTGAGTTCATGGTTTATCAGTAAGCAAGGTAAATTATTTTTATTTATCTGAAGAGTCACTGGTTTGTGCCAGGGAACAATATATATATTTAGTTTATAAAGGAGGGGTTTTTTTTAGGGGGGAGATCTAGGTTCATATACTCTAGATCAGGGATTCTCAACCTTTTTTTCTTTCTGAGCCTCCCCCCCCCCCAGACAAGCTATAAAAACTTCACGGCCCACCTGTGCCAGAACAACTGGTTTTCTGCATTTAAAAGCCATGGCCAGTGTTACGGAGTAGCAAGCAGGACAGTTGCCTGGGGGCCCCATGCCACAGGGGGCACCATGAAGCTAAGTTGCTCAGTCTTCTGCTTCAGCTGCAGGTGGTGGGAGTCAGGGCCTCGGGCTTCAGACTCATGCAGTGGGGATTTGGCTTTCTGCCCTGGACTTCAGCGAGTCTAACGCTGGTCCTTTTGTAGGGCCCCCTGAAACCTACTCACGGCCCCCCAAAGAGCCCCAGACCCCTGCTTGAGAACCACTGCTCTAGAGCCTTCCAGTTGCTGAGAACAATGTCTGTAAATGAATTCAAAATGTAAGTTGATTGCTGTGCAGTACAGTGGGCTAAGTGCATTAACTTATAGACTCCTGTCAAACGTTGTTTTGGTCAGAAGTGTAAATGATACAGCTGGTCTTATCCTAGTTCTTTGTGGACATCTGTTGATGTCACAGAATCATTGCATAATTTGGGTAAATTAGCAGTTTCACAATTAACACATTCTATATATTAATAATGCAATGAGGCCTATTTCAAAAGTTCTAGGCACACAAACATATATCAAATGCACACATTTCAACACCTAATTTACACACACAGTTTCTATTAATGCACAGACAACTTGAGAAATGACATGTGCAACTGACCAGTTGGATGGATGGACACCAACATATGCAAATAGTCAAATTGCATGCACAGCTATAGAAGTTAGTTATACAGTTGAGTAGGCCTAACTTTCCTGATTATCACACTCCAGATGTGAATAGTACAAGTAACAGACACAAGCTATGTTGTTAAAAATATATTTTCTTATATTTATCTCTTTTGCATGCAATCTAATCTTTTGTTTAGCAAAACTTTGAGCCACTTTTGCAAAAGTAATCAGCACTCAGCAACTGCCACTGTTCTCAATGGGAACTGCTGAGTACCAAGCAAAGCTAATTGAAAAAAAATAGTAACAAGATAATAAAATGTTTTGGGTCTGTTTTTTTCCTGTGTTGTACTTTGCAACTCAAAATTTTGATCAGTTTTCAAAATTCAAAAAAATCTGACCAGCTTTGCCAAGAACACTCATTCAAAATACCATCTGTTCGTCTCCTGATTTTTTTTAACTTTTGAATTTCCATCCGATTTTTGTAATTCTAGAAGTTTTAACCAGCTCTAAGTCCTGATTCAGCAAATCAGCACTATTCAGCAAAGCATTTTAAGCATATGATGAACTTTAAATACAGACTTAAGCACATGTTTGGGTCTTATCTGGCCTTACCTATACATAATAGCTGCATTAATTTGGGAAGAATCCATTTTAGTTAAACCAGTGCAAACTTGTATGTTGATGGTCCTAACTCAGTTGACATTAGATTTTTGTATTGCTTTTTGTTTCAAGTAACTGAAACTGAATTAAGCTAGATCAATATAAGCCTGGTGTAAATTGATTAAAGTTTGAAGATCTGGCCATTCATCGCTTGTCATTTTCCATAACAAAAGTGGGCTTCACAATGTCGTTCAATGCCATGGCAAGCCTGTGAGTCAACCTTTGCTTAAAACAGGTCCTGAGGAAACAGTAGCTGTAATTAATGTATCAGCTAATCCCTCCCAACACTTTGAATGAAATGAGACATGATTTTTTCTCCCTACCATTTCATTCATCTCAGTGAAGGTGTTACCTTCCAAATGTAGTTAGGATCATTTGCTATGCTAACAATATTAGGCTGTGGCGATTTTAGAAATGGTGCTCTGTACTTGAGGCAGTTTAAAATATAATTGATTTGCATGTGTGTAACAAAGAGCAGAACTGGACCCATTAGTTGTATACTTACCGTGTGTCTTTCTGTTCTCCGAATTTTTTGAGGGTTTTTTTTTTGACTGAGGGATCAGTGAGGTGGAGATATTAAAACACTCAAATTAATACATGAATAAGCCTATATTCAAAGCCCTATTTACCCATGAGAGATTGAGCCCTAAATTTGTCTTCAAAACTTTCTGCAGTACTGTGGGAGTAGTGGGGGGAAAGGTTGGGAGGGGGCTTAACTAGAAATTCTTCAGCACATACTCATACATTAAAAATAAGGGTATTTTGGAACTAAATATGAAAATGATCAACAAAATCTGTGCAGTTGCTCTTGTGTTTTTTATTTCTGTTAATCTCCCTCCCTATGTATTGTCTATATGCTTCAATTATTTTGTGTTGATAAAGGAGATGCTGTTGCAAAGGTTGCTGGTAGTTTTGGTGACTGAGTATTGAGGCTTTTGGCACCCAATAAGGTGTTGAAAGTGGTTTGGGATCATGCATTAAACTATTTATTGGGATGATTTTTTTCTAAATGGATCAGTGCTGCAATTGTTAACAATATAAGCATTTAAGTCCTTCTCTTTGTCTATGTCTGACTCTTTGTCTATGTCTACACAATTAGCTAGGAGTGTGATGCCTAGCTCATCTGAAATAGCACACTATTATATAGAGAGCTATGAGAGCATTGGCAGTGGCAGTACAGACTAGCCACCCTAAGTACAAACCTGCCTGAGCCCTATGGTTACATACTCAGAATGGCTACCTGTGCTACCACTGCCCATGCTACCGTGGTTTTTTATTGTGTTAGTTCAGATGACAGCTAACATAAGTATGTCTTTGTGAGCTGGAAATCACCCCCACACCCCCCCAAGCTGGTAGTGTAGATGTAGCCCAGCACAGAACTCCAATGAAGTTAATGGGGCCCCATCTGGGTACACGGTTCACCTGTGTGGATCCAGTTCTTGGATTAAAGCATTTTATTGTCATTAGGTCTCAGATTAACACCTACTGAGATCATTGTGTCTCAGATTGGGTGTCCAAAAACTGTAACACAATCTAGTGCTACACAAATAATCAAGAAATATAATTTAAGTATGGTGTGCAGAATAACATATTATCTCATTCTAGCAAAGTACATAATATATATGACTGATGTGGTGTGTATTTCCAATGTGCTATGCTAGTCATTTTAAATTAGCTAATGAAATACCTATTTGTTATACTCATGTATGAAAAGGTACTCTCACCTTGTATACACAAGGTACTCAAAACAATTGTTCATTAATTGGCCTGTACTTATATCCTTGTCAGCCAACTAGAGCCCATTCCCAGAGTAACTGTGTATTGTTTCATTGTGTATCATTTTTCAAGAGGGAAATGTATTCCCTATTAGAAGGAAAACTAAGCCAAATAACATGTGCATTTGCAGTTTGCCTAATTGCGTCCTTTAGAACACTTCTTTTCAGTTTTCCATTTGAATGTAAATGGACCCCCTGAAAAATTGCAGCATAATGCATAGTATTAATTAAAATCTAAAAATTTATGGTTCCATTATCCATCTGTTTTGTTTCATGCTGCATGTTAATTTTTAAATTGACTACTCAGCTTCATTAAATTATGGTCACTGTATCCCCTTTTTCTGCTTTTTTATTAACAATCCCTGAAACAGATAATAGAATCACTACTGTCCCTTAAACAAGCTGTGACACTTTTGTTACTATTAGGTTGTGCTTGCCTAAGTGTTATACTTGGCAATTCTCTTATCAGTTTTTGTGATACAGAGGTGAGACTTAATGGTCGGTAATTCCCATAACGTCCGTTGCTGTTAGCAACTCTCCAAGATTCAGAAACCGCTGCTATGCTAAAGACTATATTACATATCTTTATTCATATTCTCCTCTGTTTCACACTTTATTTATTACAAAAAACTCAACAGAATAACGTCCAGTTCTGATTATTTATTTCCCTAGAGTTCCTCAAGGAGTTTTGTAACTTGTTCTTTAGAGAATTCAGTCTTCTCACACTGCGATATCCCATGAAAATGGCCTTTGGAATACATTTCTCTCATATCTTCTAGTGTAAAATATTGTTCAAAAATATATTTAACTTCTGTTACTTCAGCATCTAATATTCATTATTTATCTATTTGTTGTCCAAAGTGCCCTAGGACTTAACTACATAGCATTAAGAGATGGTCCTTGCCCAAAAGACCTTACACTCTAAATCAAAATAATACAAGTGAAGATAAATAAAAAAGGAATGGACAAGGATGGAGGAGAACAAAGGTAACAAGGATAGGATCATGAGCTTGCATCTTTGTGTATTTTCTTAAACATTTACTTTTGTTTTATGTACACAGACTTATATCTGTCATTCCAAGTGAGATATTTTTAAGGCTTGCATCACTGTAGTATATAAGCACTGCACAACAATTAGAGAGCACCAAGCATGTCCAAAGGTGAACATCCTCTCTCTCAACAAGACACACAATCACCATGTACAATGTGGTGCTTTGGGGGTCTCTCTATAACATCATCTTCCTTCTCCTTATTCTTGATTTCAGTTCACTTTTTGACGTTTAATTTTGCCCATTGTGGATTGTTCCTGGGAGGGAGAGGTTGCTACTGGGTGAAGTCCTTATCGAAGAGGTGACCTGAAGAGGTTCAGACTTGCTTTGATGATCCCCTCTGGCAAAGTGTTCCATATCTTGGGTCCTGCCACTGAAAAAAACCCTCTGTCCTCTTACATACAAAGGTCTTGACATTGGCCAATCTAGTTTTAGCTCCCCCATGGGGTATGGATGTCTTACTAGGTCATAGACGGATGTAGAGAAGTCCAAGCTCAGTTTTAAAGTGAAAGCAGGGTTTTTTTTTAAAATCACTCAGAAAGCAGGGTGGGGGGGAGGGGAGAAAAGAGGGGAAAATAAAACATTTCATTCTGAAAAACAAAACAAAAAATCCAACTGTTAAAGAAAACTCAGAAAAAAACAGTGGTTTTCATGAAAAACACTGAAAATGTTTTTTTTTAATTAACAACATAATTGATTGGAGGGTTCTGTGGGGCCCTCCCCATGGTACCTCCCCCTCCCTGGCTCTACTTCATAATGGAGTGGAGGTTAAATTGGCAAACACCCTTAATTCTGAGCAATGAATTTTGTTGCTTTACACTGTTCAGAATTCATGTTAGTGCACATTCTGTTGCTATAGATCATTAGATCAATTTTCCATGTGTGTGTTATAACCTTAAACTGGAGAATGAAGTTGAAACTTTAACATTCATTCTGTGTGTCATAAATATAAAGGGAAGGGTAAACACCTTTAAAATCCCTCCTGGCCAGAGGAAAAACCCTTTCACCTGTAAAGGGTTAAGAAGCTAGGATAACCTCGCTGGCACCTGACCACAATGACCAATGAGGAGACAAGATCCTTTCAAAAGTTGGGGGGAGGGAGAAACAAAGCCTCTCTCTCTGTCTCTGTGATGCTTTTGCCAGGGACAGAACAGGAATGGAGTCTTAGAACTTAGTATGTAATATAGCTAGATATGCATTAGATTCTGATTTCTTTAAATGGCTGAGAAAATAAGTTGTGCTGAATGGAATGAATATTCCTGTTTTTGTTTCTTTTTGTAACTTAAGGTTTTGCCTAGAGGGATTCTCTGTGTTTTGAATCTAATTACCCTGTAAGGTATTTACCATCCTGATTTTATAGAGGTGATTCTTTTTACTTTTTCTTCTATTAAAATTCTTCTTTTAAGAAACTGAATGCTTTTTCATTGTTCTTAAGATCCAAGAGTTTGGGTCTGTGATCACCTAGGCAAATTGGTGAGGATTTTTATTAAACCTTCCCCAGGAAAGGGGGGTGTAACATTTGGGAGGTTTTTTGGGGAAAGACATTTCCAAACAGAATCTTTCCTAATAAAATAATACCGGTTAGATGTTTGGTGGTGGCAGCGAAAGTCCAGGGGCAAAGAGTAAAATATTTTGTACCTTGGGGAAGTTTTAACCTAAGCTGGTAAAAGTAACCTTAGGAGGTTTTCATGCAGGTCCCCACATCTGTACCCTCGCGTTCGGAGTGGGGAAGGAACCTTGAAATGGTGGCAGAGCGGTAGGATTAACTTGAAATCATTTTTAGGTCAATTTGGGATTTTTTTAAAACAGAAGCACAGATTTTAAAAGGAATTTTTTTTTCCCCTTTGGGCTGCTGAAAAGCAGGTTTTTGGCTAAAAGCAGTTAGAGATTTTTTTTCTCTCTGCTTTGGGGCCAGAGCAGAGACAAAAGGGAATTGTCTTTTGTGAGCTGGAGTTTTCTCTACCTAAAGGCAGGTAGTTATCCTCCTGCAGGGAAATTCACCAGTCTTTACAGACCTGAAGAAGGTATTTTTTTTTTTACCTAAGAGCAACTAGAGGGGTTTTCTATGTATTTGCCTGGAGACAAATGTGTTAAGGTGTTTTTTGTTTGTTTCTTTGTTTTTTGGTTTTTTTGTTGTTTGTTTTTCAGGGGTGGGGGTTTGGATTTTTCTGTAGGCTGACAATCACTATCAGAGAATATAGATATCACATTATAGCACAGCAAAATTTTAGAAGCCAAGTTTTTTTGTTTGTTTGTTTGTTTTATTTCTAACTCTCTGGTGTAAAGTTAGTTAAAAACAGAGAGGTTAGGATGACACATTCCATGGTTCAACAAAAGCTGGAATTAGCCAGATCTGAGGCTGAGGAAAAACAAAAGGAACATGAAAGACAGAAAGAATTAATGTGGATTGGAATGGAGGCAAGGGCCAAAGAAATGGAGGAGAATGAAAAAGAGAGGAACCATGTGGAGGAGGAGAAGGAAAAAGAGAGGAAGCATGCACTGGAGATGGAGAAGGCAAAGGCTCAGCAGAATATACCAACAAACTCTAGCAATCCTTCTCCAGGTACCACTTCCCATCCCAGAAAGTGCCCCGCCTATAAGGCAGGCGAGGATACCGAGGTTGCTTTTTGCCTACAGAGCTGTACCACATCTTAGTTTGAACTTGTATATGGCCGTGAGGTTAAGGAGCCATTACAGTTGGTGAAGCAGCAATGGAAGGGATTTACACCTTCTACAGGAACTAATATACTGGACTGTGTAACCAACCTACAAAACATCCTCTGAACCTCTCTAGCCCTTGCTGAAGAAAACCTACAGGATGCTCAAAAAGAGCAAAAAGCCTGGTATGATAAACATACCAGAGAGCGTTCCTTCAAAGTAGGGGACCAGGTCATGGTCTTAAAGAAGCTCCAGGCCCATAAAATGGAAGTGTCGTAGGAAGGGCCATTCACGGTCCAGGAGCACCTGGGAGCTGTTAATTATCTCTTGGCATGCCCCACCTCCAACCGAAAGCCTAAGGTATACCATATGAATGCTCTAAAGCCCTTTTATTCCAGAGAATTAAAGGTTTGTCAGTTTACAGCCCAGGGAGGAGATGAAGCTGAGTGGCCTAAAGGTGTCTACTATGAAGGGAAAAGTGCTTGTGGCGTGGAAGAGGTGAACCTCTCCATGACCCTTGGGCGTATGCAGCAACATCAGATCAAGGAGCTGTGCACTAGCTATGCGCTGACATTGTCAGCCACTCCAGGACTGACTGAACGAGCATACCACTCCATTGACAGAGGTAATGCTCACCCAATTAAAGTCCAACCTTACCGGGTGTCTCCTCAAGCTAAAACTGCTATAGAACGGGAGATCCAGGATATGTTACAGATGGGGATAATCTGACCCTCTGGCAGTTCATGGGCAAAACAGATGGGGAGATACATTTCTCTGTGGACTACCGTAAGCTAAATGCTGTAACTCCCCAAGACAACTATCCAGTGCCATGCACAGATGAACTATTAAAGAAAGTGGGTCGGGCCCAGTTCATCTCTACCTTGGACTTAACCAAGGAGTACTGGCAGGTACCGCTAGATAAATCCGCCAAGGAAAGGTCAGCCTTCACCACCCATGTCAGGCTGTATGAATTTAATGTGCTCCCTTTCGGGCTGCGGAATGCACCTGCCACCTTCCAAAGACTTGTAGATGGTCACCTAGCGGGATTAGGAGAATATGCAGTCGCCTACCTTGACAATGTGGCTATATTTTCAGATTCCTGGGCAGAACAGCTGGAACATCTCCAAAAAGTCTTCAAGCGCATAGGGAGGCAGGACTAACTGTTAAGGCTAAGAAGTGTCAAATAGGCCTAAACAGAGTGACTTACGTTGGAGACCAGGTGGGCCAAGGAACTATCAACCCCCTACAGGCCAAAATGGATGCTATCCAAGAGTGGCCTGTCCCAAAGTCAAAGAAACAGGTTCAATCCTTCTTAGGCTTGGCTGGTTATTACAGACGATTTGTACCGCAATACAGCCAAATTGCCATATTTGTTAGGTCTATCACCCACTGACAGACCTAACCAAAAAGAAACAGCCAAATGCTGTTCAGTGGACCGAAGAATGTCAGAAGGCCTTTAACCAGCTTAAAGCGACACTCATGTCTGACCCTGTACTAAGGGCCCCAGACTTTGACAAACCGTTCCTAATAACCACCGATGCGTCCGAGCGTGGTATGGGACCAGTTTTAATGCAGGAAGGACCGGATGAAGAATTCCACCTAGTAGTGTTTCTCAGCAAGAAGCTGTCTGAGAGGGAAAGCAACTGGTCAGTCAGTGAAAAAGAATGTTATGCCATTGTCTACGCTCTGGAAAAGCTATGCCCATATGTTTGGGGATGGCATTTTCACCTGCAAACCGACCATGCTGCACTACAGTGGCTTCATAAAGCCACGGGAAATGACAAAAAAACTTATTTGGTGGAGTTTAGCTCTCCAAGATTTTGATTTTGACATCCAACACATCTCAGGAGCTACTAACAAACTGGCTGATGCACTCTCCCGTGAAAGTTTCCCAGAATCAACTGGTTAAAATCATCCTTGAGATGTGGGAAATATTGTTAGTCTTTATATACTTGATAGTATATTTAGAGGTGCATGTGTCTTATTAACTCTGTTTTTTCCTAGAGCTCCAGGAAGAAATCCCAGCCAGCGTTTCACCCTATCTGTGATTTGGGGGGCGTGTCATAAATATAAAGGGAAGGGTAAACACCTTTAAAATCCCTCCTGGCCGGAGGAAAAACCCTTTCACCTGTAAAGGGTTAAGAAGCTAGAATAACCCCCTGGCACCTGACCCAAATGACCAATGAGGAGACAAGATACTTTCAAAAGCTGGGGGGAGGGAGAAACAAAGCCCCTCTCCCCCTCTGTCTGTGTGATGCTTTTGCCGGGGACAGAACAGGAATGGAGTCTTAGAACTTAGTAAATAATCTAGCTAGATATGCATTAGATTCTGTTTGTTTAAAAGACTGATAAAATAAGCTGTGCTGAATGGAATGGATATTCCTGTTTTTGTGTCTTTCTGTAACTTAAGGTTTTGCGTAGAGGGATTCTTTATGTTTTGAATCTAATTACCCTGTAAGGTATTTACCATTCTGATTTTACAGAGGTGATTCTTTTTACTTTTTCTTCTATTAAAATTCTTCTTTTAAGAAACTGAACGTTTTTTCATTGTTCTTATCATTGATCCAAGGGTTTGGGTCTGTGTTCACCTATGCAAATTGGTGAAGATTTTTATCAAACCTTCCCCAGAAAAAAGGGGGTAAGATTTGGGAGGGTTTTGGGGGGAAAGATGTTTCCAAACAAATTTTTTCCTAATAATAATAATACCAGTGTTAGACCATTGGTGGTGGCAGTGAAAGTCCAAGGGCAAAGGGTAAAATAGTTTGTACCTTGGAGAAGTTTTAACCTAAGCTGGTAAAAGTAAGCTTAGGAGGTTTTAATGCAGGTCTCCACATCTGTACCCTGGCATTCAGAGTGTGTCAGGAACCCTGACACTGTGTAATGACTTGAAATTAGACAAAGGTTTCTAACAGTCAGAGGACTATAGTTTTGGAATAGCCTTCCAAGGGAAGCAGTGGGGGCAAAAGATCTATCTGGCTTTAAGATTAAACTCGATAAGTTTATGGAGGAGATGGTATGATGGGATAATGTGATTTTGGTAATTAATTGATCTTTAACTATTCATGGTAAATAGGCCTAATGGCCTGTGATGGGATATTCGATGGGTGGGATCTGAGTTACCCAGGAAAGAATTTTCTGTAGTATCTGGCTGGTGAATCTTGCCCGTATGCTCATGGTTTAGCTGATCACTATATTTGGGGATGGGAAGAAATTTTCCTCCAGGGCAGATTGGAAGAGGTCCTGGGGGTTTTTCGCCTTCCTCTGTAGCATGGGGCAGGGGTCACTGGCTGGAGTATTCTCTGCTCCTTGAAGTCTTTAAACCACGATTTGAGGACTTCAATAGCTCAGACATAGGTTAGATTTTTCGGCCTGCATTGTGCAGGAGGTCAGACTAGATGATCATAATGGTCCCTTCGGACCTTGGTATCCATGAATCTATGAATCTATAATGACATTATTTCCTGGATACAGTCTCTTTTTAGTATCATTAGAGTAGACACACAGAGAACAATAATTGACTAATTTCATGGTTTCTATTTGAGATTATCAGTCACTTAAAATATCTGTATTCCTGTAGATCAAAAGGCTACTTGTTACTGGTTGTTCCACAGTGGGGTCTTGCAGTTTTAAAATAAATGTTTTATCCTTTCTGCACAAGCAAAAATACAGTACAACAGTTAAATGTATATTAAGGACTACATGGATCAGTGCAGATACAAATCCCTGAATCAGAGTAGCAGCCGTGTTAGTCTGTATTCGCAAAAAGAAAAGGAGTACTTGTGGCACCTTAGAGACTAACAAATTTATTAGAGCATAAGCTTTCGTGAGCTACAGCTCACTTCATCGGATGCATTTGGTGGAAAAAACAGAGGAGAGATTTATATACACACACACAGAGAACATGAAACAATGGGTTTATCATACACACTGTAAGGAGAGTGATCACTTAAGATAAGTCATCACCAACAGCAGGGGGGGGAAGGAGGAAAACCTTTCATGGTGACAAGCAGGTAGGCTAATTCCAGCAGTTAACAAGAATATCAGAGGAACAGTGGGGGGTGGGGTGGGAGGGAGAAATACCATGGGGAAATAGTTTTACTTTGTGTAATGACTCATCCATTCCCAGTCTCTATTCAAGCCTAAATTAATTGTATCCAGTTTGCAAATTAATTCCAATTCAGCAGTCTCTCATTGGAGTCTGTTTTTGAAGCTTTTTTGTTGAAGTATAGCCACTCTTAGGTCTGTGATCGAGTGACCAGAGAGATTGAAGTGTTTTCCAACTGGTTTTTGAATGTTATAATTCTTGACGTCTGATTTGTGTCCATTCATTCTTTTACGTAGAGACTGTCCAGTTTGGCCAATGTACATGGCAGAGGGGCATTGCTGGCACATGATGGCATATATCACATTGGTAGATGCGCAGGTGAACGAGCCTCTGATAGTGTGGCTGATGTGATTAGGCCCTATGATGGTATCCCCTGAATAGATATGTGGACAGAGTTGGCAACGGGCTTTGTTGCAAGGATAGGTTCCTGGGTTAGTGGTTCTGTTGTGTGGTGTGTGGTTGCTGGTGAGTATTTGCTTCAGATTGGGGGGCTGTCTGTAAGCAAGGACTGGTCTGTCTCCCAAGATCTGAGAGAGCGATGGCTCGTCCTTCAGGATAGGTTGTAGATCCTTGATGATGCGTTGGAGAGGTTTTAGTTGGGAGCTGAAGGTGATGGCTAGTGGCGTTCTGTTGTTTTCTTTGTTGGGCCTGTCCTGTAGTAGGTGACTTCTGGGTACTCTTCTGGCTCTGTCAATCTGTTTCTTCACTTCAGCAGGTGGGTATTGTAGTTGTAGGAATGCATGATAGAGATCTTGTAGGTGTTTGTCTCTGTCTGAGGGGTTGGAGCAAATGCGGTTATATCGTAGCGCTTGGCTGTAGACAATGGATCGTGTGGTATGATCTGGATGAAAGCTAGAGGCATGTAGGTAGGAATAGCGGTCAGTAGGTTTCCGATATAGGGTGGTGTTTATGTGACCATCGCTTATTAGCACTGTAGTGTCCAGGAAGTGGATCTCTTGTGTGGACTGGTCCAGGCTGAGGTTGATGGTGGGATGGAAATTGTTGAAATCATGGTGGAATTCCTCAAGAGCTTCTTTTCCATGGGTCCAGATGATGAAGATGTCATCAATGTAGCGCAAGTAGAGTAGGGGCATTAGGGGACGAGAGCTGAGGAAGCGTTGTTCTAAGTCAGCCATAAAAAGGTTGGCATACTGTGGGGCCATGCGGGTACCCATCGCAGTGCCGCTGATTTGAAGGTATACATTGTCACCAAATGTGAAATAGTTATGGGTCAGGACAAAGTCACAAAGTTCTGCCACCAGGTTAGCCGTGACAGTATCGGGGATACTGTTCCTGACGGCTTGTAGTCCATCTTTGTGTGGAATGTTGTTGTAGAGGGCTTCTACATCCATAGTGGCTAGGATGGTGTTTTTAGGAAGATCACCAATGGACTGTAGTTTCCTCAGGAAATCGGTGGTGTCTCGAAGATAGCTGGGAGTGCTGGTAACGAAGGGCCTGAGGAGGGAGTCTACATAGCCAGACAATCCTGCTGTCAGGGTGCCAATGCCTGAGATGATGGGGCGTCCAGGATTTCCAGGTTTATGGATCTTAGGTAGCAGATAGAATACCCCAGGTCGGGGCTCCAGGGGTGTGTCTGTGCGGATTTGTTCTTGTGCTTTTTCAGGGAGTTTCTTGAGCAAATGCTGTAGTTTCTTTTGGTAACTCTCAGTGGGATCAGAGGGTAATGGCTTGTAGAAAGTGGTGTTGGAGAGCTGCCTAGTAGCCTCTTGTTCATACTCCGACCTATTCATGATGACGACAGCACCTCCTTTGTCAGCCTTTTTGATTATGATGTCAGAGTTGTTTCTGAGGCTGTGGATGGCACTGTGTTCTGCATGGCTGAGGTTATGGGGTAAGCGATGCTGCTTTTCCACAATTTCAGCTCGTGCACGTCGGCGGAAGCAATCTATGTAGAAATCCAGGCTGCTGTTTCGACCTTCAGGAGGAGTCCACCCAGAATCCTTCTTTTTGTAGTGTTGGCAGGAAGGTCTCTGTGGGTTAATATGTTCTGAGAGGTGTGTTGGAAATATTCCTTGAGTCTGAGACGTCGAAAATAGGATTCTAGGTCACCACAGAACTGTATCATGTTCGTGGGGGTGGAGGGGCAAAAGGAGAGGCCCCGAGATAGGACAGATTCTTCCGCTGGGCTAAGAGTATAGTTGGATAGATTAACAATATTGCTGGGTGGGTTACGGGAACCATTGTTGTGGCCCCTTGTGGCATATAGTAGTTTAGATAGCTTAGTGTCCTTTTTCTTTTGTAGAGAATCAAAGTGTGTTTTGTAAATGGCTTGTCTAGTTTTTGTAAAGTCCAGCCACGAGGAAGTTTGTGTGGAAGGTTGGTTCTTTATGAGAGTATCCAGTTTTGAGAGCTTTGAGAGACTGCTGAATTGGAATTAATTTGCAAACTGGATACAATTAACTTAGGCTTGACTAGAGACTGGGAATGGATGAGTCATTACACAAAGTAAAACTATTTCCCCATGGTATTTCTCCCTCCCACCCCACCCCCCACTGTTCCTCTGATATTCTTGTTAACTGCTGGAATTAGCCTACCTTGCTTGTCACCATGAAAGGTTTTCCTCCTTTTCCCCCCCCCCCCTGCTGCTGGTGATGGCTTATCTTAAGTGATCACTCTCCTTACAGTGTGTATGATAAACCCATTGTTTCATGTTCTCTGTGTGTGTGTATATAAATCTCTCCTCTGTTTTTTCCACCAAATGCATCCGATGAAGTGAGCTGTAGCTCACGAAAGCTTATGCTCTAATAAATTTGTTAGTCTCTAAGGTGCCACAAGTACTCCTTTTCTTTTTGCGAAATCCCTGAATCGTACCACTGGGTGAACTATAGGTGAAATGCTGTCTTGGGGGAATTTGCCACTGATCACACCCCATGTGTTTCTTCATTGAAAGTTTAAAAAGTGGTGTCCATTTATCTTTTTGCCAAGCTCCTGCTGATCTGTCCAACTACTAAGTAATTATTGATCAGCAAAATCCATTCATCTACCCTGGGTTTTGTTCAGTTGTCCAGTGCAAATTTGTTGCCATTAAAAAAATTCTTGATACATCTTTTTTGCCAACAAGCAAATGTTAGTGTCCTATGGGAAAAACATTTAAAATAATTTGTGCTATTTAATATGAGGTATACGTAAGTATGCCCACTGAACTTTTCTACATATGTTCAGTTATATAACAGAGTTAGTGCCATTTCTAAGAACAGAACATAAAGAAATCCCTTTGCTAGAAAACAAAATACTTCAGAAAAAACTATATTGAAACCAGTGATAAATATGTAAATTAAACTTGGTAGGTGGTATGAGCCCTTTCAATATTGTTTTTTTTTACCTTTAGATGGAGCCAGAGAGCTTCTGTCTCATAAGAGCTGCCAACTCTGGGGCTCACAAGTGATCTTGAGGAATAATCTCCTTGACAAACTTTCAATGGTAGCAATTGATTGATATTACCAAGGCTGCCATTGCACCAGAAAAGACTGGAAAGATATACTTAAAACAAAAATACTACCAAGGTTAGTAGTGACAATGAAAGGGATGCCAAATTTCGGTTGGGGGAGGAGCAAGGGGGCTTTTACTATAGATTTCTCATCAAGTCTACCATGGAAGAGGGTTATAATCACATACCTAAGTATGTATTAATGGGCATGTAGTTTAAGTACTTTATATCTGAACCTGAACATACCCAGAGTACAACCTCTCCTAGCTGACAATGAGTACAGAAACAGTTTAATTATTGGATTATTTACTGTTCTTAAGTATAAAGTATATTTAAAGCAAATAAAATGGTTAGAAAAGCTTTGTATTAAACACATGATGTAACTATGAAATGAAATACCTTTCAAAGCACAAACAGGTTTTTTGTTGGTTGGTTTGTTTTCCTTTTAATATTTTTTTTTGTTTTTTAGGAAAGGTAGTATATCACAATAAAAAAGAATGGGGTAGCAGTTAGGCATAGGTCAAATCCATATATCAGATTAGTTAGCTAGTCTAGCAACAATCTTTTGCCCCCCAAAAGAATCTTTTCCTGCATTTCAGTGAGCCAAACATTAAACAAAATTTGGTGAAACCTTAAGTACTGCATTATTAAAGCCCACAAAATAGATTTTACTATGTGCACTCCAATCTTCATATAGTCACAGGAAAAAAAGGAAGCAAAAGCACTCTAGTATAGACTCTGTGGTAGTCTTTCTGTAGTTAAATATGGGTAAGGATTCTGGCAAATAGAGGAATTAAGTGTCACTTAAGTGAGGCAATGATCAAAATATAAACATATTAGTGACTCTACTTCTGAGACCTCAAGAGAGTAAGAATAGGTGGTTATTTATTTTTTAAAGCAGGGCTTTTGCTAAACTAATGTCCCGGAACTTAAACTTTTTCCTCATTGATAACTCAGAATTCTTCTGGGAATCATACAGCTGTTTCCTCCTCTGCTTCTTTATATGCCTGTTTACGTGGTATAAACTTATTCCAATATGCCTATGAGATAAGGCTTATGGTCAAGAAATAACATCTTATTATCCTGATAAGCAGAAGCCCTTATGGATTTAGCAGCTTCCAGGATTCACTCCTTTCTAAATACATCAGACAGGGCGGTGCTAGCATGATTCCTCTATTATTCAGGACTTTTGTTTGTTTGCTTTTGTTTTCTCATAGACTCATAGACTCAAGGCCAGAAGGGACCATCATGATCATCCAGTCTGACCTCCTGCATGTTGCAGGCCACAGAATCCCTCCCCTTCACTCCTGTAATAGAACCATAACCTCTGGCTGAGTTACTGAAGTCCTCAAATCATGGGTTTAAAGACTTCAAGTTACAGAGAATCCACCATTTACACTAGTTCAAACCTGCAAGTGACCCGTGACCCAGGCTGCAGAGGAAGGCAAACCCCCACAGGGTTTCTGCCAATCTGACCCAGATGGGGATTCCTGCCCAACCCCAAATGTGATGATAGATTAGACCCTGAGCATTTGGACAAGACCCATTAGCGAGACACCTGGGAAAGAGCTCTCTGTAGTAACTGAGCCCTCCCCCATCTACCGTCCCATAACTGGCCATTGGATAAATTTACTACTAGCAGTCACATTTGGGCAACGTGTCATTGTAGTCAGTCCCATCATACCATCCCCTCCATAAATGTATCAAGCTCAGTCTTGAAGCCAGCTAGGTTTTTGACCCCTACTGCTCCCCTTGGAAGACTTCATTCCTCTGATGGTTAGAACCATCTTGTAATTCTTGTAATTTCTAGCCCAAACTCATGGATGACCAATTTATATCCATTTGTTATGGGGTCCATATTGGCAGATAGCTTAAATAACTCCGCTCCCTCCCTGGTATTTATCCCTCTACATATTTGCACAGAACAATCATATCTCCCCCCCCCCCAGCATTCTTTTGGTTAGACTAAGCAAGGCAAGCTTTACAAATGTTCTTTCCTAAAGTAGGTTTTCTATTCTGCGGATCATCCTAATAGCCCTTCTCTGTACCTGTGCCAGTTTGAATTAATCTTTCTTAAACATGGGAGACCACAATTGCACACAGTATTCCAAATGAGGTCTCACCAGTGCCTCGTATAAGGGTACTAACACTTCCCTGTTTCTACTGAAAATACCTCACCTGATGCATCCTAGGACAGCATTATCTTTTTTTCATGGCTGCATCAGACTGGTGGCTAATAGTCATCCTGTGATCATCCAGTACACCAGCGTCTTTCTCTGACTTTGTCACTTCTGTCTCAAATGCATGATCTTGCACTTTGCACTGTTACACTTCATCCCATTTTTATTACTCCAGTTTTCAAGATCATCCAGCTCTTCTTGTATGATATTCCAGTCCTCCTGTATATTGGCAATCATAGAATCATAGAATATCAGGGTTGGAATGGACCTCAGGAGGTCATCCAGTCCAACCCCCTGCTCAAAGCTAAATCATCCCAGCCAGGGCATCGTCAAGCCTGACCTTAAAAACTTCAAAGGAAGGAGATTCCACCACCTTCCTAGGTAACGCATTCCAGTGCTTCACCACCCTCCCAACTTTGCATTATCTGCAAATTGTATGAGTACACTCCCACTTTTTGTGCCAAGGTCATTACATAAAAATATTAAATAGCATTGGTCCTAAGACCTATCCCCGAGGAACTCTGTAGTAATCTCCCTCCACCCTGAGAGTTCACCTTTCAGTATGAACTGTTGTAGTCTCCCCTTTAACGAGTTCCTTATCCACCTTTCAAGTCTCATATTAATCCCTATCTTCTCCAGTTTAACTAATAATTTCCCATTAGAACTGTATCAAATGTCTTACTGAAATCCAGGTAGATTAGATCTACTGCATTTACTTTGTCTAAAAAATCAGTTGTCTTCTCAAAGGAGATCAGGTTGATATGGCATGATCTACCTTCTGTAAAACCTAAAAAAAAAAATGTTGTATTTTTCCCAGTTCCTGTTTACCTCTATGTCCATGCATACAATTGAGGTCAAACTAACAAGCCTGGAGTTTCCCGAATCACTTTTTTTCTCTTTCTGTGAGGTCCTCACTACTCTCCAATACCAAATCTAAAATAGCATCACCTTTTGTTGTTTCAGCGACTATTTCATAAAGAAATCTGTCAACTATCAAATCCAGGAAAATCTGGACCCTATTTTTATTAGTAGCACTTGTCCTTCAATTGATATCTGGGAAGCTAAAATCTCCCATAAACACACAATTCCCAGTAGTATTTATTTAATTAAAAACATTAAAGAGGTATCTGTCCATATTAGATCCTGATGATCTGTAGTATACCCCAAGCATTATTCCAAACAGAAAGTATAGAAAGTATCACTTATAATTTCCTTACAGTCTACCTCATCATTAATATACAATGCTACTCCACCACCTTGACCTTTATTTCTGTCTTTCCTGAACAGCCCATACCCTTCACTACATGTAGCTCCAGTTATGACAACTATTCCACCATATTTCTGTTATCCCTTTAATATATAGTTTCAGTAGTTCTAGTTCCTCCCTTTTGTTACCCAGGCTACTTGAACTGGTGTACAAACATCTTAGTTTTTTCTGCTTGGCTTTGCTCCATTCCTCACCCAACTGGGTACAGTCATGCTACTGCCAATATCACCTACCTGACTGTCAGCTTCATTGTTATTGGCCCTATCTTTCCTCTTAATATCTGTTTTCCATCAACTGCTGTTCCTTTCTCTATGGCTGTATCCTTTGTTTCTTGATTTTCCTCCCACTCAGTATTACAATCAGGTCTGGAGATTACATGAGCATATCCCAACAGTCTCCCCAGAGTTCCTAGTTTAAAACTCTTTTTATTAGTTGTGACAACCTCCATCCCAGAAGTTTATTTGCCTCCTTACTCTGGTGGAGTCCATCCATGAGAACAGTCCTCTGAATACTTCCTTGTGTTCAAACATCCCTTGTATTCAAACATATAGCATCCCTAGTGTTCAAACATCCCTTGTGTTCAAACAGCCCTACATATAGCATCACTGAGAGAGCTGCCTGTTGATCATCATAATCTTTTCCTGTCTTTGTTCTCCTTCTCTAGGGACAGATAGAATCCCATTGAAGATCACCTGAGTCTTCATTTCCTTAAGCATCTTCCCCAGCCTAGCATAGTCTCCCTTGATATGTTCCAGCGAGAATCTAACTGTACCATTTGTTCCCACATGAAAGACACTCAGTAGATTCTTTCCTGCTCCCATTGGAATCCTCTTCAGCCTCAAGTCCACATCCCATAACTTAGCTCCCGGCAGACATAACACCCTTCTGTTCTCCAGATCAGCTTTGGTGACAGTCCTGTCTGTTCTTCTTACTAGGGAGTCACCAATCATATAGACCTGCCTTTTCCTGGTGATGGTGTGATTATCCGACCTTCCTCCTGTTCTTTATGGCTACAAGTCCTCTTCTCTTTTATTCTCCCTTGCAATCATCTGCAAGTCTTCCCATGTCCTGCTGGGGCTCTGAACTCTGAGTATCTCCATTAACTCTTTCCCTCTCTTTATAGGACTAGCCACTCCTGTCGTCTTCCTTGCCCTTCCAACTTCAGTTACTGTCTACTGTGCCCCGTCTTCATTTTCCAACTCAGCAAAACCCTGTTGCTGAGTTCTATTTCTCCTTCACTACCTGGTCTTTTCATCCACGTTGTTCTCATAGTTACATGCTTCCACTGGCCACTTTCCTCACCCAGTAGTCTCCCCTCACAGTTCTTCAGTCCAACTTGCATCTGAGAGTCTTGACTTTTCTTTTCAGCCTCCTCTTGCCTTCCCTCCAGCAGCTGCTTGAATCCCCTTTGAAACTCAACCATAGTTTTCACCTGCATCTCCTAACCTCCGATCTTCTCTTCCATCAAGTCTATCAGGTGGCACTTCATACAAACAAAACTCTTTTTGGGTACCCACTCCAGGGTCATGCTTCCACATCCAGTTATTTCATTGTCTCTTCTGTTCCTTGGGTCACTACCACTGCTGCTTCTGTATGTGTTATACCTTTGCTTCCTAAAGTCCTGTGAAGGAAAAAGAAATGAAACAAAACCAAAAAAAAACCAAACCCCAAAACACTACACCCATCCTTCCCCCAAACTCCCCTTACAAACTCCCACTCAAACTCCCCTGTTTACAGCTCTCTTTGCCAGCTCCTGTGTTACTGCCTGACTGTTTGTCACATCTCTGCTGCAGTTTCCTGTCCTTCTTTAAACTCAGATTTCATGTAGTTTATTCTCTATTGTTGGAAATTCTGGAACATATGGCTTATAGCTTCCCTGACACTGAATCCATTTTCTCCTCTACTGAAGAGTCACAATTTTATAAAGTTCATCTCAGGATGCAGAACCAAATAATTTCTTAGGGTTTTCATTGTCCCTTTGCTCTTCAGCCAGAATTGACACCAGTGTGCTTTACTGCTATGAAGACCTCTATGCTCTGAGCCATCTGATCTAATTTTTCTCTGTTTAACTTCTAAGGAAAACAAACAAGGTCTTTTTTAGTCATTCTAACTCAAGTTGCTTCTCTCTGCTTGGCACCTGTCTTCATTCCACGTGTTGTGCCTTATGTTGACAACTGTTTACTTCCAGCAAGGTACAAATATCTAGCTATTTGATATCAGAGGAATGCTGGCATATGGAGATTGTCACATCTCTGCACTTTGAACACAATCTCTTCCTTCCAGGGCCTGCAAACTGAACACTGCATTCTACATAGGGACTTTTTCAAATACCTCTAGGTTTAAAGTTTATTGGTAGCCCATAAAAGGAATTGAATTAAATCTGGAGGAAAGTATCTTAATGATGTTAAGGCATTGATTTTCTATAAAAAACACGTATTTTACCAGCACGTCAAACATGTAGATCACACTACTAATGAGGTGCATCAGGACAGAGAAAGTGATGTGAGAACCTTTATCCTCACAAATGATTATATAAGTGGATATATCTGGAAATTTGATTATTCCCTTGTGGATATGGCATCATCTAATTAACTTATAGATTGTACTTCTTTAGTGCTATACGTTCATAACAGTAGTAAAACTAAACAAGTCAACAACATATGGGAAAAAGTCTCTATTAATAATCATCAATCCTATCTTCATCAACACAAGCTACTTCTACATCAATACACTATTGGAAGCAACATTTGGAGGACATGTCTACATCTCCTAAAAAAGCAAGACATTTCCAAGTATAAATCTATTTGAATACCTCTTTTCCTGAGTTCCACACTAAACATTGTGCCATCTGGTGAAAATTAATGGGAGTGAAAAAGGATAAATGGCTGAGACATGGGTATTGAGATGTGGGTATTGAGAAATTAACTTGACTAGGAGGAATTTGACTATTGAACGGGTTACTGGTAGGCAATTCTTTATTCTTCCCATTTCCATCACAAGCCTTTGCTACAACTCTATAAGTAGCAAGAACCTGGTGATGAAAAAAGGGGAAAGGGTAACACAGAAATCACTTCTGTTGGAGAATACAGCAGCAGAAACAAGTGTCTATTTTTAAAGGGTATGGAGAGGATTAAGTGGGTGATTAAAATTTACAATATTTGTGAATGATGCAACAGACTGTCCCTGCACAAGACAGAGATTTGCCTGTTAAAGACTATGGTGGTGTTTTCTTTTCTGCTTTGTGAGTCATAGACACAGTGACGTGCACACCTTTTGATAACATGAGTGGTTTTCAGACTGTGGTTCAAGGACTGAAATGTAGGAACAATATGCTTAAGGTGCCAGTTTACAGCGCTATGTCTTAAAAATATTATTTTTTTCTGGCCCTATTAATATGAAGAAAGCCTGGCAACCATGGATTGAAATTGACTCAGTTGGCTGCCTGAGAGTTTTTCTACCCAGGGAAACTATTGCAAAATAAGCTAGGATGTGTATTTAAAATCCCGCTCTGGAAGTGGTTTAAGGGCTTGTCTATGGAGGGGACTTAGCTGACGAACTCTACTTTGTGAGTCACCTGTATGCTGTACTAATAGTGTGAGAACATATGTGTTCTCTTTCAATTTGCATCCTATGAACAGGGAAGGGGCTTGGTGCACACTAAGCATGTGGCATTCCAGAAGGGTATCCCATGGTCCTTTGCTTATTTGCTAAAATGTGTGCATTCTGGGATTTTTCTCAGTGTGCATTGTAGGATACATAGCAAAAGCTAGGTGGAATCCCATGGAATTCTGGGACTTGGGGGTCAAATTAAATAAAATAAAATCCCCTGATTCTACTCCTGCCATCCCATGCTTCTCCTTCTGCGTATGCCAGCACCATTTTTGGAATTGCTGTCAGCCAGCATAGACCCAGCACTAGTCCACACCACTATGCTAGCAACTGCAAATATGCAGAAGTTATTTGATCTTAATTTGAGCTCACAGAGCAGGGTGGCTTTGAACATCACCTGTTGCAGGACTGAGAAGATGCTGTGGCAGCAGCATTGCTCCTCTAGTAGCAGCTGTAGTGGTAAAGACAGGAAAACAAGGAAGATGAGGATGATTCTCAGCAACTGCTACTACATGACTTGTTCCTGGAGCAGATTCGTGCAGTGCCATGCTATTTCTGGGCTGAAGAAACAGCATCAATTGGTGGGAAATGACTGTTCTGAAGATTTGGGATGACAGAATTTGAGACTTACGAAGGTGCCTTTTTCTGAGATCTGTTATGAACTGACCTCTGAAACTTCAGTGACATCATACAAACATGTGAGTTGCCACCTGGAACCTGGCCACCCTTGAATGCTACTGGTCCATAACCAACCAATTTAGCTGGAGGGGGAGTGCTAGATTGTTGGGCCCAGTGTCATGCAAGTGTATAATTGAAAACATAAGGTACTGCTACAGGGGGTATAAAGCTTTGTGGTACTCAGGAGTTTATTGATGGCATTGCATGCCTGGGGTTTTCAGATTTTATTGGCGTAATTGATGTGACCCAATCATTTGTCCCCCACATCAGGGCTTGGAGTTTATAAACAGAAAGTGGTATTACTCCATGTTTCTTCAACCTTGTTGCTCACTGTGGAAGGTTCACAGACATAAATGCAGCAGGTTCTGGAAGAGTCCACAATGCTAGGATCTTTATTAATTCAATTTTCTATTTACCTTAATGAATAAAGGAGACTTTGTCCCAAGGATTTCTCTGGACATTGCTCTGGTTATCCTAGGAGACCTGGCTTATCCTCTGTTTCATTGGCTAAGGAAACCATTCACAGGCCAGTAGTGGAACCTTCACATTGTGTTTTAAGACCTGTGACAGCAAGTTTCAGAGCGCAAATCTACAGACTTGGGGTCATGGTGTAGCGTAAGCTATGAAGTCCAAGGTGCTGGGGCAGGGGGAGGCTTCAGAGCCTGAGTTCCAACCTGAGCCACATGTCTACACTGCTATTTTTAGCTCTATAGCACAAGCCCCATGAGCCTGAGTCTATAGATGTGAATTTTAAAATGCATTGTAGACACACCCCCTGGACAGAAAGTTAATTAGTTTCTTCCATCATCTCAGGAATTGCAGAACGGCAAAGGAACATGCATTTTGTCATCTGAAAGGAAAGTGTACTGTTTATGGGCTAGGTTGGAAGCTGAAGGGGAAAAAATTGTCCAAGACTTTAGCTGCATGGTGTATTTTGCAAAATAGTTGTGAGCATAATAGACAACATCTTAATGGTGGGTGGGAGGTTGAGATGTGACTTGCTCAGTGATTTGAGCACCCAGCAAAGCATCCACTCAAAAATAGAAACAGCCAGGGCAAGGATGCCTGTTGCTCTTACTTTCAGTCTCAGGCTGTAAATGTGCAGCTGTACTAGAACTGCCAATTTTCTAATGACAGAAAATGGAACACAGTTGCCCTGCCCCCACTAACTCCATCCCCCATCCCTCCTGCGCTCACTCTCCCCCATCCTCGCTCACTGTCAATGGGCAAGGGGTTGGGATGCGGGAGTGGGCTCTGGGCTGGGGCCAAAGGGTTCAGGGTGTGGGGGGGCTCCAAGGTGGGGCTGGAGCAGGGGTGCAGCCAGGGACGAGATGTATGGGGTGCAGGAGGAGATTCCAGATTGGAACCAAGGGATTTGCAGTGTAGGATAGGGCTCTGAGCTGGGGCAGAGGTTTGGGGTATGGAGTGCAGGCTCTGGGAGGGAGTTTGGATGCCAGAGGTGGTTCAGCACTGGGGAAGGAGCTTGAGGCATGGGAGGGGTTTGGGGTATTGGCTCTGGGAATGGGGGGGTGTTGACTTCAGATGGCTCCCGGGAAGTGGCAACATGTCCCTCTGGCTCCTAGGCAGAGGGATGGCAAGGGGGCTCTGCATCCAGCTCCCACCCACAAGCGCCACCTCTGCAGCTCGCATTGGCCATTGTTCCTGGCTAATGGGAGCTGTAGAGCCCGTGCAGGGAGGAGTTACCTGTGAGTGGGGGCAGCCCAAAGAACCCCTTTGCCTAGGAGCCCCAGGCTGGCTGCTTCCTGGGAGCTGTGCAGAGCCAGGCAGAGAGCCTGCGAGTCCCGCTGCACCAACAACTAGACTTCTAACAGTCTGGTCAGCAGTGCTGATCAGCGCTGCCAGGGTCCCTTTTCCACTGGGTGTTCTGGTCAAAAACCAGACACCTGGCAAACCTAGCTATACATCCAGCTATTACCTTGAGGAGCAGGGATTGTGACTGCTCTTTTCTGGGTAGTAGAAGTGACATGTTGTGGCAATCCTTATTTTAATCTTATGCCTGCATCTTTGTACTTGCAAAGATGATTTATGCAAACTGTATGGTTTTCCTGTGTACAGGCATTGAGGACTCTTTCTGAATGATTGGAATTTTTTTTTATTATTAAGCAACAATGTATTATATAACAACAAGAAATAAATGTTTAATTAAAACAACAAAGAAACATAACTTTTAAGTGACAGTGCAGTGGAGGGCAGAATAAACCAGAATAAACTGTGACCCCTTGTGGACATCTAACTAGCAAACACATTTTTATTATGGTGGCTGGTCCCAAAAGCTAGTTGCTTCTCCAGATGGCAATTATATGTAGGGTCGCAGCATGCTTCCAAGCAGCTGCCTGAGACATATTGTGAAGATTCCTGGCATACTATCACAGCAATGCCAATATATTAGAATCTAGAAGTACCTGGAACCATGCCAGCTTTTAAACGGGGAGGGGACATCTGGTCAACTTGACCCAGAGCAGTGGGGGGTACACATAGCTAGACTAGTTGGTCATAGATGCCCACAAAGCAGTATAAACTAACAGTTGGAGGACTGCCAAAGTAGTGCACACAAGCAATAGAGCATATTAATTTATTCCGCACTGAACTTCATACACTTTAAAAGAGGACTCTGGAATTCGTGATAAATGTGGAGATAGTTCGCACTAAGGAATTGTATCATGCGAATGCTGGCATTGTCAGACCAGACTAACTTGACCTTAGTGGTGCTGTAGACTAAACCCCTTGGCTAGACAAGCCCGTAGCTAAACTGCAGATTCAGAGTGTCCATCCCAGGAATTAGTGCAGAATGGCTATTTTGAGCAATGCACAGACAAGCCCTGAGTTTGCAGATAGTTTGAAACAATAGTTCTAAAAATGTGAACTGAAACATTTAGCTTAAAGGATTGTTAACTTGGAAAGCTTGTTAGCTTGCCCACCCACTGGCTCCACCACGGAATGGGTTGTTAACTGTGAGAGCAGACTAATGTAATAATAATAGGGTTTTCATGACCTGAGTCAAAAGTTTTATGCAGATTTAATTAAAGTCCCTTTAATTAAGTTTGTTTTTTACTTCAATGCCATTTGAGAAGAGAAAATTAATTTGATGTTTTTATGACTTTTCTTCAAAAGCATAAATATCTATATGGTTAACTTTTTATAACATTTCCCTAAAGTACTAAACAATATGAAAATTAGATTAAGGTTACAATATAAATCAATTTATTCTACTCTAGGAGTGAACAATAATACAAATAAACAATTTGGGACCTCTTTGGTGGTGATCTGATTGAATCAGGGGATCACAGGCTTTACACCGCAGCTGCATTGTCCAATCCTGGTCAAATGAGTTCAGTCTGACCTTTGGTCCAGTTTTTGGGCCCTCCTTCCTTCCTAGGGTATTGCTTCCTTTGCACCTTCAAAAATCCATGTGTGTTTCCCCAAACAAGAATAACAGGAGATGATGCTGTCACCAAAATTATCACAACTCCCCGTAACAGTCAATAAACAGTAAATGGCTTCTTGAGCATTAAACTCTGGCCACTTTCCTGGTCATAATGTATGACCCATTGTCCTTTGACTTAGAAGAGTTCTTCTGTACCTATCAACACATTTGATGCTTACACTTTCTCAAGGTCTATGAGACCTCATGAGCACAGTACGAAATTACAAAAACGTCACTCTGGGAAATTGAGGAACTGTGTGAAAGGTTATTTTGCTCTATCAACACTCAAGCACAAGCTGCTACAAAGGCTCTTCATAAATCCTAATAACATAAATGTATTAAAATATGGCAAATTATCCTTTACTCTGAGTATTTACATTCCTTTAGAGCCTGACCAGCATCATCCGGCAGAAGACTGTGTATGGTGGCGAGGGTTGGGGGGGTGCAGGGGCACATTGCCACCAACTCATCATGGCAATGGATGGTATCAGAAGCTACCTCCATATACATCCTCTGCTCAAGTGGCTGTGGGGCTGAGCCTTCTTTCCTCCAGGACAGAGTGTAATATGGTGGAAGGAAGGGAACTGTGGTCCAAGTGGGAAGAAAAGAAGACCCTAGCCTGCTCAAAAAGAAGTGGTGGTGTTTGTGGGCCCTCACCAGCCCAAGAGAAGGCTTTTATGTGGGTTGCCCCTGCCACTATCACTACAAGCCACAGAGAGAGGAAAGAGTATATGGGGAGTTTCTGGGGCACCAAGTGGAAGAGTGATGGAAGAGAGTGTACAGTCAGAGGCTGAACAGATGAAGGAAGAGTATGAGGGCTGGAAGAGGGATGCTCAGGGAGTAGGTACTGAAGGAGATTTTAAGAGAGAGATTTCTAAGCAGTGAGTGCAGAGAATCATGGAACTGGACTCCAGAAGCCTCCTGAATTCTGCAGGGCTGGATTTACAGTGCTGCTGAATTCCAGAGCTGCACAGGAGTCTGAGGATACACAGCTTCAGAACTAGGGAAGAGAAGCAGAACTTGGAAAATGTAGTGGAGCAATCTGTCACAAATATGCTGTGTGATTGTTGGTGGGACCATGGGAATTTGGAAGGAAATATGGTCCATGTGATTATGAAGGGAAGTGGACCATAAGGCACTCTCCATTAAGAGGTGTTCTACACTATTAAAAAGTTTGAAAACCCTGATCTAATTTAAATAACTCTCTATTATTTAAAAGAAAAGGAGTACTTGTGGCACCTTAGAGATGAAGTGAGCTGTAGCTCACGAAAGCTTATGCTCAAATAAATTTGTTAGTCTCTAAGATGCCACAAGTCCTCCTTTTCCTTTTTGTGAATACAGACTAACACGGCTGCTACTCTGAAACCTGTCTCTATTATTTGTTGATCTTAGGCTGCACGTAACATTCCTGAAGTCCAAGAAATTTTGGTTTGGAACAAAGTTAGTTCACTAAGGCCCAATTGCATCAAAGTAAGCCACATAGTTTATGGCTCATACTAGTTCAGAAAGCAGTCTTTGACAATCATGGAAGCATCTCCCTTCTTTCTAGTTCTCCCACTCTGATGACCTTAGACAGAAAATGGACTTGCTTTGGCTTCTGCACCAGCTGCTCTTGTCTCCCAAATTTGCATTCAAGAAGCTCAGTTTGCTGCATAAGCAATTTAGTTTAGTGGTGGCTAATGATTTACATAGCAGTATGTCATTGTTACTTAACCTTTTCTGTTTTCCCCTTGTTCTCATGAACAAGGACATTTAACAAATGGTTTCTCGAGATTAATGATTTATTTTTATGCAGTGCAAATAGAAAGCTTAGACTGGAAGAGATTCCCAGGGGGTATGATGAAACCACTTTCAAAGCAGCTGGCCTAGCTATTCCCTGTTAAGTTAACATCATAGATTTATTCATCTGTGAGATAATTGTTATATCATTAGCTGTTCTTTCCCCATGGTTTGCTCTGTTTAAATTTGTAACTTGTGCTGTGCTTCCTTTGTAAATGCCCCAAAGAAGGCCATCAGAACCAAACTGTAATGTGACTGCACGTAGCGTTAATTTAAAATAAAAGGACTCAGCACAACTAAGAGAGCTTGTGTTTGGTTACCCGCAGCTGGAGAGCCATTTAATGTTAGCCAATGGGTCTTAAAGATGGCCAAAATTAATCATGATGTAAGCTTCTACCATTGCTTTGCCATGTTCATGCCAGAAACAGAGGTATGTTAAAATGAAACCACTTTAAACATGAGGGTTTTAGGGGACTGACAACATTTAATTACTGTTATCTAGAACTGATGGGGAACCAAATATTTTTACCACTGAAACTTCAACCAAAAGAAAAACCATGATTTGAAAATTTTCAGTTTTCCTTCAGAAAGTTTTGACTAGTGCAAAACAGAATTGTTTAAAAATCAACATTTCAAAATAAAATAAACTTATTTTGTTTGAAAATAAAATAATTTTGGTTTTGTTTTTCAGGTTAACAGAACAGTTTATGTTTTACATTTTCAAATATATTGATTTCAATTACAACACAGAATACAAAGTGTACAGTGCTCACTTAATATTATATTTTATTACAAATAATTACAAATACAAGTATTGTAGTGCAATCTCTTTATCATGAAAGTTGAACTTACAAATGTAGAATTATGTACAAAAAAACCCTTGCACTTAAAAATAAAACAAAGTAAAACTTTAGAGCCTACAAGTCCTCTCTGTCTTACTTGTTCAGCCAATCACTCAGACAAGTTTGTTTACATTTGCAGGAGATAATGCTGCCTGCTTCTTGTTTACAATGTCACCTGAAAGTGAGAACAGGCGTTCTCATGGCACTGTTGTACCTGGTGTTACAAGATATTTATGTACCAGATGCACTAAAGATTCATATGTCCATTCATGCTTCACCCACCATTCCAGGGGACATGCGTCCATGCCGATGACGGGTTCTGCTAGATAACGATCCAAAGCAGTGTGGACCGACGCACGTACATTTTCATTATCTGAGTCAGATGCCACCAACAGAAGGTTGATTTTCTTTTTTGGTACTTTGGGTTTTGTAGTTTCCATGTCAGTGTGTTGCTCTTTTAAGACTTCTGAAAGCATGCTCCACACCTCATCCCTCTCAGATTTTGGAAGGCACTTCAGATTCTTAAACCTTGGGTTGAGTGCCGTAGCTATCTTTAGAAATCTCACATTGGCACCTTCTTTGTGTTTTGTCAAATCTGCAGTGAAAGTGTTCTTAAAATGAACAACGTGTGCTGGGTCATCATCCGAGACTGCTATAGCATGAAATATATGGCGGAACGCGGGTAGAACAGAACAGGAGGCATACAATTCTCCCCCAAGGAGTTCAGTCACAAATTTACTTAACATATTTTTTCTTTAACAAGCATCATCAGCATCCTCTGGAATAGTGGCTGAAGCATGAAGGGGCATGTGAATGTTTAGCATAGCTGACATGTAAATCAAGTTATTGTTCATACAGGATGGGAAAAAAAGCTTGGTATTGTTATGCCTGGTTTTAAAGGCAATCAGATCGGGTGCCATATAAATAAAGTATTTAGACTGAATGAATCCCCCACCCCTTAATGTTGTTGGCTGGTCACTGGCTTGGAGCTACTACTGATTATGCCCAACAGTCGTCCTCATGTCAGCATTCCCTCTACTGAATTTTCTGGGTACTTACAGTTCTACTTTCTGTGCAGAAACATTTACAAATCCTGTTCTATGCCCCATTGCTGCTTTCTCTTTCTCTATACCTACTTATGATAAAATGCTCTCATATTAAATGAAGTGGGTAACACCTACTAATATGGGCATTTTGTCAATTGTGACAGTAGTTTTTGTTTGGAAGGCAAATGAGCCAACACATTTATTTCATGTCAGTTACCAAATACCCATCAAATAGTAATATCTTTCTGTTACTTCCATCCTTATCCAGATTGGGCCTGTTAACCTGTTTAAGCTTTTCTCTGTAACCATGGTGGCTAGAAATTTTTTAAAAAATAAAGCTCAGATTTTCATGGAATCCCCTGACTCATGGAGCTGGGACTTGAGAATGCATGGCACAGCATTTCAGGGTGCACTTTAGACCTACCACAGATTCCATATAAATAATGAACAGCTGCTATCTACTGAAAGTCTGTGATCCAACATGTAACTCATATGTAGGCATATAATTAGTAACGATATATGAAAAAAATCATCTCTTTCTGTGAAGAGATCATACTTTTTTGGCGAATGTATTATTCAAAATTATTTGCTGCTTAATTTGTCCACATTTTACATCTAGATGCTCATCCCCATGGCACCTAAGCAGCTATTTGCACAAATAATCCTTGGCCTGTATTTTGTTCATGAGTAGCTCATTGTAGGCATTGTGTATTTCATAATTCTATCTGTTCTAACTGGACGTAGTACATTTCTATTCTATGACCGGATGTTATACAAGTCTTAATTATACTTCCACTGTTAATATTTGCATCCATGAATGGGGGAAGTTAACTCTATACATATTTTGCAGTATGTACATAATATTTACTGTTTACATGCACATTCCTGCCATCAAACTCATTTGGTAAATATTTTCAGAAAGCAAACAAAAAGTTACAAATGCAGTCAAAGCAAATTCATGTAAAAATTCAAACTGAAAGAAAAATATTGCCCTATTGCTGTGACTGTACAAATAAGCAGTTTTCTTAAAAGGCACAGATTGACTGTCTGACACTTCTTTTTAGAACATGGAAAGAATTAGTTTACATTTTGATTGCGACTTCAATGTTTAACCTTTGCTTTTAAATGCAGATCTAAAAGACTGCATAAATTGGCAATGATGTAAAAACTGAAAAGATTTCTTCTAAAGTTGGGAATACTTGATTGAAAAAGGCCTATTAAGTTGTCAAGCTCCCTCCCTACAAAATAGACTGAGTCACATTTGGTAGTCAGTAGATAGCACTGAGGACTGGAACCACATGTTGGATAGTAATTTTGCAGAGCCAGCCATGATGAACCAAACCAACCAGAAGCACTCTTTTGGCAGACTACTATGATTCAATTAAAACAAAAACAAACAGTACTATTTGCCATAGAGTGTTCACTTCAGCTGTATGGAACATATTTGTATACATCAAAAGTCATATTGTTATTTTAACAGGTCTGTTACAAAGCAGAATCATTTATAATATAATTAAGGTGCTGGAACCAGGGAAAGGAATCTGGCCCTGAGTATGTCTACAGTGTGCAAGAAGAGTGTCTGTAAGAGTTGATATAGAAACTATACACTAGCAGTTAAAATTCTATTAAATAACTTTTAAACAAAAGTATTAAGTTGTTAAAGTGGTGGTGAAAATCCTTGGATATAGGTATATATGTATTAAATATACTACTTTTTAACTTATGAATTATATGGTATTCTGTCTTTGAAGGTGACTGAAATCTTGTGCTAAAGCAAAGCAAGCTCTTCAGATTTAATCTGCCCATGGTTTGACTGTTATAATTTCTGAAGAGAAAAGATCACTTGTATGTGTTTAAGTTAAGACATAGCCTGGGCTGCAGCAAGGGAACAGTAATAATTATTGATATCCTGTGACTATTCATTGGCAGTTTCAGCAAAGGAAAGGACTAAATGATCAAAGGGAGAAGAATATCTTCTGACTCTGATAGGTGGTCCTTTGCAGGTCAGGACTGAGACACACACACCAAAGCTGTTTGTACTATACTTGTCCTATGAATAAAGAAAAGACTTGTTTCTAAGGTTGTCCATTAAGGACCTTGGAATTGCTTTTTTTCCTGGGAGATTTATTGTAATACTTAATCTGCTGTAGAATGTCATTGATTCCTTTCCATATAATAAAATATGGATACAACCCTGGTGGGTTGATCTCTCATTTATACTAAGCTCATCAAGAACCATTTTAATGAGGGGAGAAAAAAGAAAACCAAGGAGAGCAGAAGAACAACAATGCTATTGGTTCCAAGCTAGTGGTCCTAGTCCTTTAGTGTGGGCAATAGAAGCTCATGCTTTTAGATCCAGAATTTAGCCCCTGAAGATGACAAGCCATCCTGGGCCTTTATTACACGACTCAAATGGAAGGGAAGCTCTCCTGTATGTGGAGCATGACAGGGCAGCTTCAGCCATTCATGAGGCAGAGTAATAGCCCCACCAATACACAGACAGTTTTTCACTGGAGATCCACCGTCATCACAACCCACCAAACACATTTAAAGTGTCTCAGAATCCTATTTCTCTATTCTCAAGTTCAGAGCCAGAGTTCCTAGGAGTTATGGTGGCTGCCGCTACATGCTGGCAGGTGCCATATTCCCAAAAAGGCTATGCCAGAGCCTTGAGGAGAGGGGAATACTGAATGCAATTAAACAGGCATTGGTTCTGTGTAAGGGGGTTTAATACTAGTCCCTATCATCTCCTTTATTTATTCCTAGAGCTACATGTGTTTTTTTTAAAGTTTCCTTTAGCCCTATTCTTTCCCTTTTAATTTACCACACTCGTCAGAGACTCCAAGTGTGCAATGGTCAGGGCTCAAAATACCTAAAGATCATTTGAAGCACCACGATGAGAATCATGGTCTGCTATCACAGGCAGGATGGAGCGATCCATGGCAGGGGAAAAAATGACAAAGCTTTCTCTGGAGCTTCTGCAACAATCACCTGTAGGATCTGAGAACTGCCTCAGATATCCCCATTTTGTGTTCCCAGTCCCAAGTACACTTCTAAGACATGCCTTCAATAACCAACACACAGAGCATGCCAGGCATAAAATAAACACACCAACACAGTAAATTAACCTCACATACATTTTTCTTTGGGAAGAAAATGAAGAAAGGAATGACATGACAAAGGATAGCCAGGTTGCTTGGTGCAAATTCTCAGTTTAGAAGGTTTTGCCCCATTTTCTTCCCAGTTCTAAAATGGCAACATGCTATTTCCTAATAATTGTCTTAATTTTCTCTAATTATCTATCAGTGATTTAATATCCCCTCAGATTTTTTTTTGCATTTCCCTAATTATATGATATTACTATAAAGTCTAAGATATTACTGTTTCTTCCCCGTTCTTGAATATTGATATGAAATCCTCTCAGATTTTGCCCCTTGCTTACCACATAAATTAATATAAAATACCTCAAGATTTGACTCTTAATATCCATTCTTGTCTAAAAAGCCCTCAGATTTCCATACTTTTTGTGTTAATTATTGAAAACATAAAATCTCAATTTTTTCTGTTTTTCATGTAGCTATAAATACTGATTTAAAATACTCTCAAATATTTTTTTTTTTTTTAAATAGGCGTGTCAAGCACTCTGGAGTATCTGATGACCAAGTGCCAAACTGAGATTCTCTGTTCTCCTTGATACATAGCTCTGCCATTATTTGCTGGTGTTCACATTCATTCTGGACTTCCAGGTGCTACCGAGGAAACAGGAGGGTGCTCAGACTCCACCAGTCTCTTGATCAACACTTACGAGCAAAGCTCTCAGTTGCAAACCTGCAGTTTTCTTTTTAAAGGAAATTCCTCTATTTTTGCACAGTTCCTCATGGCCTTTCCTGTTAAGACCATCATATGACTGTGAGTTACTCATTGTCACTAAAATTTAGACTTCACAATACTCAATATTAATTTTAAAGTTTTAACAATGCTGGGGTTATGATTTATAAACCCACTCAACCTGTGATTTGTGAATCCTGTCACAACTACACTGGTTGTTACGCTGTCTAGAGTAGCTCACAACTGAGTGCGCCAACCTCAGGGCAGAGTATCAAAAAGCAGGACAGACACTTCAATTGATGGTCCTATAAATAGATTTCAACAATCCACTACCAAATGTGAACTCCCGAAATACTACAATAGTCTTATAATGGAGTCACAGACAGTCCCCTTAGGCACTCCAGTCTATCTTGCAATCAAAGCTAGCTGGACTATGTGATAAATGGTCACTTACATAAAAAAAAAATCTCAAAATATTGAGGTTGCAACTGATCCCAAATGACCACTCACCCACCCAGATTGATTGCATCCCAGATGTCACACCAAAGACAATACTGGTCATAGAGTCATAGAATATCAGGGTTGGAAGGGATCTCAGGAGGTTATCTAGTCCAGGCCCCTGCTCAAAGCAGGGCCAATCCCCAACTAAATCATCCCTCAAAGCAGCACCAATCCCCAACTAAATCATCCTAATTCTATAGTAAATCAACTAAAGGTTTATTAGCTAAGAAAAAGAAATGAGAGTTATTGTGAGGTTAAAGCAGGTAAAATATATGTACAGGTGATCCCATTCGATCATTTGAAAAGATAGAGATGTAGCAATCTTCCAGTTTCCCAAAAGTCTTTTAGGGCTACCCAAAATAACTCTGGGGAAATTGCTACCTCCTTGTTTGGTTTTCTGCCTTGTTAGACTCCAAACAGCCAAGAGATGAAGAATTTTTCCTTATGCCCATATTTATAGCTTCTTCTCACAGAAACCAAGCTGACAGCAACAGATCCCACACAGGTCCCTTCTTCATGAAGAGGTAGGGGGAGGAATGCGCATAAAGTCTTTGATCCTTGGTCATGTACAATGGATCATTTGTATTTAATGAACAGGATTTAACATCTTCTTATTAGAGACCAACATTTGTATTACACAAGGTTTTTCCCTGTTTGATGACGTACATAGTCACCAAGGTTTACAAGGCAAATGTTTAACAGGATACAGATAAATGAAAACAATGCATGCAGTGACTCACCAGTTTTTTACGAACACTATACACAGTCTTATACATTTATCATCTTCTTTGAACTATACTAACATACAAGTCATCTGGTCTGGCTTTCAGCTGTGGGTTTGTCAGTTCTCAGCGATGCTTAGGCCTTGGCCAGCCCTGGCACTAGGCTTACCGGCCTCACAATGTGTTTTAACTTTAGCAAATTCTCCTTTTTTGGAGGGAAACTGTTTCCCTGAGTCATTGTGCATATTGGGGAATCAAAGGGGACCACTTGAAGAATTTGAACAAAGTGAAATATGAAGGTACTTGCTGATATTATTACAGATTGCATGAGCAGATATATCATGTGCAATTAAATTCAACCATTACTTTTCCATTACTCATCACAGTATTCTTTCTTCAGATTTTCAGTTTGATTAATCAGATCACTGGCATAATGCTGAGGCCACAGCATCACTGAAGCCCTGATACAGCAAAGCACCAACCACTGACTTCTATATCTATATATTGTAGGTATTTATGACATCATTACCAGAGTATCTGAGCATTTCACAATCTTTAACATATTTCTCCTCATAACACCCCTGTGAGATAGGGAAGTATTATTATTCCCATTTTACAGATGGGAACTGAGGCAAGGAGAACCTTAGGGCTTGTCTACAGATGGCTAGTAGCTCTATGTGTGCACACTCTTATTCCAGAATAATAGATTCTTTTTTCCAATTTAGCTTAATCTACTTTCAAATTGCATTAAACAGGAATAAGGCACCCTTATTCTGAGATAAGACTGTCCATACATGGAGTTATTAGGGCTTTAAGTTATTCCTGTGTTTGAAATTCACACCCTAGCTTACTAAATTAACTTTCAAGGGTAGACTAGCCCTAAGTAACTTTATCAACGTCACACTGGAAGGCAGTGACAGAGCAGAGTATTGAACCTCTATCACCCAGCTCCCAGGTCTTAGACATTTAAGCGCTTTGCTGTATTGTGGCCTAAAACAGCAGGTGAGATCTTAGGGCCAATTTCTTATCTTTAAGAATGAAGACCCTTCATAGACTATTTATAAGGATAACATAATATTTAACATAATGTATAAGGCAGTTCATAAAACTATAGGTAATAGTTCTGTGATGAACTCAGAAAAGCAAATTCTAATGACATAAGGTACTGGAGAAAACTATTGGAAAATACATATTCATTAATGTATCACTAATCATACCAGTGATAATACTATCACTGGTGAAGCGTATACATATGAATGAGATTGGGAATCACATCAAAGAAAATTAAAGGATAGGTGCATAATACCCTGCTTGAAGTTACTCAGGAAGAAGCATCAGGCAATGTTACACTTTGTCTCTACATTGTTACTCATTTGGAAAAATCCACCTATAGGCAGTGACAAATATTGTGAGTAAAAGCCTCTTGCCATTACAGCTTGCTGTAGGAATATTTAGGCTGTGTCTCACCTCTGCAATTTTTCTAAATCTTAAAATAGCCTCTTTAGCTACGAAAAAACCTTCATGGAATGTGAAGCATTGGTACGTAACCAAGTGAAACTATAATAAAGAAGATAAATGAGGCTAAGAACAAGACCCACGAAAAAACGAAGACAGGTAAGATAGATAAGCCCTGAAAAAAGACACTTAAGAGCAATAAAGCAGGGTGGAAAATTTAAATTTTCCTGAATGAAAGTGACAAAAGACGGATGGTATAAGTTTGGGCTTCAGCTTCCTTTTTATTTAATTCACTGATTTGGTGATTATACACAGTTAGGCCTTGATTAAAAAATTCTAAACAAAACAAGTATTCCTTTCTTAAGACGACTTGAGGACATAATTCTGACCCTAGTAAAATCAATAAGAAAACTCCCATTGACTACAGTGGGGTTAGGATTTCTGCCAAACTCCCTGTTGAGCACTGTGAGCTGCACAGCCTAAGACAGTATATTCAAAAACATACATGTACTGACTATATGTAGGATTTCAGCAAACACCCAGATGTGTTAAACATTATGGCAATGATGTCATTTTTTTGCCTGGAAAAAAATTGCTTATACATAGTAGTTATAACTAGAAGATGTCCCTACCAAGAATGAATCAAAATAAATTAAAGCTATAATTTTCTGTCAGCCAGAACAAACTCTGTACAAGCTTCTGATCATAAACTCATTGCTATTCCCTGTCAGGGTGAAGATAAGGAGTTCCAAGATAGCTACAAATTGCACCTCTGTAAGCTACCCAATCTCTAGAAAATGTCACACTGCTCCAGGGCGTGAGAGCAAATGGAGATGTGGAAATCATGAGGTAGTATTCTAAGTTCAATCACACCTTAGTATGGGAACATGATTTATAGTGCATTTATGACGTAAATATTTGTCATCAGAAAGGCTGGGGAAGAATGATTAGAGATAGTGCCTTGTAAAAGAATGTCTGAATGTTCATAAGCATAAGGGGGTGACAGGAGTCGAGAAAAAAGTGAGTGTGTGTGGGAGAGTGTTAATCACATTTCCCCTCCCCCCCAAAAAAAATTATCCCTCTTTTTTCCTCAATTCAAAATGCTGAAATCTGAAATGTCAAAATCAGAAATTTTGACTAGAGATGCTGCTGGGACTAGTCAAATTCTCTAGGACATGAAATATTTTTATGTGGCGATGGGATGGCCATTGTGTTTACATGGAAGTAAGAGCAATATTTTAATCTTACATTTTAAGCATTAATAACCAAAACCAAGACCAAAATTGATTAAATGGCATTTCTAGGTTTGACAAAAATGTGCCTTATCAAACCATCCTGAGGGATGACCATACTAGAGAATAAAACACAAACATCAATAGGTAGGCATCTCACTAAAAAAAGTATCCTCAATAGCAAATACTTGTGACAAAAAAATAAACAGGCAAACATAGGGCACATAGTAAAAATACAGCATTGAGATACACAGCATCAAGGCATGCACATGGCTAGAGTCTGCCTTGACTTTCAGTTTTAATTATATTAAATAATGGATTGATCAATAAAAGATTGGACACTCGGCAGGAAATTACTGCTCAGACTGGGAAAACTCTCTTGCCTAGAGTTGAGAGTAGAGGTGCCAAAACACCCTGGATATGGAGGTAATAAATGATAACAAAAGCCTTAAGAATAATTTACAGATGTTGAAAAAATAAGTTCTGGCTAAGACCCTGTCTATATTATAGACACTGGCACCAGTTTAACAATAGAGATTTATTTATACTACAGCTATGTAAATAACTTATTTCAATTTGCTGGCAATTCAAAAAGAATCAAAAAATTGGGGAGAAAGTTTATTTCATGTGAAACAAACATTTTGTTTCCAAATTAGAAAATTTAACATTTTAAAAGAATAAAACTGAAGGAAATTTTGAAATGAAAAAAAATCAAAATGTTTTGTTTCAAAAAGGTAAAAAGTGGTTTAAATGTTTTCAGAATTTTGGAGGGGGAATGATTAAGCAAAACTAACATGATTTTGTGAAACTTTTCATGAATCTGCATTTTTTGACAAAAAAAGGTTTTTTTGAAAGATTTCCTCACAGCTCTACTTTATAGACTTTTTCCATTCAAGACTAGGAACAGCAGCTTTAAAATTAACATTATTATTAGTACTAGTAGTAAATTTTAAAAATTTCTGTTTTGGAAAAATCAAATGGCTTTGGTTCAATTTTTACCAAAAAGATGTAGCAAACTGCCAGAGTCCCAGGGACTCCCTGAGCTGTCTCTGGAGTCAGGGGAGGCTAACACCACGCAACAGAAAGCCTAGAAGCCCTGAGAGTCCCTGCTACATCTGAGGTTCCCATGGATGGATCACTTGATGGATGGAACCCTCTGATGTACCAGGCATTGACCACTATCAGAAGACAGGATACTGGACTAGATGGACCCTTGGTCTCACCCAGTATGGGCATTCTTATATAATGTTACACATGGTGGAGCTGCCACACAGCCATGGACCCTGGACATCTGGGCTTCCCAGCAGTCTGCCAAGTAATCTGGCAGGGAACCTCATATGTTTCTGCAAAGCATTCCTGGTTTGACGAATCTGCATTTTCTAGCAAAACCCTTTCTGTTGGGAAAGTCCTGACCAGCAATGGTTGTTATGCTGGTGCTAATTTATTTAAAGTAAAAATAATCTAAATGTCAGACAAGAGAACTAAAATACATTTGCAAAAAAGATTCTGATTCTTTAAAATATTGCTGTTAACCTTGATCTGTGCTAAGTGAGTGCAAAGTAAATATAAAATGCAACTATTCTGATCTGAAAGTGTTTTACACAGTCATTGCACAGGGGGAAGGCAGAGGAAAATCAGTCTCAAAGACAGTGGCATTGCAAAATCTGCTGTAATCACTTGTTTGACCACTACAACTCAAAATATTCTTAGCTAGAAATGGCAAGCTGCAGGCAAGAGTTTGAGGCCATATCTGGGCCACTGAGCTGCCTGAGCAGTGCAAAGTGGCTGGAAATGACGCTGATGATCTGGCCCTAGGGAATTTATTTTGCCACATTTATTCAGGAAAATAAAAATAAATTAATTTTCCATTCTACAAACGTGTCTTTCCAGTGCCTGTAGGGCTGGGAGCTATACACAGGGGAAACATACGCAATCATTGTGCAAAGCAGCTTTTATTTGGACAGAATAAACAACTGGGGCTGAAATGGAAGCTGTAAACTTTGACCTGGGTTTCATGATTGTGGACTAGTATTTTATATAAAGGTGTTACAGTTTGTAGCTACTGTCATGGGATATTGCCCTATCATTTTCCTCATTTGCTGTTATTTTATTAATATTTAAAGGGCCAGACTCCCATTGATTTAAATGGTATTTGAACTATGCTTAACTCCAATTAATCTTTGTAAATAATTAAGATTAGTCATGTGATACTAAAACCTTTCTCTGTCTATATATACACAATATATCTATACTATGACACACACACAAATATATAAATAATGCAGTGGGCTTAGCATCATATGCCAGATCTCAATTATTTTAAATAACTAAGCTATTTTTCCATACTTTTTCTTCAATAAAGTGAATTCAGGGAAGATTCCTCACACTGCCCTAATATCTAGTGATCACATCTAGAAGTGAAAGAGTTGTTTATTCTCCTTTAAGGTTGAGTGATTTTTTTTAAACGTCCTTTATATGTAAAGGTTTCATGTGCATACCTGCCTACTTGAAACTGGGCAAAGACTATTATCAGACTTCATGCAGGCAGCTTAACAGATAACAATGTCTTTTATGGTCAGATCTTCAGAAGGTGTAAATCATTGAAGTAAATGGAGCCATGCATAAGAACATAAGAATGGCCATACTGAGTCAGACCAAAGGTCCATCAAGCCCAGTATCCTGTCCTCTGACAATGGCCAATGGCAGGTGCCCCAAAGGGAATGAACAGACAGGTTATCATCAAGTGATCCATGCCCTGTCACCCAATCCCAGCTTCTGGCAAACAGAAGCTAGGGACACCATTCCTGCCCATCCTGGCTAATAGCCATTGCTGGACCTATCTTCCATGAATGTATCTAGCTCCCTTTTGAACCCTGTTATATTATTGGCTTTCACAACACCCTCTGGCAAGGAGTTCCAGAGGCTGACAGTGTGTTGCATGAAAAAAATACTTTGTGTTTGTTTTAAACTGGCAACTTATTAATTTCATTTGGTGGCCCCTTGTTCTTGTATTATGAGGAGTAAATAACACTTCCTTATTTACTTTCTCTGTACCACTCATGATTTTATAGACCTCTATCATGTCCCCCCTTAGTCACCTCTTCTCCAAGCTGAAAAGTCCCAGTCTTATTAATCTCTCCGCATATGGAAGCCGTTCTATACCCCTAATAATTTTTGTTGCCCTTTTCTGAACCTTTTCTAATTCCAATATATCTTTTTTGAGATGGGGCGACCACATCTGCACACAGTATTCAAGGTGTGGGTGGGCATACTGTGGATTTATAGAAAGACAATATGATATTTTCTGTCTTATCTATCCCTTTCTTAATGATTCCCAACATTCTGTTCACTTTTTTGACTGCTGCTGCACATTGATGTATGATTTCAGAGAACTATCCACAATGACTCCAAGATCTCTTTCTTGAGTGGTAACAGCTAATTTAGACCTCATCATTGTATATGTACAGTTAGGATGTTTTCCAATGTGCATTACTTTGCATTTATCAGCATTAAATTTCATCTTGCCCAGTCACCCAGTTCTGTGAGATTCTTTTGTAGCTCTTCAGTCTGCCTGGGACTTAACTATCTTGAGTAGTTTTGTATCATCTGCACATTTTGCCACCTCACTGTTTACCCCTTTTTCCAGATCGTTTATGAATATGTTAAATAGGACTGGACCCAGAACAGATCCCTGGGGAACACCACTATTTACCTCTCTCCATTCTGAAAACTGACCATTTATTCCTACCCTTTGTTTCTTATCTTTTAACCAGTTACCAATCCATGAGAGAACCTTTCCTCTTATCCCATGACTGCTTATTTTGCTTAAGAACATTTGGTGTGGGACCTTGACATAGGCTTTCTGAAAATCTAAATACACCCTATCCACTGGATCTCCTTTGTCCACGTGCTTTTTGACCCCCTCAAAGAATTCTAGTAGATTGGTGAGGCATGATTTCCCTTTACAAAAAACATGTTGACTATTTCACAATAAATTATGTTAACGTATGTGTCTGACAATTTTGTTCTTTATAGTTTCAACCAATTTGTCCTGTACTGAGTGAGGCTTACTGGCCTCTAGGTGCCAGGGTCACCTCTGGAGTCCTTTTTAAAAATTGGCATCACATTAGCTATCTTCCAGTCATTTGGTACAGAAGCTGATTTAAATGATAGGTTACAGATGACAGTTAGTAGTCGTGCAATTTCACATTTGAGTTCCTTCAGAACTCTTGGGTGAATCCCATCAGGTCCTGGAGACTTATTACTGTTTAGTTTATCAATTTGTTCCAAACCCCCCTGTAATGACACCTGAATTTGGGACAGTTACTCAGATCTGGCACCCCCCAAAAATGGCTCGGGTTTGGAAATCTCCCTCACATCCTCAACAGCGAAGACTGGTGCAAATAATTCATTTAGTTTCTCTGCAATGGCCTTATCATCTTTGAGTGCTCCTTTAGCATCTTGATCGTCCAGTGGCCCCACTGGTTGTTTAGCAGACTTTCTGCTTTTGAAGTATTTAAAAAAAACTTTTGCTATTACTTTTGGAGTCTTTGGCTAGCTGTTCTTCAAATTATTTTTGGTCTTTCTAATTGTAATTTTTACACTTCATTTGCCAGAGTTTATGCTCTTTTCTATTTTCCTCATTAGGATTTATCTTCCACTTTTTAAAGGATACCTTTTTTGCCTCTCACTGCTTCTTTTACTTTGTTGTTTAACCATGGTGACTCTTTTTTGGTTCTCTAACTATGGTTTGTTTGTTTTTAATTGGGGTATACATTTAAGTTGAGCCTCTATTATGGTGTCTTTAAAAAGTTTCCACGCAGCTTGCAAGGATTTTACTTTTGGTACTGTACCTTTTAATTTCTGTTTCACTAACCTCTTCATTTTTGTGTAGTTCCCCTTTCTGAAATTAAATGCTACAGTGTTGGGCCTCTGTGGAGTTTTCCCCTCCACAGGGATGTTAAATTTAATTATATTATAGTCACTATTACCAAGCAGTCCAGCTATATTCACCTCTTGGACCTGATCCTCTGCACCACTTTGGACTAAATCAAGAATTGCCTCTCCTCTTGTGGGTTCCAGGACTAGCTGCTCCAAGAAGCAGTCATTTAAAGTGTAAAGAAACTTTATCTCATCATCCCTTCCTGAGGTGATATGTACCCAGTCAATATGGGGATAGTTGAAATCCCCCATTATTCTTATTAATTATTAATTATTATTATTATTATTGAGTTTTTTATTTTAATAGCCTCTCTAATCTCCCTGAGCATTTCAGAGTCAATAACATCATCCTGCTCAAGTGGTCTGTAATATAGCCCTACTGCTATATTCTTATTTTTCAAGCATGGAATTACTATCCATAGAGATTATATAGTACAATTTAGTTCATTTAAGATTTTTACTTCATTTGATTCTATGCTTTCTTTCACATATAGTGCCACTCCCCCGCCAGCACGACCTGCTCTGTCCTTCCGATATATTTTGTACCTTGATATTACTGTGTCCCATTGATTATCCTCATTCCACCAGCTTTCTGTGATGCCTATTATATCAGTATCTTCATTTAATACTAGGCACTCTAGTTCACCCATCTTATTATTTAGATTTCTAGCATTGGTAATAAGCATTTTAAAAACTTGTCATTTTTTGGCTGTCCCCTATTGCATGACATAATTGAATGGGACTTTTTAAAATTTGACTGTTTCTCATCAGATCCTCACTGTATTTTATCATTTTTCATCCTCTCCTCCTTATTAGGACATAGGGAATCTCCATTTATAGATCCTCCCTTAAGCGATGTCCATATGCTCTTCTGTGCCTGTCGGCTTTTCCCCAGCCCTTAGTTTAAAAACTGTTCTATGACGTTTTTAATTTTAAGCGCCAGCAATCTGGTTCTGTTTTGGTTTAGGTAAAGCCCATTCTTCCTGTTTAGGCTCCCCCTCTCCCAAAAGCTTCCCCAGTTCCTAATAAATCTAAAACCCTCCTCCTTACATCATCATCTCATCCACGCATTGAGATCCTGCATTTCTGCTTGTCTAACTGGCCCTGCGCGTGGAACTGGAAGGATTTCAGAGAATGCTACCATGGAGGTCCTGGACTTCAATCTCTTACCTAGCAGCCTAATTTTGGTCTCCAGGACCTCTCTCCTATCCTGCCCCATGTCATTGGTACCTACATGTACCATGACCACCGGCTCCTCTCCAGCACTACACATAAGCCTATCTAGATGTCTCAAGAGATCCACAACCTTTGCACTAGGCAGGCAAGTCACCATGCAGTTCTCGCAATCATCACAAATCCAGCTATCTATGTTTCTAATGATCAAATCACCCATTACTAATACCTGTCTCTTCATAATAACTGGAGTTCCCTCCCACAGAGAAGTATCTTCAATGAGAGAGGATACCACATCATCATCTGGGAGGAGGGTCCAAACTATGTGATCGTTTCCCTCTGCTCCAGTGGGATGTTCTCCTTCCCTGATGCTTTCATCCTCCTCAACAGCACAAAGGCTGTCAGACCAGGGGTGGGACCATTCTACTGTGTCCTGGAAAGTATCCTCTATGTACCTCTCTGCCTCCCTTACCTCCTCCAGCTCCACCCTGGTCTCCAAAGTACGTACACAGTCTCTGAGGGCCAGGAGCTCCTTGCACTATATGCATACATACCCCACCAGCCCATAGGGCAGGTAGTCATACATGCTGCATTGGGTGCAATAAACTGGGTAGCTCTCATTTTGTTATTGGATTTCTGCCTGCATTCTCTTTTTACTTGTTCCCTTGTTGGTGCTTTGTTTTTATCAAGTGGTGTTTTGACCTTTAAGTGCAAAGAATGTTAGGTGTATCTAGCCCCTGCTCACACTCAACCTGTAAACTCCCTCACCAAACTCCCATTAGCCGCTCCTGTTTGCTAGCTCCTCTGCAGATTTATATCAACTGAGACTCTAGTTCTTAATCACTACTGATATGTAGCAGACTTACTTAGGGAGATAAAGATAAAGGAGTTCTTAAAAGAGGATTAACATCTGTCACACTAGCTGGAATTTTAGGGTTGAGGGAAAAAATGTATCACATTCCAATATCAAACCGATAGTTTGAACTGCCTAAGGGATTGATCCTGCCCTATTACATGGGATTTTATCAATTGACCTGAATGGGAACAGGATCAAGCCCCAACAGATTATATCCTTTGCAAAACTCTTGAAAGTCTCTATTCCTGGTTAAGGCTTGTGAATCAGAGCCATACTTTAATATGTTTGAGATTTTGAATTATGATGCCATATCTGTTCCATGATAAGTATGTGACATTAGTAAAAACAATTTTAAAAACAATCTCTTATTTCTAGTATTATATATTTTCCCCAGATCACTGACTCAGCAGTCACTAAATTCACTAAAAAATGGTGACTTACTTTTGCTTTGTGCATTCTGGGGCTTCAGTAGTATGCCAGAATCTCTGGAGAATGCTAAGGGAAAAATCAAAATAGAGTAGGAAGTTATAAAGCCACAGATTCTTAGACTGCTCAAAATTGTTAGGCCTGGCAGTTAATGACAGAAAGTATGTCAGCTGTATGAAATTTAAATTGAGTGATTTGGACAACAGTTATGATTTCCTAATAGTTATTAAAGAACTAAATACTGTACCTGTTAAAGCTGTCTTCATGTAATCTTGAATGGCATTGTCTACCTCGGTACTAAAACAAAGATTGTGATGTGCCCTAACAGTACAACAATTGGACTGTTTTGAAGCATATCATAGGTTTTTTATAGTTCCACAAAATTACTTTCCTTATTTGGTTCTGTCTGTTGATTTCTTCCCTTACCTTTGAACTTCCCGCAGCCCCCACCAGCACATCCCTCGGCCCGCGCCGCTTACCACAGTCCCCTTTGGTCTGGAACAGCGAACCACGGCTAGTGGGAGCTGCGATCAGCCAAACCTGTGGACGCAGCAGGTAAACAAACCGGCCCAGCCCACCAGGGGGCTTACCCTAGTGGGCCGCATGCCAAAGGTTGCCGATCCCTGTGCTAGATCATTATTGGTCAGGCCTTATGATGAAAATATAATCCAAAGGATTGAACTGCCATGTGAAGACCAAATGAATAATACTGGTTGAACCATTCATAGGAAAAAAATTATTAATCAAATATACCCCCTCTCTGTTCACACATTAGCCATGAACAGATCACAGATTTGATGTTCACAATTATTTACTATTTTATCCAAACATTTCTGTGAACATTAAGAATGTGTGGTGACTGGAAACATAAGTCAGAAGAGCTGTTTCTGAATCCTGATTGAATGTTTACCTCTTAGAATGAGGGTTCTAGGGCATATTCTTATAACTACAAATTCAAAGTTTGTTGTGTGAATATTCTGCATAAATACTTACATTTTATTTTCTCCTGCGAGCTGACTTGTTTGCTTTCCATAAATATTTTAGTGAACACAGAAGGGGCACAAACACAGCCAAAGTAAATATGTTAAAATTAGAATGAATATTTGTGAATAACTTTCTGCAATACACACCCAGATCCAGATGAGAACAGGTGCCAAAAGCTCCAGCCAATACCTGATCCCTGGGTGCCAAAATGCTCAACTGCCCTAATTTAGCTGCCAAAGCCTCTGATCTTTCCCCTTGACAACTACTACAGTGTAGTTATACAAGCCAATACTAAATTCTGTGGCATGCTGACATGTTGAGAGCAAGATAAAATGAATTGGAAAAACACCATCAAGTGCACTGTGTTGTTTACAAATGTCTGCTTCTCAATTGACTTTGCAGAAATTCTTGCTACTGTAAGAACCCACAAGGCTCAGTGTAGAATTCAGGTCCAGCTTGCTATGCATACATGGGCGTCTTCAAATACTGTTTTGTTTTCTAGCTTGAACACTTGTAGACTTCTCAGTGAGCTGAACCAGACTGGAAGGGTGGTGGTGGTTGTGCTGTAATTTTAATGACACCCTGTGATGGGGTGTATAAGCCCGACACTCAGGAACCAAGGGTTAACAAGTAACTCTCGCCCCAGAAGACTCCACCCATCTACACCTGCTGGGAATGCTCACAATGGAAGCAGAACCCAAAAGGGAGCCACCCAGTTAACTCAGGGCAAACAGAGGAAGGGAGCAGGCTTGGTTGCATCTGCCTTCAGACTGAAAATCCAATCTTCCAGTCACAGGGCCCTGAGCTGGAACCCAGTGGAGCAGGGAGTGCTTGGGTTCCCCTACTTCCGGTGCCTCAGACACCGGCAACCCAGTCTCAGACTCTCGCCACTGTGCAATACCACCAGGCTCAGACGCTGAAACACCCCCACTCCCTCCATGTCCTTCCCTGACAACTGGTGGAGAACACAGGCAAGAACCCAGTCCTGACAGAAGGGCAGCAGACATGTCGACAAACTGGCCCAACGTAGACCATGGATGCAGAAAAGCTGCTGAGATGGATGACAGTGAGCAAACAGCAGGCAGCCCAACAACAGCAATAATAGGGTCAGATACCGCACAGATAGCTGCCCAGCAGCAACAATAGCAACCCAACAGCAATGCAGCAGATACTCTGAACACAGGCGGCACACTATCAGGAGCAACACCAACACCTTATTCAACAGATAGCGGCACTCCTGGACCCTCAGAGGACTCCTAAGTTGCAGCACCAAGACCCTTAGGTGAGGTGTTGTCTCCTCCCACCCAGGCTGCCCATCAAGCTTGCAAAAATGGGCCCCAGGGATGACCCAGAAGCCTTCTTGGTCAGCTTCTAGCAGGTGGCCTCTGCAGTGCATTGACCGCGATCACACTGGGCCATCCTCATAGCCCCATAATTGACAGGATCTGCCTGGGAAGGTGCTAGAGCAATGTATGAAACAGGGATCATCAACCTTTGGCACGTGATCCATCAGCGTAACCCCCTGGTGAGCCAGGCCAGTTTGTTTACCTGCCATGTCCTCAGGTTCAGCCAATCACAGCTCCCACTGGCCACGGTTCACCGCTCGCAGCCCCCAATGGCCTGGAATGGCAAACTGCAGCCAGCGGGAGCTGCGATCGACTGAACCTGCAGAGGTGGCCGGTAAACAAAGTGGCCCGGCCCACCAGGGGGCTTACCCTAAAGGGCCGCATGCCAAAGGTTGTCAATCCCTGGTATAAAATGTTCAATTTGTGAATATCTCGATGATGAAGGGGTGATCACTAGCAGCTAGCCTGGATTTACCAAGAACAAATCATGTCAAACCAGCTTGATTTCCTTCTTTGGTGGAATAGGGGGAATCCAGTGGACATAATATACCAGGACTTCATCAAAGATTTTGGCACAGTCCCACATGACATTCTGATAAATGGGCTCGAGAAATGGGGGCTCAACAGAACTACCATTAAGTGGATATATAACTGGTTAAATAATCTCAAAGAAAGTGTGTCTATTAATGGAATGATGTCGGATTGGATGGAGGTTTCAAGTGGTGTTCCACAGAGCTCTGTTCTGGGTCCAGTGTTGTTTAACATCTTTACTAATAACCTGGATACAGGTAAAGAGAGCATACTGATCAACTTTGCAGACAAGAGAAAGTGAATGGTGGTTGGCAATACTTTGGAGGATAGAGAAAAAATTCAGAGGGATCTTCTTGATAAATTGGAAAACTGGGCTATAAGCAACAAAATGAAATGCATCAAAAGGCAAATATAAAGTGCTACACTTAGAGAAGAAAAAGCAAATGCACAAATATAGCATGGGGAAAAATTAGCTTGGCAGTAGTACTGCTGAGAAGGATCTGGGAGTTGTTGTGGATCACAACTTCAACATCAGTCAGCAATGCAACGCTGTTACAAAAAAAGTAAATGCAATTTTAGGTTTCATTAACAGAGGCATTGTGTACAGGTCATGGGAGGTGATACTACCATTCTACTTGGCGCTGGCTAGGCTTCAGCTGAAGTACTGTGTCCAATTTTGGTCACCATTGTATAGAAAGGATGTAGAGAAACTGGAAAGGATCCAGAGACGAGCAACAAAGATGATCAAAGGGATGTAATGAAAGCCACGAAAGCAAAGTCTGAAGGAAATGGGTATGCTTCTTTTGGAAAAGAGCTGACTAAGGGGGGATATTATAGCTGTCTTTAGATACTTGAAAGACTGCCATTAAAGATGGAGAAAAGTTGTCCTCTGTGTCAAAAGAGAACAGGATAAGAGGTAAGGAGTTTAAATTACAACATAGCAGATTTAGATTAAATCTCAGGAAAAGCTTCCTAATTATAAGAACAATAAGACAATGGAACAGACTGCCTTGGGATGTTGTGGAAGCTTTTTAATTGAAGGTCTTCAAAAAGGAGACTGGATAGCCATCTGTTCTGGATGGTTTAGACACAACAAATCCTGCATCTTGGGAGGGGGTTAGACTAGGTAACCCTTGAGGTCCCTTCTAACCCTATGATTCTATGTTGGGCATTCCTACTTACACCCAATGCATACACAGGGATGTACAACCCTACCGCATGACAAAAGTACAGCAGAGGGTGGGGGGCCACACCAAGTCTTGCCAGGTAGGGCTATCAACCATCATGGCCTACTCCGTGATATTAGGGAAGGACTGGAAATGTCTTGGGGAGGTCCTGAAATGGTAGAGAAAAGACCCCAGTGGAAAGCATCCCAAAAAGGAGGGGGCTATGCCCTGGTCTACACTGCGCAGGGGATTGATCTAAGTTACCCAACTTCAGCTATGTGAATAATGTAGCTGAAGTCGATGTACTTAGATAGACTTACCGTGGTGTCTTCATTGTTGTGAGTCGACTGCTGCTGCTCCTCCCGTAGACTCTGCCTGCGCCTCTCGCAGTGCTGGAGTACAGGAGTTGATGGGAGAGCGCTCGGGGATCAATTTATTGCATCTAGACTAGACGCGAATAATCGATCCCTGCTGGATCCATCACTGCCCGCCAATCTGGAGGGTAGTGAAGACATACCCTTATGGGCCTTGGCAAAATGGAAGATCCTGGAGAAAGTCCCTCCTGTCAGCCAAGAATTGAATGGCTACCTGGAGATCAGGCTTTCTGGGGAGACAGGAGGACCAGACTATGACCCAGGCTTGGGGGAAGATAGCATTTTTCAAGGGGGAGGAGGGTGAATTTTGACAAATGTAACAGTGGCCCCACTTTTAGCGATAGAATGAGTGACTTCAGAGGGTAACACAAGACCTCCAAACTCAAGACCTAAGGAGACAGTTCCTGATCCCCAAAAGTTTCTGACAGAGGGTTCTCTACCTAGCACACACAGTGCTGTGTGCAGGATTTGGGGGAAGAGAGAAGATGCTGAAGAGGATGGCTTTCAGGTTCTTCTGACTGGAGGTACACAAAATAGTACACTATTTTTGTGCCTCATTCCCTGAATGCCAGCTGGCAGGGCCCAAATGGATGCTGAAGTCCCCCTGGTTCCACTCCCAGTAGAGGGAATACCTTTTGAATTGATAGTCATGTATTTAGTGGGGACCCTCAAGAAAAGTATCATGATACCATCACCTATTAATGCAATGCAGTACTCTGAAGCCATCCCACTCCGCACAAAGAATGCATTAACCATTATGAATGAGCTTATGAAGGTGTTTTTGAGGGTCAGAATTATCTAGGGAAATACTGGCAGACCAGGTATCCAACTTTTCATCCAACTGATGTGGGAATTGTGTGAACTCGTAAAGACAAAGACATCTGAAGATATCTGTTTACTATCCACAGAAAGATTGACCAATGGAGTGGCTTAACAGGATCCTGAAGGCTACGTTAAGGAAATGTGTGGATACAGACCCTCAGTACTGGGACCAACTGCTTCCGTTTCTGTTATTTGTCATACAGGAGGTCCTTCAAGCCTCCATGGGGTTCTCACTCTTTGAACTGTTGTACCAGAGACAGCCCAGGAGGATTTTGAACACCACCCCCGCCCCCAGAAAGCCTGGGAGGAACAAGAACCCATGGTCTTGGGCTCAGTACCATTCATGCTCCACCAAGGGAATGGCTGAAAGCACTAGGAAGCTCTGTGAAAGAGAAACTTGTGAAAGCCCAGCAAGTCTAGGAATGCCCCTACAACCAAAGGGCATGATTGTGCACATTTGAATCTGGTGATAAGATGCTATCATTACTCCCTGAGTCTGAGTACAAACTACTGTCCTGGTGACAAGGGTCCTTTGATGTGAGAAGGAGAGTAGGGTCAGTCGATATGACATCAGAAGATGAAATGAGATGCAAATATATCACATCAACCTCCTAAAGGCCCAGAAAGCTCAGGAGGGCCTAGTGGTAACACTGTACCCACTGAATCCAGAGCTGGAGTCTCAAGCTATGACATCGCAGCCCAGCCCAATGACAATGAGAACAGAGCTCCCCCAATGCAGTGAGCTGATTCAGATATTCCCCAAAGGGTTCTTGGCCCTTCCAGGAAAGGCACTTCCAGCCCACCACCACATTGCGATGACTCCAGGGCAGAAAATATGCGAGATCCATTGACCCCTGTTAACGAAGATGTGAGCAGTGGTCCACAGAGAACTACAAGCTATGCTAACTCTGGGAGTTATCCAAAAGTTTCACAGTGAATTGAGGAGTCACAGGCTGCTACCAAAAAACCCCAATGTCTTATGGTGGTTCTGCATAGACTTTCAGAAAGTCAACACAAGGTTGACATGTACTGAATGTCCTAATAGGTGGATGAGCTATTGGAGAGAATGGGTAACAGTGAGTACATCCCTACACTGAACTTGACCAAAGGGTACTGGCAGATCCCACTGACAGCAGAGTCCTGGGAAAAGATAATCTTCCCAACCACCTTTGGCCTATACCAATTTGTGACTATGTCATTTGGCCTCCATGGAGCAACAGCCGATGGACTGGGTGCTGTGGCCCATGACCAGCATGCATCCACCTATATCAGTGACAATCATCTATAGCCATAACATGGAAGACAATCTACATCATGTCATCGCAGTTGTTTGGGCCCTCAGGAAGGCCACAACAAACCCTGCCCAGTGCCACCATGGATAGTGGGAGGTGACATACCTCAGGCACACTGTGGGGTGGGGCCAGCTGCACCCCATGGTGGACAAGGTCCAAGCGCTGGGAGATTGCCCAATACCATCAACCAAACAGCAGATATAACACTTCCTGGGCTTGGCCAACTTTTACAGGGGCTTTATATCAGATTTTGCCACAATAGCCACCTCCCTTACCAACCTGCTAAAAGGCACCAGCACCAAGAAGGTGAAAAGGATGGAGCTCAGTGACAGGGCCTTCAGAAACTCAAAGAACCAGCTAATTCAGAGGCCAGTTTTCTTCCACTCCGACTTCATGAAACAATTCATTCTGCAAACAGACAAGTGAAAGTGGGCCTCAGGACTGTGCTGTCCCAAGAGGTCATGGTCAAAGAACAGCTGATTCTATACATAAGTAGAAAGCTGATTGCTGGGGAGGTGAAATAATCAATAATTTAAAAATGAGGCTCTGACCCTGAAGTGGGCCATAGAGGCACTTCATTGTCATCTCCTAAGAAATCCCTTCCTGTTTGCCCTCCATTGGCTAAACTCCATGAAGACACCAATGCTTGGATCATGAGGTGGTAACTTTCCCTGCAGCCCTACAAGTTACAGGTACTCCATCACACAGGAAAGACATACAAAAATGCTGATTTCTTTTGTTGGGATTGAGGAGGGTGGCAGGAGGGAGACCTGCCTGCAGGTCCTAACCTGAGGGGGAGTGAGTGAGTGATGGGGTGTATAAATCTCACCCGAGGGTACTGTGAGAGTAATGATCAACTGTGGGCCTAGAAGCCCCACTCAGCCACACCGGCTGGGACTGATCACAATGGAAACAGAGCTAAAAAGGGAGTAACCCAGTTCAGTCAGGGTAGACAGAGGAAAGGAGCCTGTAAGCTTCTGAAGGGAGGCTGCAGGAGCTCCACACTGCCTGGACCAGACCCCACTGACGAGCTGCCAAAGGCACCTGTGGAGACCAGGGACTGAGGGAGAAGAGCATCCATATCATGGTCAGGGAGAACCCCTCCCCTGGAGAGTCTGTAAGCATACCTTGTTGTGACTTTGGAGGTGCAGAGGCCACAGTAAGAAGTGACCCAGGGAGCAGGCTTGGTGATATCCGCTCCCAGGCCATATATCTGATCTGCCAGTCACAGAGCCCTGGGTCAGAGCCTGGTGGACCAGGTCTCAGGTTCCCCTACTGCTGGCCCCACTCACCACTGGAGGACCCAGCCACAGACTCTTGCCACTAGGCAATACCACCAGGTTCAGATGCTAAATCTCCACCCCCACAGGCCCGACACACCCAGAGACAAAACCTCCATTTTAATGGGTCAAGTCTAGCAGACAAAACAAAAAAGACAAAGAATCATGAGGAACAAATTTTGAAAAAAATTGAATATATATTGGAAAGTTATTGTGAATTTTTCAGCTGACCACATAACATTTAATCTGAAATAGCCTTTCCTTTAATTAAACTGCAGGACATGTAATAAGTATTTCAAGGAAGATTCAAGCATGACACACACTATCCTGTTTCACAACAGCTAAATAAAGCAATGGCTAGAGTGATCACAATCCACCTGCGTACATTCTCTGTTACCAAGTCATTAGGTTTAAGATAGCTAATGCAGCATGCAGTATCTCATTATGAAGTGCCACGTCGCTCATCTAGCTCATTTTTTCTAGAAACACAATGCCAGTTATATAGAAAGATTGATGTCAGAAGGTGACTTGGGTGACTAGGTCTGTAGTCCTAATATTTCCATTGACCTGCATCTAGCTGAGGTATTTATATAGCACTCATCACCATAGCATATAGATGCTGCCTAGACACATGGAAATGTTAAATTAGAAACACTTAAATACTTCATTAATGTCTATAGGATAGACTGACAGACTGTCCTCCCATGCAATTATTGGTGTCAGCCACCATTAGTCCCCTAAGGCAGCTACCTGGACATTGTATTCAGTTGTATAGGAATAAGCAAAGATACTTGCTCACTTCCTGCCTCACCAGAGAAGTTGGGTGGGGAATTGATAGAGTCCTGGCTTCTTCCTCTTACCCAATGGCCAGAATTGCTGAGCCAGTCAGAGTTGGGGTAGGTGGGATAAGGTTTTGTGGTAATTTACAACTGATACAATATAATATGATATTTTCTTTTTTCATCACTTCTGTGGAGAGAACTTTTAAAAAATCAAGCTAGTTCTTTTGCTGCCACTGAGAAAAAGAAAATCAAAAACATATTTAACTGAAAACCCGGTAAGAGTAATCTCTTTGTTGTAGATTATATCAGTTTTAACCTGTCATATCAGACAGCCTGATGTGATGCGATGTGAAGAGATGCATGTGTCTTATTCTATCACAATAAAAAAACCTTTTAGTTATGCACAAACAAATATAGCTATATGAGGCATAAATGGAATAAATATGGGACTGAAAACTAGCATATTGATCATGCCACTTCTGAGATATGAAAATGGTGATGAGTAAAATTCTCAGAAAAATCAGATTAGTGCTTCCAAAATGACATATGAAAGACTCTGCTTCCCAGGTGTTTGCAATAATTTTAAAATATAAGAAGGTAACAACAGGGCATGTCCTGTGATCTTCTCAAGTGGAAATCAGGCAATACATCAGTGCATAAGGCAACAAAGGCATACAACATTTGTAAAATAAAATTAAATTAAAAACAGTTAGAGAAAAGAAAAGGAGTACTTGTGGCACCTTAGAGACTAACAAATTTATTTGAGCATAAGCTTTCATGAGCTACAGCTCACCTCATCTAGAGAAAGAATATAGTGGTGTCATATATTTCAATGCTTTCAATGACTTCCTCTATTCTTCATGTCACTGAAAATCCAGCAGTGTGATTAATATATGCAACATGCAGCTAACTATCCATCCACTGCAACAGCATCACTACCAATACTCTCAAGTATTTCAGCTCTTCATCTAGAAATTGTGTGTATGTGATTCATACGTAAATTAGCTTTGCAGTGTTAAATACCACATGAAGCTAAATGAATAGAAAAAGGAATTCATTTATATACCACTCCCAAGTTATCAAAAGCATTTATTCATGTAGTACATAAGTAGTTACTGTTATAACGTCATGTTCAGTTCTTTCTTTGGAACCCTTTAAACAGAAAACATGTTCCCTGTTTAACTCTCAATTACACATGCATAATTCTGTTGTAATCAATAGGCCCAAGGAACACAAAGTGTGTGTGGAATATGTACATCATGTGAATTGTAATAGGACAGTCTGAGCAAAGGAAATAAATCTTATTTCAGTATGAGCATGAGAATTTGTGCTATCTACTTAAGACAATAGCCCAAGAGACCCAACCAATAGGCTGTACATGTCATAAAATAACCATGCTAAGGTTGAAATTTTACCCGCAGCATAGAGTCCCTGTAGCTGAACAGTTTAAGATCAATGAGAGCTGTAGGAGGGGGAGAAAAAGAGAGCCCTTCCCTAATTTCTCTATGGCTACATGGAGTTGCACCCTATTCTGGAAGAAAGTACTGGACAATAAAACCTATGATTACAAAAAACACCTTAAAACTAATCTGCTCATTCACTAAAAATTAGTACCTCTTTTAACATGGTGACTCTTAATTAAAGATGCTATGGAATGATAATCAGAATTACTTAAACACACACATACAGAATCACCAATGCAAGCAGACCTTTTGTAATAAAAAAAGAAGATTCTCTGTTGTCCACGGAAGAGCCTAAATTAAAACTAGATTAAATATATCAGGGAATTACTTAAATATTATGATAACAGGCTCTAAATAAAATCCTAAAATGATAGAAAACAAAATGGCAGCACAATCTACAGATGTTTCCACAGGTGGGAGGAGCATATACCCTGTAGGATTGTGTCCAGGCATTGTATCTCTGAGCTGACAGCCCTGGGTTCTGTCAATGTCAAGAGCTGCACAGATCTCAAGAGACCCTTGTGTTGCGGGGGGTGAGGAGGGGGGAGCAAATTCCCTGCCATACTTATGAAATGCTTAGAAGGAATCTCTGGAAGAAGCAACTTCTGGAGATTTCTGAGCACCACTTGTTAAAAAGTATAAATTTGACCTTTGAAAGGAAGCACAGTTTGCTAAGTGACTAGAATCTGGAGGACTATAAATACAGACAGAAATCCAATTACAGAAGGCAAAGTAACAATTATAACAAGCAATTGAGGCAATGAATAACTCACTGCTCAGTCATGTTAATGGTATGTTTAAGAAATATTAAACACAGAGGGCAGAAAATGGGAAGTATTTTTTCTATTTTTCAAACATTTTGAGTCTCTCAATGTGAAATCCAAATACTTTTGAAAAATAGTTCATGGGGGCTCATGCAATCTCAAATGCTAAGGGTTCATCCACCACTACTTCAATCTTTCGAGACGGTCATGAAAATGTAATGTCATGAGCACAAAATCTGCACGTCCACACTTCACCTTGATGAGAGTGATAGGAAAAAAAAGCATGGACTTTTACATGCCTATGAAGACAGTTACTTGCCTTGGGTAAGTAACATGTTGTAAGGTTGCCCCTTATTTAATATAATGGAACAAAATATTACAAGATCACACACTTCCTCAGAAAAATTTGTACACCCAAAGTTATAGGTATGATTGTTCTTCGGTCGGTTATTTCCATAGATAAAAACCACTCAGAGGATCCCCAGCACAACAGTTTTCCCTATGTCTATGGAAGGGATATAAAATCTGGCCTACAGGGGGCAGTAGAGACCAACTCCAATTTGGCTTTGTATGTTTTTGTTTGAATTCTGACAAGTTAAATGGCTCAGATCCTGCTAGCATTTGCCCATGGGACTACTCACATGACTAAAATTATACTTTCACTTTAGTATTTGCAAGATCAGATATGTTTTATACTTTAACAAGTAGCATTGGTAAACAAATAAAATGAAGATTAGGAGAAACAGCAGCTACCTTCAAACTTGATGGAAACTTGCATTAAATAATACAAATTGACAGTATCAGTAGTGACAAAACCTAAAGTATCCATGTAGAGCTGTAACAGCTGTGTAGGGTAGGGATCAAGGGAGCAGGTGGTAAGACACAATTGCTAAATGGCCATCCTAATTTCATCAGCAGTAGGTGAAGAAAAATAAAAAACAGAAACAATTGAGTGACATGAGGCACTCAATAACACCGATATTAAGAGAAAAGGTTCCCTGTTCTAACTGAAAAGCGTACTTGTAATTAAAAAAAATGTTTATCTAACTTGGAAAGAGATGACAAAATAAGTATCTCTTAGATTGTTTCTTTAGTAAAACTTACAAAGTAAAGATACTAGTTCCTAAAAACATGGAAATGTAAATGTAACAAACATGTGCATGTGTGCTACAGGACCCCTCCTGTGCCTGAACCACATAGTTGCTTTGTTCAAGCTACAGCACCTCATGCTTTTAGTTCTGGAGGTCCCCAGTTCAAACCCCTGTGTGTCAACCAAGATGGCAGCCATCACACAATTCAGCATAATGTAATAGTGATTAAGGAACATAAACTGATTGTAGTGTTGAATGTACCCACGGATATTACACTGCATGGGAACTCAGAACTGGTACTCTGTGCTTCATTAGTGAAACATAGCACATTTGCAAATGGCATTATAGGTGGAGCTGGCCATGAAAAATGTTGAGGGTTGGGGAATTTTTTTCAGGCTGAATTGAGATGAAAACCCAAAACCTTGACAATTTTCATACAGATAAAATTTTACAATGTTTTATTTTGGAAATACCAAAAGGTTCTTTAAGAAAACAAAATATGTTCTCTGGTGTCCCAGGAAGTCCAGAAGCTCATGTGGAGCCCCAGATTCACAGCAGCCCACCAAGTGATCAGTCTGGTTGCCCAGAAAACCCTGGCTCCTCAGTTTCCTTCAAAAGATTTGTCTAAATCTGTGGTCCACCGCTTGTTCAGGGAAAGCCTCTGGTGGGCCGGGTCGGTTTGTTTATCTGCCGCATCCGCAGGTTTGGCTGATCGCGGCTCCCACTGGCCACATTTTTCCCCTCTATCCAGGCCAATGGGGGCTGCGGGAAGGGCAGCCAGCACATCCCACGCCCACTTTGCTTTCCCCAGCCCCCATTGGCCGGGCACAGTGGGAGCCACGATCAGCCAAACCTGCGGACACAGCAGGTAAACAAACCGGCCCAATGCACCAGGGGCTTTCTCTGAACAAGTGGTGGACTACAGTTGAGTACCACTGGTCTAAATCAACATGTTCTCACATAATGTTTTGCTTTAAACAAATCTGCTTTTCCCTACATCTAATCATAGCATTAGGTACTTTGGTAAAGTTACATCACTTTTAAAAATATTGTTTAGGCTTACTCATTTAAATGACATTATTACACGTAACAGAGCCAGTTTCAGACTGAAGGTAAATATTGAACCATTCCTTCTAGAGCAGTTACATAGAAATTAAGAGATGAAACCCCTCAGATCTTATAGAAATTAATTTTAAAACATAGACTTAACATCAAATGATGGCTTTCCTACAGACTTTGAGAATAATGGAATGAACATAATGCCAATCCAGATCATCATTTTGTATCATAAATTGAAAAAAACAACAGAACATGTATAATTTTCTATGAAGTTTTCTAGGAATTTTAAAGTTCATAATTTGGTCCCAACTTTTCCAAAGTTAGGGAATGTTAGGATCTAAATTTCTCCTTTCTTTTTCCCCCCTGAGCTCTGATAAATCCAAAAATGTTATACTTCAACTTGGATGTTGCACTAGCCAATGACCCCTAGTTCTACTTGCATTCCTAGAAAAACAATTCCACAAACAAAACATTTAAGAGGACTCCTCATTAAACCAACAGAGCATTACTGTTTCTATTATGATAACCCACATAAATATTCAGTGGCCAACAACAATGAATGAAGTTTTTTCAGTCACTAAAATATAAATACAATATAATACATTATTATTGATTCAAAATCAAAAATTATACACAAACTCATTTGTTGAATTTGAAAGCAAGATCACAATGTGTGTGTGTGTGTGTGTGTGTATGTGCATCATTTGATGTTTGCCAGACATCAATATTTTCAATTAACCTGAATTAATTTAAGTTTTACTTAATTAGTCACAAGATCACAAGTTCACAAAAGATGTTTAAACTCATTTTCTAAAGTTTTTGGCTTCAACAACTAAAGAAAGAAAGCAGTATACATTGAAAAGTAATTTCTATAATATATTTAAAGAAACCCCAATACCTTACATTTGCAGATCAAAATATCATATTGGTGGTGTACTACTTTGTACATCTAGTTTCAAATCCCCCAGGCAAACAAACAGGTTCTTTTAACAGTTATGTCCTCTGATCGTTGGAAACAGAAGCCATGATTTTATTCAACCAAGTGAAATGAAGAAAATCAATGAGAAATAGGAAGAATAAAGATATGACTATTAGGGGCTAACTATCCTTTTGAATGGCCAAGAATTCCTACAAATAGAAGTATGCAGTGTAGTTGTAGCCATGTTGGTTCCAGGATATTGGAGACACAAGGTGGGTGAGTTAATATATTTTATTGGACCAATTTCTTTTGGTGAGAGATAAGCTTTTGAGGTGGAGCGAGCTCTTCCTCATGTGTAGGAAAGGTAATCCCAGCAACACAGCAAAAAGCAATGTGGAAAACTCTACCTTGAATGGTCCCTTACAATATGTATTAACTACTAATGCTAAACAATCTGTTCCACCTTGCATTTTGCTATGATGCTGGGAATACCTTTCCCAGACTGAAGAAGAGCTCTGTGTAGCTCAAATGCTTGTCTCTTTCACCAACAGAAGTAGCTCCAATAAAAGATATCACCTCACCCACCTTGTCTCTACAAATAGAAGCACATCCTGCTTCCTTTTTTATGGATTTAGAGTTGTCTGGAAGAAAGAAAGAAAAAACAGAGCAGTTCCATCATTTAGAGGGAAGCTGAAGAGATTTGAAGACTAGCAGCTCCCTGAGTCCACAATACAGAGGGTAAGTTAGCTGGAGGATTCACTGTTACATGTATGTTCCTGTCCTTTTTCCTCTGAAGAGGGCACAGATTATAACTGCAGTAATGACCAGCGTGCAGAATTAATCTGTGGCCTATGTTGGAAGACTACTTCTCCCAGACTTACTTCAAACCAGCAAGGGCACAGAACAGTACACAGGCAAGGCCCTCTAAGAGAGCGTTTGGGACAAAAAGGGCCAGATCCTCATCTGGTGTAAATCATTGTAGCTCTATTGATGTAAATGGAGCTACACCTGTTTAAGACAGCTGAAGAGTGAAGAGTTGGCCCTGTTAGAGAGTTTAACAATATACAAAACCATCAAATTATCATCTGGCAAAGAGTGATTGGACTGGTTCTCTAGATGTTGTAAGTGACAATGTATCACAACATTCTCTCCCAGGTGTGAGGCTGAACTTCTAACAGTACATAGAAAGTTCCTGTTCCTTATATTCCAAAGTAGGAACTGATATGTAAAGAACTTCTGAGGCTTTAAGAGACTGACTGAATCCAACTTCTATGCTCTTCATGACAATGAAGTAGCTACAGCTTCTGAACATCACACATTTACCAGTAACTACTCCAAAGTTCTGTATGGTATGATCACAGAGGAAGCAATTCCTAAAATACACTCTAGTCAGTCAGTCTTTGCTGACTGGCAAGTAAATAGTTAAGCATTCAATCCTGCCCACAGCACTAGAATGGCTAGAACCTATTTTGGGTTGCTGCAATGATCATCAGGAACAAGCTTGTATTAACAATATTAACAGTTGGTCATAACTATGTCTTAAACATAGCAGGGGCTAGATCCACACAGGGATTTAAGTGCCTAACTGCCACCTTATCCACCTGGAAGGAGGAAATATTTTTAACTCAATAACATTCCTAGACCATTACCTGCAGCTGGAATACCAGTTGTTATGCTCATTGCTGAAAGCGGCTAGAGAGGCTGTTTTTGAAAGCCCAGCACAACTAACAGGCCAGAGTAGGAGAATGGGGGGAGTGGGTAACTACTTATGCACCTAAAACCATTTGAAGGGTGCAGCCTAAGTCTCGCCCCTGTCCTTGGCATTTCCTATTGGTTAGATTAGGCGGACTCACTTTCAGTGTGCTAGCTTTTGTGGATCCCATTCTTAGGTGCCTAGCTCTTCCCATGCATTATATAGGGAACCTGAGTGCTTACCTTGGGGCTGTCGATTCTAAGAGGTGGTAGGGCACCTAAAAGTTAGGCATTGTAACTCAGAGCCTAAGTCCCTTTTGTGAAACTAGTCCCATGAGGCTTTATACACCCCTACTGGAATCATTACACAGAGAGGGTGGGGCAGGGTCCAGTCAACAGCACACCTGGATTCCAGGTATTGGCTCATCTATTTAGGTAGATAAGACCAGATTCAGATGCTGTTATTCATATTGAATAGCAAGTTACTTCCCAGATCATCCTTTTGACCACTGAGGGATTGATTGTGAAATAATGTACTGTCATAAATATAAAGGGAAGGGTAACCACCTTTCTGCATACAGTGCTATAAAATCCCTCCTGGCCAGAGGCAAAATCCTTTCACCTGTAAAGGGTTAAGAAGCTAAGGTAATCTCACTGGCACCTGACCCAAAATGACCGATGAGGGGACAAGATACTTTCAAATCTGGAGTGGAGGACAAAGGGTTTTGTCTGTTTGATACCTTTGTCTGGAACAGATCAAGGATGCAAGCCTTCCAACTCCTGCAAATTTAGTCAGCAATCTATCTAGAAAATGCGTTTGATTTTCTTTTGTTTTTTTGGCTTGTGAAATTCGCTGTGCTGGAGGGAATGTGTATTCCTGTTTTTGTGTCTTTTTGTAACTTAAGGTTTTGCCTAGAGGGATTCTCTATGTTTTGAATCTGATTACCTTGTAAAAGTATTTAACATCCTGATTTTAAAGAGGTGATTCTTTTACCTTTTCTTTAAATAAAATTCTTCTTTTAAGAACCTAATTGATTTTTCATTGTTCTTAAAATCCAAGGGTTTCGGTCTGTGTTCACTTGTACCAATTGATGAGGATATTATTATCAAGCCTTCCCCAGGAAAGGGGGTGTAGGGCTTGGGGGGATATTTTGGGGGAAGACATCTCCAAGTGGTGTCTTTCCCTGTTATTTGTTTAAATCACTTGGTGGTGGCAACATACCAGGTTTTTAACCTAAGCTGGTTCCCAAAGAAAGAAATCTGTGTCTTGGGGAAGTTTTAATCTGGTAAGAATAATCTTAGGGGGTCTTTCATGCAGGTCCCCACATCTGTACCCTAGAGTTCAGAATGGGGAAGGAACCTTGACAGGTACTACTCAGTCTGAGTGAAGCTATCAGAAGATACCTGATGAATTTAGATCCAGATCATTTTCCCCACCATTGGGTGTTTGTTTCTAGAGGTTGATTTGATCCCTCGGTTAGCAGCTTGGGTATCAAGTTTTAAATACAACCTGAATCTCACTGGATGCCTCTGTTTTCATTAGCTTGGTTTTGTCCATGTCTGAAACTTAACTGAATGAGAAGTTCTTTCCATATTTGACTTAAAGGGATCAGTGTCTCTATTCATAAGAACAAAAGTAGTCAAATGCTTCACCCACTCAACCAAACAAACAGCTTAAAAAGAAGTTGTGTGAAAACCACAAGGAAGAACAAGAAAATGATACAAAATATTGAATGCCTATTTCTTTGCAATATTTCTGTCTCAAATATTTTTCTTAAGAATGCCATTATTCTCTCCATCTGCCCCCACCGTTCTTCCTCCCCTTACCCAGATGCATCATTTGCAGGCGTGAATACTACTGATCACAGTTGGATAATTTAGCCTGCAAAATGTGTCAGAGCAAATAGAATAGACATCTCTCTTCCCATTGCCAGTGATGCACAGACTTGATATTTTTCTAAATGAAGTGAAAAGCAATTTCCCATGCAAGAACACCTAACACCTCCTCTTAAGAAAACAGTCTGAGAATTTTTTCCTTAATTTGCCATTTTGTCGGTGTCTTTTATATTACTGATGTGTAACAACAACAGCAAGGATCCCTTCATTTTGCCTGCTTAGGACTATTTCCTCTTGCTTAACGTAAGTGACTCATCATTTTAAGGATGCTCATGTACATATAAATCTCAATCCCCTTCATATTGAAGTCAATGGTAAAATTGCCCACTATCTTCAATGCCAGTAGTACCAAGCTCATAGTGGAGAAAAGACCTTCCATTACAAGAGATCTCTAAACAGTGCATGTTTATTAGACTGTAAACCCTTCACCGCAGGGACAGTTTCTTACTCCGAGTATGTCCAGTTAATAACACAATGCAGATCTGATCCTCACTTGGTTTACTGGGTGCTACAGAAATAAAAATAATGAATAACAGTTGCATCCATAACTGAGGATAACAGCAGTTCAATGGAGCTGTTTATACTTATAGCCACTGTGGATCTGACCCTAAAACCATAAGTACAATGAGATCATAGTTACGGGCAGAGTTTGTGTCCTATGGTTCTTCTAGCTCTATGTGGGTTTAAGTCAGACCTTTAGCTTTACCTGGTTATATTTTTATATGTGTGATTTCCATTTTCTCCAGTTTAATTAGCTGAAAGGATATGAGCCCAGAAAAAAAGACTTCTTTTCTGTTTGCTGAACCTAAATGGAGAATAATCCTTGCACCAACAGCACTTTTTTATTAATGAAATGGATAAAGATCAGCATCATTAGATTGAAGAGTACAGCTGGCCTCATCTCACTGAAGAAATAAGGGGGAAATAGTTACTAAGGCTATTTTACATACAGTACATTGAAATAAAAAAAATCCCATTTGAAAGTCAGATACAAATCAGTGCTTTAATATTAAACAATTTCAGTCTAAATGTCTATAGTTGAACACAATTATTGTCTCATTATGCAGAATGTTCAATTTATGCAATGGGTAGATTGGTTTCATAAAGAATGAATCAGGAAATGAGATCTGAGTAAGAGAGAAAATAATCTGTCTCAGAATTAAAACAGCCATTCTAAGTAGTACTTTGCAAAGCTAAAGACATCTGGAATGGACTTTTTGCCCTCTATAGTGAGATAAGCAAGACCGTAAAGTAATCTGGCCAAACAAATATCAGCAAAAGCAAAGATAATTTTGTAAAACCTATTACCAAAACTGGTTCAAGACATAATTCCCATTCATCTGATCCCAAAAGGACTCAGTCCTTTGAGGTGCTGAGCACACACTTTCCATTGCAAATCAATGACACCCAACTCTTCATAGGATACACTCAGAACCTTGTAGAGAATGAGTCTAAAGTTTAGGGTGGTAGATATGAGTGAGAAAGAGATAAATAAATAGTTCTCAGTTTGGCCCAGCCCTCTTTTAAATGAAAATGGGAGGAGGAACAGTGGATAATTTTTGGATTTTATTCTCTTCACAACTCAGAGATGGGATTTTGTTTTAGAAAAACAAATCTGAGATGATTCACATCCATGCTTCTTTTAATCAGATCCAGTCAAAATTTGTGGAGATTCATAAAAGTGATTCTGGGCTATCTCTAAGTGCAAATAACTCCAGATCTGGTTATGTTAATGAATTTGATTCCAGGATCCTTATACTGCTGTAACAGAGAAACTCTAATGAGCGAACGAGGGAAAAATAATTGTAAAATACACTTTTATATTAAAAAAGGAGTACTTGTGGCATCTTAGAGACTACAAAATTTATTTGAGTATAAGCTTTCGTGAGCTACAGCTCACTTAGCTCACGAAAGCTTATGCTCAAATAAATTTGTTAGTCTCTAAGGTGCCACAAGTACTCCTTTTCTTTTTGTGAATACAGACTAACATGGCTGCTACTCTGAAACTTTTATATTAATTAACTAACATAAATCTAGATACTATCTTTTTATATCTTCCTCTTATCAAGTGTGATATGAGTCAGACATGGACCAGATTTTTCTAAGTGATCATCAATGCATTATGTTCTGAAAATGAATCCTCACATAGATTAATACAGTCTCTGACTAAATGGAAGATTTTAATTTAGTTGAAATCCTAAATTCAGAACACAAAATAGGAAGGTTATATTCACTCTGGGGCTTTGCTGCAATTTGTAATATAATGAAAATAATTTTATAGGCAGTGAGTCAAGTTATTTTAATTTTCAGTCTCTAATGGAGTAGGAAAAGGTCTGGAGCAGATTTATAGTGCAGGTATTAAAACAGTCAAAAAAAAAAAAGAAAATGAAAAAAAAGAAAACTACCTTAGGGAATTTAGGCATAAACACTCCTTGTAAAACAATAGAAAATCTGAAAAGATGTTTCTGGCACAGCAGCTTATCCTTTTCAGTTGGAGCAGAGGGACGGGAGAATCTTCCTTATTGCAAGAAAGTATAATAGTTACAGCTTCTGCCCCTTCAATAAACAAACATACTCAGTTGCAAAAATAAATGAATAATATTTACAAATCTCAATGGCCCAGGCACCAAGCTTCTCAGGGGTAAAGAATCATCAGCTAGGAAGGTGTTGACATGAGAGGCTTCTCCCATGGAAGCTTTATTTTTCTAGTGTGACTACAAGCCTTCTAAGTTTTCTTGTAAGCACAGGAAGAAAAGTCAGTGGGAATTTTGTGCCCAACACATTGCGGTGTTTTTTGTAAATCTCACTAGATGCCAATCTGCATCTTTAGGCATCTGAATCCCTCTTGGAAAACTAGCCTTAATCTCTGAAGAAAACACTTTGCCCATGTAGGCTTGGTGCTTTCCAATTCCTGATTTGAATAGCAGTATAACACCTTCCCACACACTCAAAGCTATTCAAACAATATTAGGATCAGATAACATATGTCGCACATATGGCAATTTCTTGCAATATCCTTGGGAAACGTGTGTCCCCCTGTTTAAGTGTATCTAGGATCCATTGTGTTAAATTAATGTTTTAGGTATTATTTTGGGACTACTGGGGGACTGAGACCAGTGAATAGGGGCAGGCCCTTGGCCAGAAGAGGGGGGCAGGGAGCTAGCCTCCCCAACAGGAAGCTTTACCCACTACCCATGCCAAAAACAGAAAAGCATTATGTAAAAGTCAATGTACAGTTTTGCTACAAACAATTAACTTTGCTTCATTCAAAATTGATTGAACAAAAATACTGCAAAAGCCACCAAAACTGCATTTTTTAGAGGTATATATCACAGAAACTGGCATCTGATTTAAGAAATTCGTGACTAATCACTCAATCCCCAGGGGAAAATCTCTCATTGATATCTGAGTTTTGTATGATCAGACCTGAATTGTCACCAAAACAAATAAGTGAACAAAAATAGGAATTCATTGGATTAAATCTGTTGGAATGAGAAGAGCTAAGAAAATAACCTCAAAAACCCCCACAATGCAATACTTAGAAGAATCATGCCCCAATTATGAAAGCAGAATCATAAGCATAGACCCCTGTGCCAATGAAAAACCCAATCAATTTCCTGAAAGCTACACATCCCATGATGTGATCTCTAATTTAAATGATCATTATAACATGGTAGCCGGCACTTTATACAAACTCAAAATGAGAATACTTTCTCAGTGATTTTTATTCTAAAAAAAAAAAAAAGCTTTAAAGAACATGGGTTTAAAATACATTCTTTAGAGAAAAGAGTGTCCCTATTGGGATTAAAAATGTAGGGCACTAAACTCCCTCTGCCAAGGAGCCTGGTCCAATCTCCCCTAGCCAGGAGCCTTCCTTAGCTCTCAGAGTAGCAGCCATGTTAGTCTGTATCCAAAAAGAAACGGAGTACTTGTGGCACCTTAGAGACTAAAAAATTTATTTGAGCATAAGCTCTTGTGAGCTACAACTTACTTCATCGGATGCATGCAGTGGAAAATACAGTGGAGAGATTTATATACACAGAGAACATAAATGGGTGTTACAATACACACTGTAACAGGAGTGATCAGGTAAGGTGAGCTATTACGAGCAGGAGAGCGGGGGGGAGAGGGACCTTTTGTAGTGACAATCAAGGTGGGCCATTTCCAGTAGTTGACAAGAATGTGTGAGGAACAGTGTATGTGTGTGTGTGTGGGGGGGGTGGATAAACATGGAATAAACATGGGGAAATAGTTTTACTTTGTGTAATGACACATCCACTCCCAGTCTTTATTCAAGCCTAAATTAATTGTATCCAGTTTGCAAATTAATTCCAATTCAGCAGTCTCTCATTGGAGTCTGTTTTTGAAGATTTTTTGTTAAAGAATTGCCACTTTTAGGTCTGTAATCGAGTAACCAAAGAGATTGAAGTGTTCTTTGACTAGTTTTCGAATGTTATAATTCTTGACATCTGATTTGTGTCCATTTATTCTTTTAAGTAGTGTGAAAGGGTCGGGCCAGATGGCTACAGGAGAGTAATAGAAGGCAGATATATTAGCCCCCTGTTAAATAGGTCCCTTTTCCCTGGGTAAGGTAACAGGGAAGGTTCCAGAACAATCAGGAACCTTCTGGAGACAATTAAGACAGACAGGCTGATTAGAACACCTGCAGCCAATCAAGAAGCTGTTAGAATCAATTAAGGCAGGCTAATCAGGGCAACTGGGTTTAAAAAGGAGCTCACTTCAGTTTGTGGTGTGTGTGTGTGAGGAGTTGGGAGCAAAAGACATTAGCAGCTGAGAGCGAGAACACGGACTGTTGGAGGACTGAGGAGTAAAAGCATTATCAGACACCAGGAGGAAGGTACTATGATGAGAATAAAGAAGGTGTTGGGAGGAGGCCATGGGGAAGTAGCCCAGGGAGTTGTAGCTGTCACATAGCTGTTCTAGAAGGCACTCTAGACAGCTGCATTCCACAGTGTCCTGGGCTGGAATCTGGAGTAAAAGGCAGGCCCGGGTTCCCCCCAAACCTCCCAACTCCTGGTCAGACACAGGAGAAGGTGACCTGGACTTTGGGTTCACAAAAACAGCTAAACTGAAGGCTGCCATGAAGCTCCAAGGTGAGCAAATCCGCCAATAAGTGCAAGACTCACCAAGGTAAAGGAGGAACTTTGTCACAGTAAAGACTGTCCAGTTTGGCCAATGTACATGGCAGAGGGAAATTGCTGGCACATGATGGCATATATCACATTGGTAGATATGCAGGTGAATGAGACTCTGATAGTGTGGCTGATGTGATTAGGCCCTATGATGATGTCCCCTGAATAGATACGTGGACACAGTTGGCAACTGGCTTTGTTGCAAGTTCTTGGACTTTGGTTCTTGGGTTAGTGTTTTTGTTGTGTGGCTGACGGTGAATATTTGCTTCAGATTGGGGGGGTTGTCTGTAAGCAAAGACTGGCCTGTCTCCCAAGATCTGTGAGAGTGATGGGTCATCCTTCAGGATAGGTTGTAGATCCTTTATGATGCATTGGGAGAGGTTTTAGTTGGGAGCTGAAGGTGATGGCTAGTGACGTTCTGTTATTTTCTTTGTTGGGTCTGTCCTGTAGTAGGTAACTTCTGGGTACTCTTCCGGCTCTGTCAATCTGTTTCTTCACTTCAGCAGGTGGGTATCAACATTCTTGTATGCCCTAATACTGGAAATAAAATGAAATAGCAACTGCATGCTGGCTTTGATAAATGCCTCTGAACCCCCTCGTAGTTAGAGACCCATGTCAGTGTTCTGTTGACAGTCAAACACACACTAAGCCTCTGATTACTGGGGCTTTAACAAAACCTCTTAAGGTTATGTTTTGAAGTCAATAAAGACAATATATTCTATGAAGAGAAGCAAACAAAGAAAGCAACACTCATACTTCATACTCATTTGTGCTAATTCAGATATAGATTTCACAGCCTCTTTCATCCAATCTACATTCCCCCCTCCCCAAGTAGGCCACAGATCTCAGAATACTCTATTCATCAAACCAGTCTAGGAAAGGAACAATAAAAGGAAAGAAAGTAACAGACATAGCTCTGTTTCAATTTTCTGTAACAAACAAATAGAAAAGATTGACCAATATTCTTTATACTTTCAAGTTGGGTGCTGTTCTGCAACTAATCCACAGTTACAAACAGAACAAACACAATTACTGAATAAACCACGTAGACCTGCAAAGCTGGGACTAAAATTCTGGTTCTTTTGCTCCAAAACCATCGTCCAACATTTGAATGAAAAGAAAAAAATCTGTGTTATAGCAATGAAGTATAGAAAGACACTTAATTTTCTCTCTACTCTTAATGACCAAAAGACAAACTAATCATATATACACAGACCGTAAATACTGCAAAAGCCACCAAAGCTGCATTTTTGAGAGGAAACAATCAATAATATCTTTGCTTCATAACAACCTTTTCTTTCTTCTTCTTCTTCCTACAAATGTAGCCTATTTATGAAACATCAAGGAAATCTAATGATATGGAAAGTCAACTAACTAACTATGTTATATATATTATAATTTCACATCAGGGCAATTGTTTTAAACAACCTGTAAATGCAAAAACTGCTGAATCCTTCACCCTCCCCCATATTTATAAGAAAAAAAATTACAGCCATCAGAGTAAATCAAGTAATTTTCAGGTAAAGCTGATTTTGCTAGCCAAAGTTAAGGGGGAGTAAGAAAGATAAAAAAATAAGGCTTATAATGGAAATGGATGTAACCTTTATGTTGCAGATTATCAGAATCTCTATATAATACTACACCTGGAAACTGCACACCTACCTATGTGTGGTCCATGTATATTTGTTGGTGTACTTACATTTTTTTTCTTTTAAAAAGATTAATATCCATTCAGCAATTAGATAATACATGTGTGGGAATTCACCTCTTCCAAACATAGCTTATATATCTTTGCTATACAGAGAGATTTTCATTTTCCTTTGTAAGAGAAATATGAATGGTCATCCATAATTGTCTTGGGAAGCTTGTGGGAACTCACTAGTCTCTTATTCATTTTAAAAAGGGGAGTGTTGTACAAATTAGACTATTTGTACAATTTTTCTTACCAGTCCTTCCTGTTTTGGAATGGATGGCAGTATACAAAGTACTGAAGAGAGAAAAAAAGGAATCTAGAGCATAAGAAATCTCCAGGGCATCTGTTCCAGTTTTCCCTCTGATTAGTTATTACCTGCTGAGGCTCAATTAATCATATCCCTTGTGGTTTATTCCCTCTACAACATTCTAATAGCAAAAGAGAGTGTCAGATGTGTGTATCCATATACAGTTTAATTAAATCATAAATTATAGCTACGGTTTGTGATTTTAACCTCGGCCCCTTTCTTCCTCAGAATGCAGAGACATTGTGTCTCACTCTTTAATGATGCAATGATGATGATGACTTATGATTGATTTTCCGTTCTGACATTCTGAGTATATGAAAAAGGAATTAGCTACTATACTCAGGGTCAGCGCTATTTGGAAGACAAGATTTATCAGAACACATCTCTGTTGCTTGACAGCCTATGTTGCCGTATTATGAGAATGAAGAATTTGGGAGTTTTCAATCTAACCTACAGCCCTCTGTTGAAAAAAGGAGGGAGCAACACTACAGCTGAACAGTAGGAATGCAAACAGCTAAGGTTGAGACACGGAGGTGCGGGCTTCAGAGAGCTAAAAAAAAGGCTTTTGGGGCTATTACTCTAAAGGGCTAGGAAGTGACAGATTTAAAGAAAAAGTGTGGCCCATTTTGTCCTGAATCTCTAGCCAAAAATTGGGGTCCACTAGGTTGTTCCAGTAAGGAGGAGACACTGGTGACAGTCAGTTATTTCTTCAATGCAGTTTATTTACAAAGAACATACAAAATCCTGTGTCTCGGAATGCAGAACAAATCAAATATTATGAAACAACTTTCACAGCACCAAGAGCACCCTTTTCAGCCTGTACTCTTTACCCAAAAATTTCACCCCAGGTTTCTTCCGAGGTCAACCACCTTCAACTTTCAAATGCTCCTTCAGTCTCTCTCAGGCCATGTTTACACTATGCGGACTACAGTGGCATAGCTGGCACTCAGGGATGTGAGTTTTTCACACCCCTGAGAAACATAGTTGCATCAACCTAATATTTAAATATACACTAGACATCAATCTTCCCCAGTTTTTCTTCTGTTCTGCCTTCCCCACACACAATCTCCATCCAGCTCCCCTTCCCCCCCCCCCCCAATACAATGCTCAGCAAATGTTCCTGAGCAGGTTCATACTCTTTGTTTTAGGTGGGTGTTTAGGCTTACAGTTATGTTAGTGGAAGGGTGGAGTACACACCTATAAGTCTCAATGAGGTTTTAACTCAACCCATGACAAGTTTCACTCAGCTCATAATGGAAGGAATGGGAAGTGAGGGATTTATTTTGGCAAAGAAAGATGTATAAAGAGACAAAGAAGATTTTTAAGATTTTGTTTTGTAACTAAGTTTTTACGTCATTATGGCATCATGACATCTGAATGCCTTCTTTCTGTGGAAGAGAAAGAAAAGGAAATGTACTGAAGTCAATACAGCAGCCTAGCAAGATCAGGTTGGGATAGCATAAGTTAGTGACATGATTATAGATAGTATAGGAAAGGAAGTAGTGACAGAAGAGTAGCAATGCATCCGATGAAGTGAGCTGTAGCTCACGAAAGCTTATGCTCAAATAAATTTGTTGGTCTCTAAGGTGCCACAAGTACCCCTTTTCTTTTTGCAAATATTGGGAACAGTTACTGGAAGAATATCAACAGCAGTAAGGCAGAATCAGGATGGCCTAATACCCTATAGTAGCAGAATACAAGAGAAAGTACTTGTTTTTGTTGTCTGTTTCTGTCTATCAGCCAAAACAAAAATATGCAGATCCTGATTTCTAGAAAGCAGTGTCCTCAAATAATAAAAACTCAGACTTAGGGTGAAATCCTGGCTCCACTGAAGTTAATGTGGGCTGTCACATTTAGCATGTTAAATAAACCTCAGTATTAAGGAAATGGTATATTGCAGGCAGTTTTCTCCATGAACTAAGTGCATAACAAGTTTGAAACTTAAAAAAATAAACATTTTAATTAGAAGTGGGCTTGAGGTGTAATGCTAGGATCTAGATCGAAACTTAAAAGTGCAATGGTGCTTGAATCCATGATTTTGATTCACCCCACTATAGAGAAGGGTGAGCCAAAATGCTTGCCTATAAATCTGGATCCAGACTTGAACTTCCCCAAAGTCTGGATGCTGAGGTTTGGTTTTTTGTTGATGTTTGTTTGTTTTAAAAAGGGCCATCATGTGTTTTATTCTACCAGTCTTGTACTTAATGGTAAATTCCCTTACTTGCATGAAAGACCGATAAGTTTATACTGAATATTTTTCATCAGGCATCAGATAGTTTTAAAAACCATTTAAAACAATAGGTGTTTTGAGATTCAATCTGGAAACTATTACAAAATATACTTGAGATGTGGCTGTACAACAGTAATTTGTAAATCTCTTTAGATTTTAGCTAAGGCAGAATAAGCTCTGCTGACCTATGAAGCTGAAAAAGCCTTTAAGAGAATCCTGTTTTACCAGTCTCAAAAATATGAAAGTGGAATTCTTGAAGATTTGGGTGATATTACAAGCAAAGCCTTCAAACAGACAGGGGGAAAAGATTAAGGGACAGACATTCAAATGTATTTTGGTGCATAAAGATAAAGATGGGTGCCTAATGAGATTTTCTAAAGTGCGTAGGCAACTGACTCATTGATTTCAATAGGAGATAGGCATCTCAGCACTTTTGAAAATCTCTCTAAGCATCTGGCTCCATCTTTAGGGACCCAAATACCTTTAAAACTGTAAGTCTTGACACACACCTGAAACATTAGGTACCTAAACATATTTGAAAACCTGTACTTATGGCTCCAATCTTGCTATAGTGCCATAAATGTGGACCTCTGGGCCTGAGTACCATCTCATTGATATCAGCAGGGTTCTACAAAGGTAGAGAGAGGTCTGTTCTAAGTGTCTCTGGTTGAAGTATGGAGGATGTTAATAAAGAATTCAAAGAGGCCTAGAGGAAGGAGAGATTAAAAAGCTCTTGCAGGAAACATTAAAGTAACACTGAAAATACATTGGTTGCTGGGAGCTGATTGGAGACTGATCAAAAGGTGGAGTCCATTCTGGTACCCAAATTTCTATTAACAGATTTGAGTACTGATCATTTTTAAATTTTAAAATAAAATAGTGTTACATTCTAACACATTCTCATGTATTACTATAGACAGTTATATTGATTTTATAAGGGTTTCTTTTCTTTATATTTTCCCTTTCTTTGTTTGTATTTGTTCCTCTTCTCCTTTATTAGGTATTATTTTCTGAAATTCTCTTTTATCCCACTTTTTACTACTCTTTCCTCTTTGCAAAGTGCTTACATTGTAGAAACATTTATGAAAGCCCCTGCCTCTATGGTAATGTTACCTTAGAGATAGTAGGTGTAGAAGGAAGTTTTAATTGATTGAGTGGCCAGAAGGGAGTAGATTGATTTGTGTGTCTTACTGAGACTAAAATCAGAACTTTAACTTTCTCAAACTGCTTCTTTAAAAATTTAAAGGGAAAATGGACTGGAAAAGCAATGAGCAGGGTGCAGAGGAAATCAGCCAAACAGAATATGTTCCAGGTTACATCATCATCATATCCACCAATGCAGGACAAGGAAATGAGGACATCTGGCAAGTTTAGCCTTTAATGGAGAACTCTTGTGTATAATCTCTTATTTCCCCATCAGATAATCCAGACTTTCCCCTTTCTGGTCTACTATTTGGAATGTGTTGATCTCTCCAGTTAGTCCTAGAGGGACTCTCCAGACAATAGCAGGGCGAATTTGATCTCTCTCCAGCCACCCACCCCCCCCCCACACACACACACACACAAACTCACACTCTGCAAACAATTTCAGTGTCATCATTTTATGGCTCTTAAGAATTCGTTGGTTCGTCTGCCATCCCGGGATGTTTCTTATTCTGCCTCTCTTCCCATTAGCCCTGGACTGTTCCAAAAATTCTTCCACAGCCATATTGGGTAGGATTCACAAAGTGACTTAGGCATTCCAATGTTGAGCATCATAGCACCTAACTTTTTGGTGCCTTTAAAAAAAAAAAGACCAAACACACTGAACAACACTGTGATCTACAAAGCTGAAATATAGTCTCCTCGGGAGCTTTTACCCTGAAAATAAAGGCACCTAATCGGTTCAGCAGGAGTTTTGTGGATTGCAGTGTAGACAAACTCGGACTTAGGCATCAGTATTTGAGACCTAGGTGCCTAAGTACCTTTGTGGATCTAGGCCATTGTACTTCTCTATTGTCAGTGCAAAATTACCTTTCTGGTCTTGACAGACCATTCCAGGCTCCCTAATTTTGTTTGTGCTCCCACAGCCATTTCTATACTTTTCTAATCACTTCCAACATATATGCACTGCAGTGGAACTCACTTATGTCAACAAGTCTGGCAAACCCAATGGTTTTATTTTGGATTATTAGGATTATCATTTTTATTAAAAATAAACTCATTACCAGATGGGTTTTCTCATCTCTAACCGTTTTCATGGCACCTAGATGGCTATACAGACACATCAATCACACACTAGAGTTGAAAAAAGGATTATGTTCAACATCTAGGCCTCAGTTCAGCCAGGCACTTAATCTTGTTCCTAACGTTAAACACTTGAGTAGTCCCATTGAAGCTAGCTGGACTAAACATGTTCTTATAGCTAGGCACATACTTAATAAATTGCTGTATTGGGGCCATAGTCATTACTAATGTACAACTTCTGGGTTCAAGAATGAGAATATTTACACAAAATTCAACTTCTTGTATTTACAAACTGAGTCAGACCCCCATTGAAGCTGTACACAATTCAGATAGGAAAAATAAACCAAACGAGAAAAGTCCCATGTCTCCCTACAGGTCATAAACTTACAGCAACCCGGAATATTTTTCTAGGTATGCTCCATTGACTATTAAACAGATATCAGGGTGAATATAATCTGGGTTATCCACCCAGGCTCAAAAATGTGTTATGAGTCATTTAATTTTCCCCTTCACTTTCTTATCACAGTATAAATTAGAAACTGCTTCATGCAATGGCATTAAAACTCCTGCAGAAAATCTTCCTGCAAATCAAGGCTGATGTGGTTAGAAAGTTGTATGATAGCTGCCTTAACTTGTTTTATGAATAGTAAAAATCACTGAAGTAGCAGCACATTTGATTTCTGTCTGTGACTGTTCTGATCACACTGGGATGCTTGGTCAGTCACTTTAAATTAGCATCATCAATGCAAAAATTAGGCCATAAGCATCAAGTAATAGAGGCCTGAACTTTGGAGATAGCAATTAACATCTACCTTTCAGTTTAGCTTTCTTTCATCCAGCAGTGTGAGTTTAATTGGATCATGCTCATTTCATTTTAAAATGACATGCACAGTTGGTGCTGTATTAAATGATAAAGTAGTAATTAACGACATAACAAAAAAACATTAGAGCTATTTCTCCCATAGGTTGGAACAGCTTTGTGCTTCTTTGTCAGCACAAAGCTGTCCCTAAAGATGATTTAGCTGAATACTGGAAGATTCTCCCAACCTATGGTTTTACTCGAATGGCAGAGAGCTAATTGACTGCCTCTTATACTAACTCTCTTCCTGCAATTAGTACAAAGAGAGTGGATGTGGTCCTTCATGATTAGCTAAGCTCTGGCTGCTGGAACAGCCCCTTGAGTATGCTGACAGGTGGTGTAAATTGGGGCCCAGTGCCTGGGAGTCCCCCAGCCTGGGAACTGCAAAGGGGCCTAAAGCCCGCATTGAATGTTCCTCAGCTACAGCCCAGGATCTGAGGAATTAAATACACATTTTGGAGTCAAGATATGTTCCTAATTATGTTTTCATTCTAAAATACTGCATAGGAAAATGTAGATGTGAATTGATCTTAAGAATAACAAAATATTTCAAGTTTTTTTGTGTAAAAAAATATTTTACATGTAATTAGGACTAAAGCACTGAGTGAATTAGTAATATGGATACTGAGACTTTTGATTCTAGCTCCCTCATTCAGTTCTGCTCAGTAACAATAGAAATGTTAGTTACAATCGGATGGCTATTTGTGTCTAATGCTTTGGTGATCTCAGTCCAGTTTCTGTGGACAAGATTTTATATCTAAACTCCCTCATTAGAACTGACACTAACCAGAAACTTACTGGTATCTTCAACAGAGAGGTATAGAAGTGAATGGGGATTAAAAGGTCTTGGGGGGATTGTAGAAAAAAAATGAATACAGAGTAGTATATACAATGGAGTGGGAATAAGTACCATTTTGTCTGCTTTGGGTCCAGATAGGCCATCAGAAGTTTATTTTGTTGGCAAGCCTGACAGATATGCCACTTGAATGCGAGAAAATTTTGTTCTCTAAATATGGGTATAGGCATTAGAGAGTAGATGAGACCCTGGAACTGAGGTAAAATCAAACAAGCAAGACAATAGAAAAAAATAGAAAATGGTTATCATAGATCATCCGAAACCATCGTAAAAAGAAGAATGGAAGGATTAGAGTGGGGTATGAGAAACAAGAAAGTTAGAACTGAAATGGTAGCAAGTAAGAAGAGCTTTAAGGAGTGTAAATAATATATATCTAGCTCCTGTAGTTTAAATGTATGAAGTAGATACGAGAATACATGTTTTTAAAAACAGCAGTAAGTGTTGTTTGGAAGAAAAAAAATATAGAAGGTTCAGGAAAGTTATATTACCATCATAAATTTCATCATTTGACTACTCATTTGATAAAGTTAAATTGAGATAAACATTTTACAAGATCAGAACAATGCTGTGACAAGATAAAATCTGTATGCGACATCAGTGCTTTGGATAACTAGCCTTTATTTTCACTTGACTATGGAGGGGGGATTGTCAAAAGCATAAAGGATAATTGTGAGATTAACTCCTTTTGGCAGTGAAGAAGATTGGGGGCCCAGCTCCTATTTGTGCCTTTGCAAGTATGACATCCTCTAGTGTTTATATTTTGGTTTGTTTTCTCTGAAGTTTATCACTGTGCCAAAGGAACTATATAGTGAGTCCACATCCACAAAGGGACCTAGTATTGCAATGCTATGCTATGCTCTGAGTGCACCTACCAGATTGGATCCCACAGGAGCTCCTTCACCTATCTTCCCTAGGTTTGTAGATTGCATTAGGATTAGGCATGAGATCGGTGTCCAGACACAAGTAATGCAGCATATGCCCAGATGAAGATGCTATGGCAGCAGGCACATAGGGAACTTTAACCCTGAATATGTAGGTGCAGAGTGAATTTAGTTGCCTACAGGGTTAAGTGACAGCAGTGGCGCCTAAATCTGGGGTTTAGGTACTTAACTTCCTTTATGAATCTGGACCCGAGTGGCCAAAATGAAGGGAAGTATACAGCTCCACAGCTCTACTCACCGCAAACAAGCTTTGAATTTTTCAAGTATTGAAATTAAACACATCATGCAGTTCTCAAATTCAAATCCTGGAACCAAATACTAAGTAATAAATAATAATACCTAGTCAGTACAGAGATAACAAATTAGATGTCACCTGTGTTTTATTAATAACTATAACAATACATTACAATGGGATGCCCATTGATGATGAGCACTGTGGCTTCTTTTTCAATTAGGACCACAGCAGTGGCTGTATCCTTGGCACTTCCTCTTACCAGCTCACCTATGGGACGCAGCAGTGCCTCAGAAACAGCCAGGCTGTGTAGCATAACTGTTAGTTTAAAAAAAAAATTGTGTAGGTCTCTCACTTCAGTGAAAGACCAATTGTAAAGGCAGGGAGACCAAAAAGAGGAATAAGGAGAAGGTGATAACAGGCTTTGTCTGCCCTTGAAGATCCCTCCCCACCCCATATCAATTAAAATAAGAAGTAAAGAAAATGTGTGTCTTCCCATCCCCCCCATACCTTCTTCCCCCCCCTTACTTGTTAAACAACATGATTTTTGAAATTATTACGTTAGTGGTGATGAGACCCTGCTCATGATTCTGTGCACATTAACATTAATAAAGAATAAAAGTTGAAACACTCCATTCAAAATATGACTCTGGACAATCCATTTCTGTAGCCAATTTCCAATAAGTCATCTAATGTTAAAACAGGCTATGTTTTCCTGATTTAGATTATAAGCTGTCATAAATATAAAGGGAAGGGTAACAACCTTCCTGTACACAGTACTATAAAATCCCTCCTGGCCAGAGGCACAAAATCCTTTAACCTGTAAAGGGTTAATAAGCTCAGGTAACCTGGCAAACCCTAACCCTGACCAAAAGGACCAATCAGGGGACAGAATTTCTAATCAGGGTTGTGGGGGGGGGAGGTCTTGATCTGTCTGTTCTGTGTGCTTGCCGGGCACCAAACAAGGTAACAAGCAATCCAACTCCATTAGAATTAGTAAGTACTAGCAAGGGAATGTGTTAGCTTATTTGTGTTTTGGCTTGTGATTTTCTCTGTGCTGAGAGGAAGGTGTATAACTGGTTTTCTTTTTGTAACTTTAAAGTTTGGCCCAGAGGGAAATCCTCTGTGTTTCTGAATCTTTTGTTACCCTGTAAAGTTATTTTCCATCCTGATTTTACAGAGGTGGTTTTTACTTTTTTTTTTTAAATAAAATCCTTCTTTTAAGAACCTGACTTATTTCTCTATTGTCCTAAGACCCAGGAGTTTGGGTCTGTGATCAGTTTGTAACCAATTGGTTAGGATATTATTCTCAAGCCTCCCCAGGAAAGGGGGTGTAAGGGCTTGGGGGGAATAGGACTCCAACTGGTCCTTTCCCTGGTTCTTTTTCTAAATCACTTTGTGGTGGCAGCATACTGTTCAAGGACAAGGCAGAATTTGTGCCTTGGGAAAGTTTTTAACCTACACTGGTATAAATAAGCTTAGGGGGTCTTTCATGTGGGTCCCCACATCTGTACCCCAGAGTTCAGAGTGGGGAAGGAACCCTGACATAAACTGATTTATTAATAAGGCCTATTTAATAAAAAATACTATGGATTTTTGTAGCAGCTTCCATGCTAGGATTTCAAAGCACTTAAATATGGATTGATTTGGCCTCACAGCCCCTGAGAGGTAGGCCAGTATTGTGCCAGGGAGGAATATGAGGCAAAGAGTTTAAGTGATTGATGAAGATTACACAAAGTTTATAGAAAAGACAGGCCTAGATTCAGGGCCAAGACTTTCAGAAGTTCCTACATCCATATGTAGGCATCTAAATAAGTGGCCTGATTTTCTCTTTGAGGATACTTAAGATGATACATGGATTTAGCTGCCTGATTTTCCACATCTATGAATGAAAATGTTGGACTCTTGCAAAACATTGTACTTTTGCAAAAATGTGCTGCTGGGAAAAAAAGACATTTTTTCCAGGTAGGAGCATGTGTTATTGTTTACTCTTGGCTTCACAATTTAGCTATGGTTAACAGCAGTAATTAAATACAAATTCAGTGCAAGAGTGGGTTTTTCTCTACATGACTATGTGGGGAAGTAAGAGGGTTCATTGCAGGTATGTATGGAGGGGTGCATAGCCCTCTACTCCCCCTTCTGCAGAAGAATATAGAAAATATTCTGTGGGCAGAAAATAGACAGGCAGGAACAGGGAATGAGTAGACCCCTGACATCATCCCCACAGTACATTTGCCAGTGGAAAAAGTGAGCCAGCATAAGGGGGAAAGTAATCTGTTTCTGGTATAGACAACTCCTGGGACAAAGCTGTACACAACCTCTTACTGTTGAATCAGAATCCACTCCTCAATATTTATTCTATGCATATAAAAAGTTCTCCACACACAGATTCAGGATTGCATTAAGCAAACTTGCTTTACTGTATTAAAGATCGTACAAACCTAATTTTGAAAAGACTGGTTTGTTATGGGAGAATTCATATTTCATGCTGTTCTTCGTGCATTAGGCAGTGATAAACTATAGTGATAAACTATAGTTAATGTTCAGTAAAAAGTTGAATGACATTTAACAACATAGGGATGAACATTTTGAAAGGTTTTCCTGTGTTAATTATAGTGCGTAACTTGTCACTCTCATCTGCACTGAGACTAATAGTCTGCCTTGTGAAGAGACATGCTTATTGATTTTGCAAAGGCTGTAACAAACTAAGATGTACTCTTTTCTATTGATATAATAAGCATTGCCTGCCTGTATTGATTGCTTACCCCACAGAGTAATAGCAAATTGCTACTGTAGAAACATAATGATGCTGAACAGTTGTTGCACAGATGATAGGGTAGTGTTTAAATGCTGTGTGTCCTGTTCTTTGTAGATTTAGTAATAACCTCTTTAATCATTCCTCTTCAAAATACAATGAATCCTGAAGCAGATGCTAACCTAATGATACAACATAATTTACAGAGCATAACATTTTATACATGCAAGATGAATTAAATCATCTATTTTTTCCCCCATCAACTAAACTGGATGACAGTTTTACCTAACATTTTGCAAGGCTTGGGAGAGAACGATATAAGTTACTTAGAGCTGATTCTGTCAACCCTACTCACCTATTATGTAATACTTTACTCTATGAGTAGTCTTACTGAATTCAAAAGGAACTATTTAGGGAGTAAAGTATTACTCACTATATGGCAGAATCTGATCCTTAGCCTTCTTTAAAACAAAGTTTTGCAACATTAACAGCTTTAATAATCTGGAATTGATACTGCGTTAGATTAATTAAAGTTTGCACAGCACATTAACGAATGTATAGCCATTTACACTGCTATGGATTTTACTTATTAGATGTTATTTCTTATTAGAGCTGTGCAAACACTTTTGTAATGAAACCTTAATTAAGATGAAAGCGATTACACTCAGGTTTTGTTACAAAACAAAAACTGGTAAAGTTCATGCAAAAGTTTTACCAATTCTTTTGTTGTCCCTGGGGAGGGTGGGGAGAGAGAGAGAGATTTGGAATGGTCTATAGCAGATCCCCATCCAGCACAAAGTCCCTGATTCAACAAAGCATGTAAGTGTTTTGCTGAATAGGTATAGACTTAACTTCTCCTTAAAATTAAACACCTCTCTCTCTCTTTATTCTGAAGTTAGAAATTATCAAGTGGGAACTAATACATCTATTGATCCCTGATCCTACAGTTCTTTTCAATTCTTCTACTGCTTTCAAATTACTAGCATCCCAGAGTACAATGCACATTTCTCAATGCTCTTTATCCATACCACATTGGCGGAGTGATCTCAGATTTCACAAACTATATCTGAGGCCTACAAAATGTGGTAGATCAAAGCACCTTACAGACCTTTTAGTAGCAGGGTCCACATAGACATTTAATGTGTGTCAGGTGAGATGTACATGCCACCTTGCCACAAAATAAGTGCTTGTATAGACAAGCCCTAAGATCCTGTTTCCAGTTGCATATAACTTTGCCAAATATTTACCATTCAAACTAATATTTTCCATGTTGGTCACCAATAGGGAATATCTCCCAGGTCTCAGTTCCTGTTGACAGTACTACAGGGGAGACTAAAGTTGGCATCTATGCCCTGGTCTTCTGCTCAGTGTGATTTGTATGGTGGTGGTGCCTATTCTGCAAAATTCTGTACCTATGATACTGCCATGAACAAACCAACCACAAAATAAAAACAACCTGATTGTCTCAGGGCCTTACACACGATGGTCCGGGGGGGGGTTTCCATCTGTGACAATCTGCCCCTATCTGGCTGAGCTATGAGACCTGAAGAATCACAGTTTGAACATGTTCAGTAGAGACTTAGAGTTGCCCACTAAAATCTCAGAAGATTCAGTCCTCACTAAGCATGCTCCATCCCCTCACAGCTCCTACATCCCAATCAGGCTAAGCATGTGCAGGCCCCACTGAGCAACCACATAAATTTGAAGTCCTAGAAATTAAGCTGGGCTTTTCCTGCTTTTCCAGTGGCCAGAGGCCTCTGCGGCACCATTCACACCACAGGATGTGAGACAAGGAACACTCTCTCCTGTGCTCTCAGTGCCCCCCTGCTAATGGCCAGGCAGCATGAAGGAGGAGGAAGCTGCTTGACTCAAATGCAGAGGGATGAGGGCAGGAGCAGAACCAGAGGGTGGGAGAGGAACAAGAGCCAAAGCAGAGATCAGGACTTAGGATCATGTAGGGTTGCCAGGCATCCATTTTTTGACCGGAACACCCGGTCAAAAAGGGACCATGACAACTTCAGTCAGCACCACTGATGGAGCTGTTAGAAGTTTGGTCGGCAGTGAAGTGGGGCTAAGACAGGCTCCCTACGTTCCCTGGCTCTGCATAGCTCCCTGACGTGGCAGGAATGCCCGTGTCCTCTAGGTGAGAAACACGGCCAATGAAAGCTGCAGGGTAGCGCATGCGGCTGGGGATGAGAGAGGGGGGCAGTGTTCAGTGCCACCTGGCCACACCTCTCTGTAGGGGATGCAGGGACATGCCAGCCACTTCCAGGGACCACCTGAGGTAAGTGCCACCTGGAGCCAGCACCCCACAACTCAAGCCCCTGCCCCAGGCCAGATCAACTGCTTGCACCCCAAACCCTCATCCCTGGCTGCTCCCAAGAACCCTCACCCCAACTCAGAACCCCCTCCTGCACCCAAACTCCCTCCCAGAGCCCCCATCCTGCCACACTACAACCTCCCAGTCAGACCACTCACCCTCCCGCACCCTGCCACTCTGAACCCCTTGGCCACATCCATCAGCCTGGAACCCCCTCCTGCACCCCAAATCTCTAATCCCTGGCCCCACCCCAAGCTGGAACTCTCACCCTGCAACCCGCAGCCCAACCTCCTGCCCCAGCCCTGAGCCCCCTCCACACCCCAAATCCCTTATGCCTGGACCCACACCAAATCCCCCACACCCAGCCAGAGCCCTCACCCTCCTGCACCCAAGCCCCTTCCCCAGCCTTGAGACCCCTCCCACACTCTGAACCCCTCAGCCCCACCCAGAAGCCCAGAGCCTCCTCATGCCTGGCCCCAGCCCAGAGCCCACAGCCCTTCCCACACTCCAACCCCCTACCCCAGCCTGGTGAAAATGAATGAGGTTGGGGGAGAGCAAGCGAGGAGTGGGGTGAAGTGATCAGGGGTGGGGCCTTGGAGAATGGGTAGGGTAATGGTGTTTGATTTTCTGCAATTAAAGTTGGCACCCCTAGGATAAAGGGGAGGGGGAAGGGCAGGAGTTGTGGCAGAGGGAAGGCTAAAATGTGTGTGTGGTGGGGGTTATAGGCAGGATAAGAGGGATGGGGACGGGGGACTGGAACATAAAGGGGACTGGAAGAGGCTGCAGGGGACAGGTGCAGAAAGATCTGCAACCACTAGAGAAGCTGGAATTGAACCAAGGCTTGCTGAGTCTTTACATTCTTTTTCTATCTAGCAAACAACTTTGAAGACTGTTGACAAAGTATGGGTCTATCTCCTCTAGCAGCAGGTCCACACAGAAGAAAACAACTTCTCCTAGACTGTTAGCTCAAGTTGTAGAGAATGGAGCTGTGAATCCAGAGATTGCATCTCTGCTGATGGACCATATGCAAGCGGCAATGGCGAAAGGAGGAAATCAGTCATGATTTATTCAACGTTTAAGTGAAAATACACCCACCCCTTAAGAAATTACATATAGAAAAAAACTATTGAAATATTATTAGGGTTGTCTAGTTGCCTAACACTCAGAAGTTAGGAAATGCAAGTTTAATTCAGCCCCCTTGTGTAAATGCATTATGTTATCGTTGTTAATGAACCGGTCACATACTATTTTTTCCCCACAGGACACCTTGGCTCATTCAGTGCATGGCTCAGATTGTTCTCTGGAAATGAATCATGGTTGTGTAGTGAAGGAGACTGTTGTTTTAGGACTTCTGCCTTATTTGATTCAGGGTTTGAAAAGCATGTAGCAAATGAAGCAGGGGATTACTGGAATAAAGGATGGTCTCATGATAAAGGCAATTGAATGCTGCCTAGGAAAACTGAATTCTCTCTCTGCATCTGTCATACAGTTTTTATGTGATATTGGTTAAGTCATGTAAACAAAAATATTCATAGGTGGCCATTTCATGTCTCTCAGTTTCTGGGTGCCCCACTAGAGACCCTGGGTTAGATCTGCAGAAGTACTGAGCACGCACAGCTGCAACTGAAGTCAATGAGAGATGTGTTTTGAACATATAAAGGGCTGTAAAATACTAAAAACCTCTGAAATATAAGGCCCTAGGCTCCTGAAATTGGACATCACAAAAGGTTGTGGCATGGGGAGAGAGACACTGTGGATAATGACTATCTAAGATTTTAGGATTAAGGGCCACAATAGGTTAAAACAAGCTTTAGGAAAGCAGCTCAATTTCATGGTTAGCCCATCATCATCATCATCAAGATCAGTGATGAGAGCAAAAGAAGTACATAAACTAAGATGATAATTAGTTTAGCAAAATTTGCTCTTAGTTTTCTAGCTCCCTGCCTCATATCCCTTCATCTGATAATATAGTCCCTGCGGCTACTTAGAGCTCAACATCATCTATTTTCAAACAAGTCAAACTTTCTTGATTCTGCTCTATAGAACTTCACTGGGACATTATTAACATCCTCCTAGGAGAAGCAAAGTAAACCTGTGACATCTATACAACCTTGCATTAAATGGCATACCAGTAAGGTGGATGAATTAGTCTATTTGATGCTGCGTTTACCCTACACTTGTTTTGAGTAATGAAATATTGCAGCCAATAGCTAAAGGTCAGGTTGTTCTTGAAGAAATTGCAAAATTATTTAGGGGGTGAGGGGCAGGAGCTGCAATACAGTCTAGTGGGCTATTTCAATCACCTTTCATGACTGAAGACCTAGAATGAAAATCAGATTAGGTCACACATCAATTAAATTGAAAGATGACAAAACTACTATGTGCGTTTGGGTTTAGTGCCTATCTATGCTCAGGAAAATTAAGGACTAGCTCCAACAAAAGCACTTAAACCATACTCACAAATGTATAGGCTTTGCAGGACCAGTGCCTACACCAGCATGGCTTTTCCAGGTAGAGATTGAAGCAGATAGAGTATTTTACATAATGTGTCACAGCCAAAGCTTGCTCACAGTGGGTGAAATTTAGCCCTGTACACACTAAGCAAGACACCTGTGCATCAGGTAAAACTTATGTGGGACTTAAGTGGCACATAATCTTTGCCTAGAATGAATTTCATCCGATAGGCTTAGCAGCATTTTGCAATATTTTTCCTTTAACTTTGAGCACAAAGTTCATGCTGATGTCAGTATATTCAGAAATCAAAGAAATAAGCCTCCATTCCAAAATGTAGCTCAATGAGCCAAACAATTCAAGGATTTCTTCTTTTTATGGCTGGAAAATGCATTCATTTAAGCCCTAATTCAGCAATTCATTTAAACATGTGCTTAATTTTAAACACATGCTTAAATCAATTCCTAGGCAAAAAAGCAATTAACTTTAAGTAAATGCTTTGATCCCATTTACTTCCATAGGGCCTTCAACCTTTGGAGAAGACATCCTTAGATTACAGGTACCACCAGAAAGAGAATCCTTCAAAGTCTAAAGTTTTACTCATTTTCTCTCTCCTATCTTTAGGACAGAAATTATATTTCAGTTCCACTAGGACCTGGGGCAGGAACAGGAGTTGATTCCAGAAGCACTATTTTCCTAGGACTTCCTCTTTGTGAAGATTTCTTGTTGTCGTCCCCCCCCCCATTTTCTTCCTCTGATCTGGAAAAAATTAAAAAAGGATACATAGGATATATTTAGTCATCTGAAATGTTAAAAATGTGTTTGCTTCTGCCTCTACAAAGATTAGCATCTTATCTGGAACAAAGAAGTATGCCATATCAAATTCAAAACCACAGCACTCTTCTTGTGACAGCTGAGCTGTGAAACCACCAGCATCTATTGCTACTTATAAGAAGAAACTCTTTAGAAACAATCATGTGATAATAAATGTTTACTTCCTCAAAGGTTAATGCTGATCTCTGGATTTTATATTCGCAAGTACCTTCATCTCAGTCAGCTCAGAGGTCAATAGAAATTTTTCCTCAATTTGTGCACACAAATCATGACTGCTTCAGAGGTCACTAACATTTCTCCTCCTCACTCCGATCACATTTGGAATGTTACCATAGTTTCAGTTTACAACAAAAAACAGAAAATTCATAATTACAGTGGTGAGGTTTCAAGATATTAGATATTTATTGTAAAAATGTTCAGAACACAGGAATTGACTTGTATTTTCCTGGTGGGTTATCCGCCCTCGCTCTGCCCCTGAAGCTCTGCCGAACAGCTGTGGCTGGTGGGTGCTGAGCACGCCTTTTCCCCCCCACTTCCATGGGTACTTGAGCCCTGGAGTCCCCACAGAGTAGGCACCTATGGTTCAGAATATGTAATATTAAATACAGTGGGACCGATCTAGCTTAAAAAAAGTGTAGCTCCAATGACAGCTATTGGAGCTGCAGTGATTTACACTAGAGAGGATCCAGCCCAATCAATTTCACGTTGCACTGAACTACATCCGTACATATAGTATCTTCTGGTTAATATGGCTTCAAATTCACTGTGGACAATCATTTAACTCTTGGGTTCACAAATGTAGACCTTCACCTAAACAAAAGGAGGAGGAGGAGGAGGAGCCAAGAGGCCAGTGAAGAAGCTTGGCAACATGTGACCTCCAGAAGAGGTAAGCGGAATGTCCGGGTTCCAGTAACACAGACACAGGTAACTAACCGCTTTCATGTTCTCTCCACAGGTACCAATGCGGAGAGTGGACCAGATGATATGTCTGGGGGGAGAAAGCAGAAGGAGACTCCGCTGGTTGGGAGGCATGAGATGCGATGTCCTGAGGTTGGGGGTTCCACGACCACCACTCCCAAGAGGAGAAGGCGGGTGGTGGTGGTCGGGGACTCTCTCCTCCGGGGGACTGAGTCATCTATCTGCCGCCCTGACCGGGAAAACCGAGAAGTCTGCTGCTTGCCAGGGGCTAAGATTCGTGATGTGACGGAGAGACTGCCGAGACTCATCAAGCCCTCGGATCGCTACCCCTTCCTGCTTCTCCACGTGGGCACCAATGATACTGCCAAGAATGACCTTGAGCGGATCACTGCGGACTATGTGGCTCTGGGAAGAAGGATAAAGGAGTTGGAGGCGCAAGTGGTGTTCTCGTCCATCCTCCCCGTGGAAGGAAAAGGCCTGGGTAGGGACCGTCGAATCGTGGAGGTCAACGAATGGCTACGCAGGTGGTGTCGGAGAGAAGGCTTTGGATTCTTTGACCATGGGATGGTGTTCCATGAAGGAGGAGTGCTGGGCAGAGACGGGCTCCATCTTACGAAGAGAGGGAAGAACATCTTTGCCAGCAGGCTGGCTAACCTAGTGAGGAGGGCTTTAAACTAGGTTCACCGGGGGAAGGAGACCAAAGCCCTGAGGTAAGTGGGAAAGCGGGATACCGGGAGGAAGCACAGGCAGGAAGGTCTGTGAGGGGAGGGCTCCTGCCTCATACTGGGAATGAGGGGCGATCAACAGGTTATCTCAAGTGCTTATATACAAATGCACAAAGCCTTGGAAACAAGCAGGGAGAACTGGAGGTCCTGGTGATGTCAAGGAATTATGACGTGATTGGAATAACAGAGACTTGGTGGGATAACTCACATGACTGGAGTACAGTCATGGATGGTTATAAACTGTTCAGGAAGGACAGGCAGGGCAGAAAAGGTGGGGGAGTAGCACTGTATGTAAGGGAGCAGTATGACTGCTCAGAGCTCCGGTACGAAACTGTGGAAAAACCTGAGTGTCTCTGGATTAAGTTTAGAAGTGTGTGCAACAAGAGTGATGTCATGGTGGGAGTCTGCTATAGACCACCGGACCAGGGGGATGAGGTGGATGAGGCTTTCTTCCGGCAACTCACGGAAGCTACTAGATCGCATGCCCTGATTCTCATGGGTGACTTTAATTTTCCTGATATCTGCTGGGAGAGCAATACAGCGGTGCATAGACAATCCAGGAAGTTTTTGGAAAGCGTAGGGGACAATTTCCTGGTGCAAGTGCTAGGGGAGCCAACTAGGGGGAGCGCTTTTCTTGACCTGCTGCTCACAAACCGGGTAGAATTAGTGGGGGAAGCAAAAGTGGATGGGAATCTGGGAGGCAGTGACCATGAGTTGGTTGAGTTCAGGATCCTGACGCAGGGAAGAAAGGTAAGCAGCAGGATACGGACCCTGGACTTCAGGAAAGCAGACTTTGACTCCCTCAGGGAACAGATGGCCAGGATCCCCTGGGGGACTAACATGAAAGGGAAGGGAGTCCAGGAGAGCTGGCTGTATTTCAAGGAATCCCTGTTGAGGTTACAGGGACAAACCATCCCGATGAGTCGAAAGAATAGTAAATATGGCAGGCGACCAGCTTGGCTTAATGGTGAAATCCTAGCGGATCTTAAACATAAAAAGAAGCTTACAAGAAGTGGAAGGTTGGACATATGACCAGGGAAGAGTATAAAAATATTGCTCGGGCATGTAGGAAAGATATCAGGAGGGCCAAATCGCACCTGGAGCTGCAGCTAGCAAGAGATGTCAAGAGTAACAAGAAGGGTTTCTTCAGGTATGTTGGCAACAAGAAGAAAGCCAAGGAAAGTGTGGGCCCCTTACTGAATGAGGGAGGCAAGCTAGTGACAGAGGATGTGGAAAAAGCTAATGTACTCAATGCTTTTTTTGCCTCTGTTTTCACTAACAAGGTCAGCTCCCAGACTGCTGTGCTGGGCAACACAAAATGGAGAAGAGATGGCCAGCCCTCTGTAGAGATAGAGGTGGTTAGGGACTATTTAGAAAAGCTGGACGTGCACAAGTCCATGGGGCCGGACGAATTGCATCCGAGAGTGCTGAAGGAATTGGCGGCTGTGATTGCAGAGCCCTTGGCCATTATCTTTGAAAACTCGTGGCGAACGGGGGAAGTCCCGGATGACTGGAAAAAGGCTAATGTAGTGCCCATCTTTAAAAAAGGGAAGAAGGAGGATCCTGGGAACTACAGGCCGGTCAGCCTCACCTCAGTCCCTGGAAAAATCATGGAGCAGGTCCTCAAAGAATCAATCCTGAAGCACTTAGAGGAGAGGAAAGTGATCAGGAACAGTCAGCATGGATTCACCAAGGGAAGGTCATGCCTGACTAATCTAATCGCCTTTTATGATGAGATTACTGGTTCTGTGGATGAAGGGAAAGCAGTGGATGTATTGTTTCTTGACTTTAGCAAAGCTTTTGACACGGTCTCCCACAGCATTCTTGTCAGCAAGTTAAGGAAGTATGGGCTGGATGAATGCACTATAAGGTGGGTAGAAAGCTGGCTAGATTGTCGGGCTCAACGGGTAGTGATCAATGGCTCCATGTCTAGTTGGCAGCCGGTGTCAAGTGGAGTGCCCCAGGGGTCGGTCCTGGGGCCCGTTTTGTTCAATATCTTCATAAATGATCTGGAGGATGGTGTGGATTGCACTCTCAGCAAATTTGCGGATGATACTAAACTGGGAGGAGTGGTAGATACGCTGGAGGGGAGGGATAGGATACAGAAGGACCTAGACAAATTGGAGGATTGGGCCAAAAGAAATCTAATGAGGTTCAATAAGGATAAATGCAGGGTCCTGCACTTAGGATGGAAGAATCCAATGCACCGCTACAGACTAGGGACCGAATGGCTCGGCAGCAGTTCTGCGGAAAAGGACCTAGGGGTGACAGTGGACGAGAAGCTGGATATGAGTCAGCAGTGTGCCCTTGTTGCCAAGAAGGCCAATGGCATTTTGGGTTGTATAAGTAGGGGCATAGCGAGCAGATCGAGGGACGTGATCGTTCCCCTCTATTCGACACTGGTGAGGCCTCATCTGGAGTACTGTGTCCAGTTTTGGGCCCCACACTACAGGAAGGATGTGGATAAATTGGAAAGAGTACAACGAAGGGCAACGAAAATGATTAGGGGTCTAGAGCACATGACTTATGAGGAGAGGCTGAGGGAGCTGGGATTGTTTAGTCTGCAGAAGAGAAGAATGAGGGGGGATTTGATAGCTGCTTTCAACTACCTGAAAGGGGGTTTCAAAGAGGATGGCTCTAGACTGTTCTCAATGGTAGCAGATGACAGAACGAGGAGTAATGGTCTCAAGTTGCAATGGGGGAGGTTTAGATTGGATATTAGGAAAAACTTTTTCACTAAGAGGGTGGTGAAACACTGGAATGCGTTACCTAGGGAGGTGGTAGAATCTCCTTCCTTAGAGGTTTTTAAGGTCAGGCTTGACAAAGCCCTAGCTGGGATGATTTAACTGGGACTTGGTCCTGCTTTGAGCAGGGGGTTGGACTAGATGACCTTCTGGGGTCCCTTCCAACCCTGATATTCTATGATTCTATGAAAAGCCAATAAGCTCATTGTGAATTCTATTAAGGAATTCAATTACTACAAAAATGAAACACTTCCTCCTGCATAGGGCTAGAGATTCAAAGATGACAAGGCAAGTTATTTTGTTAGTGTGACCCTAAGAGCCACTCAATGCCAACTGGCAGAGGGTTAGCTGTCAGGTAACAGCAACTCCTGTCAGTTCTGACAAATTCACTACACTTACTACATCTCTGTCATAGTATTTAGTTATAAAGAATGTCCTTGTAAGGTATCAAAAGTGTATACCATATGTGTTTCATGATGTAATGTATGGGTGTCAGGCAAGAAGTTGTATGTATGTACTAAAAATAGTAGTAAAACCATGTAACCAGGCAAGGTTGATAAACAATTCTTTCCCCAGACAAAAAGATGTTGATTTACTTGTCTGCTGTAATCTCTGAAGTAAAGTAAGTCAAATAAAATGGAGAGTACATTTGGCATCTGAGGTAAACAGGACAGACAACTTAACAGAAGGCTAAGAGAGCCTAATGGTGCTAGCACTCTGGAGAACAAATAGAAAAAATACATTTCAAAGGCTTGCTGGAGTATAAGAAGAAGGGAGAGTGGGGAAACATTCTGTTCTACATGTATGAGGAGAACCCTGGTAAGCCATGAGGGAGTCATGAAAATCTGGATCCTGATTTGACTGGAAGAAAAAAAAAAATCAGTAACATACACATGAGGAAACTGTTCTAGCTGAAGAATTGTAGCTCGCTAAAGTTATGTCTGTTTTCTTGGATGCATGTTATACTTATTTTTTTCATGTGTAACTCATTCTGTTTCCACGACTATTCAGTATCACTTAGAATTCTATCTTTGTTAATAAGCTTTTTGTTTTGTCATAAAAAGATCTCAGTGCTGTAATATTAAGCAAAGTGTGAATTCTTAGTTGAATCTAACAAGCTGATGTGTACTTTGGCTCTTTGGACATAGCAAATTTGGCAGGTTGTGAGTGTCCGGTGACAAGGGCTGGATGGTGCAAGGAAAAATGCTCATCTCTGGAAGTTGGGAAGAAGACACAGTATGGACTAGCAGAGCCCTGAGGAAAGTTTTTCTAACAGACTTGGCTGAGAGGGAGCTATCACCAGTTTAGCAAATCTTTCTCTTGCAGAGGTTTGGGATCAGGGGGTTACACAGGGACCTACAGTTTTGGGTGACACAAAAAGCACAGAATGAATGAATGAAATAGATACATTACCAATATCTTCCCATGCAAATTTTGCATGGAATTCTACTGGCAAACACTATATTTCCAGATTTGTGTGAATAGGGCAACTCTTCAAGGAATTTAAAAATTGTCTTTTCTAATATATTCAGTAGTGATTTGTCTCAGCTTTTGGTTATGAAGTCCACACAAGTCCTATTTAAAGAAAAACACATTTCATTTTTGGTTTGCAGATACTACTACTACTACTAATAGTAAACAAAATTATGTATGGACAATTTTCTCACTCATTAACATGTTTGATAAAGTATATGCTTTCAAAGATTCCTACCTCTACCCTCATGAGCCACAGATAGAACGTATGACTATGTTAATACACAAAGAGCTTATTGTATTTAATTGATAAACCAAAATCCACTGATGTCAATGGACTCTTTCATTTGACATCAAAGGGTTTTGGATTAAGTTCTTGAGTCATGTCTTTGGAAATCACATTAATTTCAGAACCAACGCATACACGATTGTAAGTCCATGAGATGGGATATTGAGCCGTTATTTGTATTGGTCACCTCAAAAGTTCCTAGAATGTATAGATTATTATTATATAAAACACACCCCTGTAACAAGGGTACATATTTATCAAAAATAAGAATAGTATAGGGATGAGAGAGGCTTGGAATAACTTTTGTTCTAAAAAAAGTGAAAAAAAAATTGTCCAAAATAGATGTCGGTTTGACTTTTTTTTCAAGTTTCTTGTCAGAAAACCTCAAAACCAAAATTTATTCAGCAGCCCACGCAACATTTCAGAAAAACTAAAGGCCAACTTTTTTTTCAGTTGATTAAAAGAGTTTCTCAGGTTGGTTGTTTTGTTTTTTTATTTTGCAATGAAAGTCAACAAAATTAAGTCTGTCAGCTAGAATTTATACATTACTGTTATGATCTGAAACCCTATATCTTGAAACTAGGATTACTACTTTTTTAAAAAAATTGCATGTAATTTGTTAACCCCCCCTCACACTTGCCAAGAATCAAAATGGTCTTGTTTCTGAGTCCTCTTGGTTATTCTCCAAGACTGGTAAGTTTAGATAATTTACTCCTCCGCGTATGTCTGTACCATGGCATATTCATTTTTGGCTTCAAAATGCATTTTCCTTATTCTGCTAATAGTATCTTATTAGCTTTTGAGCATAGCACAGCCTTGCAATTATTTTAAAAATCTAGGTGTTTATATCCACTACAGATTCTCCCATTATGCATCTGACCTTTTTTAAATATGAAAGCAAAAAGTATCCTGGTGACCCATATGAAGCATATAAGATTAAAGACAAGTCAATCATTTTGCTTATTTTTTTTTCCTCCTCATTATCCCGGGCAAGCCCTAATTTTTCTTTCACTGAGCCATCAGTACATAATTAGGGTTTTTAGTCCAGGGTTAATGAAATCAGTTAAATTATCTGAAATGAACTTTTAAGAAGTAGGTTATTTGAGCTTTTCTAGGGGACTACTGGCTTATGGGATATAAATATTTCATTTCATGTATTAATATGATGTTACTCTCATTTGTTATATGTCATTCTGTAACATATATAAACCCAACACTAGTTGTAATCCACATGAAAGAAAGTAATTCTGCATGGATTTACATATTACTCCTTCCAGTGTAAATCCAGGAAAACTTAAAATAACAGATATACATTTGCATTATTGTTTAGAAAGAGACTTCCTTAAAGAGCAGATTTGCATCATGCCTTTTTAGTTCTTGTTAACCTCTAGAAAAGATCCACTACATTTCATTCACTTTAAGCAATTGACCAGTGTGACTTAATTCAATGTTACCTTTGTAAGAACATGATTTATTGCTTATGCAGTAAAGTAACTCTTCACTTAATGTTGTAGTTATGTTCCTGAAAAATGCTACTTTAAGCAAAATGATGTTAAGTGAATCCAATTTCCCCATAAGAATTAATGTAAATGTGGGGGTTGGAGTCTAGGGACATTTTTTTTTGCCAGACAAAATAAATTACATAAATATACACTATAAGTTTCAAATAATTTTAAACAATTTAATACTGTACTCACCAATTATGATTGTGATGCTTGGTTGAGGCAGGGGTGTAGTGGAATTGGGACATAGGGGCTTGCTCCGCTCCACCTGGCCCTTCTGCCAGGGAACAGGGTTGGGGCATGGGGGCTGAAGCAATGGGGCAAGCCCCCGCACCCTGATGCCGCTTTCCGGCAGGAGCATCAGGTGGGCAGGACAGGGCGAGCCAAACAACCTTATAATGGAACATTGTGCGACTTTAAAGGAATATGTTCTCTAATACATTAGCAACCTAATAACAAAACAGTGTTAACTGGGACAACTTTAAGTGAGGAGTTACTATAGTATGTTTGACATTGTACTCACTTGGCATTTTTACAGTGCTGTATATCTTCAATTCACTGTACAAACATTACTAATTTGTGAGATTGATAAGTGATTCTACAGGATATGGTTATGGGTGGAATTAAAACCTTGTTGTTACAAGCCAACCACGACCATTGCCTTGCATTCAAGATAAAATAGCAATAGCAGTAGCACCCCAAAAACAAAAACAAAATAAATATGGAAGAGACATATAGAAGCTGAATCAAGTGGCCCAAGGTGTTTCAAATTCAGGATCTAGGGATCTGATTGGTGGAACTGTTTTGCTCGACATGAGTGACACCACTCCCCTTCTCCCAAAACTGAATCAGTGAGAGAAAACTAAACAGTCAGTAAAAAAAAAAAAAAGCTATTGTGTTGCCCTGAATGAAAACTAAGAAAGATTTTTGGACACACTGATTTATAGAAAGGCAGGTTTGGAACAGTGAACAAAAGAGCTGTCACCTATTTGTTTCCTACTTTGTTCAGGAAATAGGATTTTGTATATTCTTTATAAAACAAAATTGCATCAAAGCAATGCCTATCATTGGAACAACCCACAAGCCCCAGAGTTTGTGGCTAGCCATTTGGGTCAATAGGAATGAAAATACTATAAAGAAGACCTACATTTTTAAAACATTTTTTCCTGCTTGATTTTTATGCCTACCCCCAGCCTGGTTTTGCTGAAGGACCTAGAGAAAAGGAGAAATCTCCTACTCCAATCTTCATTAAAAGACCAGGATTAGTGTTAAATGGGTATTAATAAAAAGAAAAGAATTTAAAGCAATATGAATAAAATAATTTTCTATTTCAGTTCATCAGGTTTGGTTTGCTCAGTAGCTGTGATATGATAGACAGTTGTCTATAAAGCTTCTGGCAGGAAAGACCTGATTTTTTTGGAAAAATGAAACTTATTTACACACACAAGGGAATGAAACCTCATTTATATCTTTTTATTTCTATTTTATTTTCTATTTATATCTTTATATCTTTTGAAGCTGAACACTACAGGTAAAGGTAATATGGAGCTTACAGGTAGAGGCAGGGTGTCTGATGGGAACAAGAACAACAAGGAGTCCGGTGGCACATTAAAGACTAACAGATTTATTTGGGCATAAGCTTTCGTGGGTAAAAAAAAAAAACACTTCTTCAGATGCATGGAGTGAAAATTAGAGATGCAGACATTATATACTGACACATGGAGAAAGGAGTTACCTCAAGTGGAGAACCAGTGAACCAGTCAATTCAATCAGGGTGGATGCAGTCCACTCCCAATAATTGATGAGGAGGTATCAATTCCAGGAGATACAAAACTGCTTTTGTAATGAGCGAGCCACTCCCAGTCCCTATTCAAGCCCAAATTAATGGTGTTAAATTTGCAAATGAATTTTAGTTTTGCTGTTTCTCTTTGAAGTCTTTCTGAAGTTTTTTCATTCAAGTATGGCTACTTTTAAATCTGTTATAGAATGTCCAGGAAGATTGAAGTGTTCTCCCACTGGCTTTTGTATGTTACCATTCCTGGTGTCCAATTTACGTCCATTTATTCTTTTACATAGGGACTGTCAGGTTTGGCCAATGTACATAGCAGAGGGGCATTGTTGGCACATGATGGCAGATATCACATTGATAGATGTGCCGGCGAATCAGTGACTGATGATGTGGCTGATATGGTTGGGTCCTCTGATAGTATCGCTAGAGTAGATATGGGGACAGAGCAGGCAACGAGGTTTGCTACAGAGATTGGTTCCTCAGTTAGTGTTTCTGTGGTGTGGTGTGTGGTTGCTGGTGAGTATTTGCTTCAGGCTGGGGAGCTGTATGTAAGCAAGGACTGGCCTGCCTCCCAAGGTCTGTGAGAGTGAGGGATTGTTTTCCAGGATAGGTAATAAATTGTTGATAATGTGCTAGAGAGGTTTTAGCTGGGGACTGTACATGATGGCCAGTGGTGTTCTGTTGTTTTCCTTATTGGGCCTGTCCTGTAGTAAGTGATTTCTGCTTACCCGTCTCTCTCTGTCAATCTGTTTCCTCAATTCCCTGATGGGAACAAGGATATGGAGGTAGAAATTACAAGATCTGAGGTGGAAGTCAAACTCAAACAGTTTAATGGGATTAAATCGGGGGGACTGGATAATCTTCAGCCAAGAATCTTAAAGGAACTGGCATATGAAATTGCCAGCACAATAGCAAGGGTATTCAACAAATCTGTGAACTCTGGGGGAATACCCTGTGACTGGAGAATTGCTAATATAGCTCCTATTTTTAAGAAAGGGGAAAAGTGATGTGGAAAGCTACAGGCCTATTAGTCTAACCTTAATTGTATGCAAGGTAGTGGAACAGATTTTGAAGAAAAATTAAGGATTGGGATAAAATACAACATAGCTTTACAAAAGGAGATTGTGACATCTTTGAGAAGATAAATGATTTTTAGACAAAGGAAATGCAATAAATCTAACCTACTTGGATTTCCAAGAGGAATTTCATTTGATACCATTCTACCTGGAAAATTAGTTAAATTGGAGACTATGGGGATTAATGAGAGACTTGAAAGGTGGACAGAGAATTGTTTAAAGGTAAGACTAGAATGGATCATACTGAAAGATGAATTGGCAGGTGAGAAGAGTTTCTAAGGGATCACCCTTATTTAACCTTTTCATTCATGAGCTTGGCACAAAAAATGGGTGTGCGCTAATAACATTTGCAGGTAATACAAAGTTGGGAGGTATTGCCCATACGGTAGAGGACCGGGGAATATCATACAAGAAGATCTGAAGGACCTTGAAAACTGGAGTAATAGAAATGGGATGAAATTCAGTAGTGCATAGCTATGCACTTAGGGATTAACAGGAATTTTTGCTTTAAGCTCAGGATTAATCAGTTAGAAGAAGTGACAAAGGAGTTCAAAGATCTGGGTGTCTTGATTGATCACAGGATGACTGCGAGCTGCCAGTGTGATGCAACTGCAAAAAAGGTTAATGAGTCCTAGGATGCATCAGGCAAGGTATTTCCAGTAGATATAGGGAAGTGTTATTGCCAATATACAAGTCACTGGTGAAATCTCATCTGGAATATTTTGTGCAATTCTGGTCTCCCATGATTAAGATAAATTGAAATTGTAACAGGTTCAGAGACAGACTACTAGGGTAATCAGAGGAATGGAAAACCTATGTTATGAGAGGAGAGTCAAGGAGCTTGACTTGTTTAACTTAACCAAATGAAGCCTGGAGATATGATTGCTCTCTATAAATAGAGAGGTTTCAGAGTAGCAGCCGTGTTAGTCTGTATTCGCAAAAAGAAAAGGAGTACTTGTGGCACCTTAGAGACTAACAAATTTATTAGAGCATAAGCTTTCGTGAGCTACAGCTCACTTCATCGGATGCATTTGGTGGAAAAAAACAGAGGAGAGATTTATATACACACACACAGAGAACATGAAACAATGGTTTATCATACACACTGTAAGGAGAGTGATCACTTAAGATAAGCCATCATCAGCAGCAGGGGGGGGGGGAAAGGAGGAAAACCTTTCATGGTGACAAGCAAGGTAGGCTAATTCCAGCAGTTAACAAGAATATCAGAGGAACAGTGGGGGGTGGGGTGGGGGGGGGAGAAATACCATGGGGAAATAGTTTTACTTTGTGTAATGACTCATCCATTCCCAGTCTCTAGTCAAGCCTAAGTTAATTGTATCCAGTTTGCAAATTAATTCCAATTCAGCAGTCTCTCGTTGGAGTCTGTTTTTGAAGCTTTTTTGTTGAAGGATAGCCACTCTTAGGTCTGTGATCAAGTGACCAGAGAGATTGAAGTGTTCTCCAACTGGTTTTTGAATGTTATAATTCTTGATGTCTGATTTGTCCATTCACGTCCATTCATTCTTTTACGTAGAGACTGTCCAGTTTGGCCAATGTACATGGCAGAGGGGCATTGCTGGCACATGATGGCATATATCACATTGGTAGATGCGCAGGTGAACGAGCCTCTGATAGTGTGGCTGATGTGATTAGGCCCTATGATGGTATCCCCTGAATAAATATGAGGACAGATTTGGCATCGGGCTTTATTGCAAGGATAGGTTCCTGGGTTAGTGGTTCTGTTGTGTGGTGTGTGGTTGCTGGTGAGTATTTGCTTCAGACTGGGGGGCTGTCTGTAAACAAGGACTGGCCTGTCTCCCAAGATCTGTGAAAGTGATGGGTCGTCCTTCAGGATAGGTTGTAGATCCTTGATGATGCGTTGGAGAGGTTTTAGTTGGGGGCTGAAGGTGATGGCTAGTGGCGTTCTGTTGTTTTCTTTGTTGGGCCTGTCCTGTAGTAGGTGACTTCTGGGTACTCTTATGGCTCTGTCAATCTGTTTCTTCACTTCAGCAGGTGGGTATTGTAGTTGTAGGAATGCATGATAGAGATCTTGTAGGTGTTTGTCTCTGTCTGAGGGGTTGGAGCAAATGCCGTTATATCGTAGCGCTTGGCTGTAGACAATGGATCGTGTGGTATGATCTGGATGAAAGCTAGAGGCATGTAGGTAGGAATGGCGGTCAGTAGGTTTCCGATATAGGGTGGTGTTTATGTGACCATCGCTTATTAGCACCGTAGTGTCCAGGAAGTGAATCTCTTGTGTGGACTGGTCCAGGCTGAGGTTGATGGTGGGATGGAAATTGTTGAAATCCTGGTGGAATTCCTCAAGAGCTTCTTTTCCATGGGTCCAGATGATGAAGATGTCATCAATGTAGCGCAAGTAGAGTAGGGGCATTAGGGGACGAGAGCTGAGGAAGCGTTGTTCTAAGTCAGACATAAAAATGTTGGCATACTGTGGGGCCATGCGGGTACCCATCGCAGTGCCGCAGATTTGAAGGTATACATTGTCACCAAATGTGAAATAGTTATGGGTGAGGACAAAGTCACAAAGTTCAGCCACCAGGTTAGCCGTAACAGGATCGGGGATACTGTTCCTGATGGCTTGTAGTCCATCTTTGTGTGGAATGTTGGTGTAGAGGGCTTCTACATCCATAGTGGCTAGGATGGTGTTTTTAGGAAGATCACCAATGGACTGTAGTTTCCTCAGGAAGTCAGTGGTGTCTCGAAGATAGCTGGGAGTGCTGGTAACGAAGGGCCTGAGGAGGGAGTCTACATAGCCAGACAATCCTGCTGTCAGGGTGCCAATGCCTGAGATGATGGGGCATCCAGGATTTCCAGGTTTATGTATCTTGGGTAGCAGATAGAATACCCCAGGTCGGGGCTCCAGGGGTGTGACTGTGCGGATTTGTTCTTGTGCTTTTTCAGGGAGTTTCTTGAGCAAATGCTGTAGTTTCTTTTGGTAACTCTCAGGGGGATCAGAGGGTAATGGCTTGTAGAAAGTGGTGTTGGAGAGCTGACTAGTAGCCTCTTGTTCATACTCTGACCTATTCATGATGACGACAGCACCTCCTTTGTCAGCCTTTTTGATTATGATGTCAGAGTTGTTTCTGAGTGGACTCCTCCTGAAGGTCGAAACAGCAGCCTGGATTTCTACATAGAGTGCTTCCGCCGACGTACACGAGCTGAAATTGTGGAAAAGCAGCATCGCTTACCCCATAACCTCAACCATGCAGAACACTGTGCCATCCACAGCCTCAGAAACAACTCTGCTACATACTCTGGCTATGTAGACAAATCTGCGGCACTGCGATGGGTACCCGCATGGCCCCACAGTATGCCAACATTTTTATGTCTGACTTAGAACAACGCTTCCTCAGCTCTCGTCCCTAATGCCCCTACTCTACTTGCGCTACATTGATGACATCTTCATCATCTGGACCCATGGAAAAGAAGATCTTGAGGAATTCCACCAGGATTTCAACAATTTCCATCCCGCCATCAACCTCAGCCTGGACCAGTCCACACAAGAGATTCACTTCCTGGACACTACGGTGCTAATAAGCGATGGTCACATAAACACCACCCTATATCGGAAACCTACTGACCGCTATTCCTACCTACATGCCTCTAGCTTTCATCCAGATCATACCACACGATCCATTGTCTACAGCCAAGCACTACGATATAATGGCATTTGCTCCAACCCCTCAGACAGAGACAAACACCTACAAGATCTCTATCATGCATTCCTACAACTACAATACCCACCTGCTGAAGTGAAGAAACAGATTGACAGAGCCATAAGAGTACCCAGAAGTCACCTACTACAGGACAGGCCCAACAAAGAAAACAACAGAACGCCACTAGCCATCACCTTCAGCCCCCAACTAAAACCTCTCCAACGCATCATCAAGGATCTACAACCTATCCTGAAGGACAACCCATCACTCTCACAGATCTTGGGAGACAGGCCAGTCCTTGCTTACAGACAGCCCCCCAATCTGAAGCAAATACTCACCAGCAACCACACAACAGAACCACTAACCCAGGAACCTATCCTTGCAACAAAGCCCGTTGCCAACTCTGTCCACATATCTATTCAGGGGATACCATCATAGGGCCTAATCACATCAGCCACACTATCAGAGGCTCGTTCACCTGCACATCTACCAATGTGATATATGCCATCATGTGCCAGCAATGCCCCTCTGCCATGTACATTGGCCAAACTGGACAGTCTCTACGTAAAAGAATGAATGGACGTGAATGGACAAATCAGACGTCAAGAATTATAACATTCAAAAACCAGTTGGAGAACACTTCAATCTCTCTGGTCACTTGATCACAGACCTAAGAGTGGCTATCCTTCAACAAAAAAGCTTCAAAAACAGACTCCAACGAGAGACTGCTGAATTGGAATTAATTTGCAAACTGGATACAATTAACTTAGGCTTGACTAGAGACTGGGAATGGATGAGTCATTACACAAAGTAAAACTATTTCCCCATGGTATTTCTCCCCCCCCCACCCCACCCCCCACTGTTCCTCTGATATTCTTGTTAACTGCTGGAATTAGCCTACCTTGCTTGTCACCATTAAAGGTTTTCCTCCTTTCCCCCCCCCTGCTGCTGGTGATGGCTTATCTTAAGTGATCACTCTCCTTACAGTGTGTATGATAAACCCATTGTTTCATGTTCTCTGTGTGTGTGTGTGTATATAAATCTCTCCTCTGTTTTTTCTACCAAATGCATCCGATGAAGTGAGCTGTAGCTCACAAAAGCTTATGCTCTAATAAATTTGTTAGTCTCTAAGGTGCCACAAGTACTCCTTTTCTTTTTATAAATAGAGAGGAATAAATACCAGGAAGGGAGAGAAGTTATTTAAATTAAGCTCCAATGTTGACATGAGAAAAAGTAGATATACACTGGCCATCAACAAGTTTAGGCTTCAAGTTAGACAAAGGTCTAACCGTGAGAAGAGTGAAGTACTGGAACAGCCTCCCAAGTGGAGCAGTGGAGGTAAAAAAAAAAATAAATAAAATCTAACTGGTTTCAGGACTGAGCTTGATAAATTTATGGAGGCGATGGTATCATGCGATTGGACATCTGTAACTGCTAATAGCAAAAGTCCCCGATGGCCAGAGACAGGTCACTAGATGGGGAGGGATCTGAGTTATTGTACAGAATTATTTCCAAGATGTCTGGGTGGTGAGTCTTGGTGACATGCTCAGATTTCAGCTGATCACCATATTTCAGATTAGGAAGGAATTTTCCTCCAGGTCAGATTCACCTTCCTTTGCGGGATGAGTCACTTGCTGGTTTAAACTAGCATAAGTGATTGATTCCCTATAACTTGAAGTCTTTAAAACATGATTTGTGGACTCCAGTAACTCAGCCAGAGGTTATGGGTCTATTTTAGGAGGTGGGCTTGGGAGGGGGAGTTTCTGTGGCCTGCAATATGCCTGCGATCAGACTAGATGATTCTGGTGGTCCATTTTGGCTTTATAGTCTAAGAGTCCTGATAACCCTATTTTCTTCCATGGTCAGATTCAAAGCTGAGATTTGTCTGTTCAATTAGGTAGCCGAGAGGACTATAATGGACCACAAACACCTCAAGAAATCTTTTCCATCTCAGATTATACATACCCCTGACATGATCCTAAACAAGTCTTATTCCTTGTAATTCAAGATATTGGAGAAATATTTCATTTCAATTACAATTAGTTCTTAGGTCCTTTCTTAACAGTCCATACAAAATGTAGCTTAATAATAATATTGATCTCTGCCAAAAATCAATCCATTGAATATTTCCTAGGAAATAATATTCAAATGGTAATAAAAATAGTATAGTTGTTTTCAGAAATTGTCTTACTAGATTTGATTCCTCTGACCTCTAAGATATTTTGCTAGACCTCTACTGTCTCTAGATATTGTTTAGATGGCACCAACATTCTAAACAATCTGCTAGAAAAAAAATAAGGGTATTTCCTCATCCGTCTTCTTGTATCTTTGTTTCTAAGAAAGAAATAATTCTGAAGGCTGGATCAAAAGAGGGATGTAAAATATTCCACAATATAGTTACAGACATGATGACTGATAGAATACGTCTATATTAGTATCAGGTCTATCTGAAATAAACCTTCTAGCGTCTCTCTCAGGAGAGAAAGAAGAAACCAAAGTGCATAGCATCTGACAACCATCCTGATTCAATCTGTCAAACAAAGTATATAGCAGTCACTTTAGTAGTGGCCTTTG